>NC_083732.1:6196296-6506111 GCF_028564815.1 Eubalaena glacialis | reverse complement strand
ACTTGAACTCCAAACGCTGCCTCTCAAGAAGAGAAAGATGCTGAAATCTCTGCCCAGCTCGTTTAGGCTCTACCTTCTGCTGCTTTCTGCTCTGTTTCTTGGACTCTCACCTTAGGTCTGCACAGTTAAGGAGCTAGTCAAGGATTTGAGAGGAGTTTTGCACAGATTTGGGGACCCCTTCCTTTGGCTACCTCTTTGCTAGGATTCCTCCTCTTAATTCCCAGCCCCGAACTCTGACCTCTGAATCCTTGGCCCGATGAACCTGTCCCTTTCTACTTGAGCTCCATTTCCTGCGTGCAGCACAGTTAGTGGAGCCGTTAGGTGAGTAGTCAGTAAATTTAGATCAACCCAGCCTGCTTCCCCTCTTTTAAGGCTGAGATCGCCTGTGACACCCGCCTGTGTTTGGTCATGCTTGTGTCCAGAAATTCTAACTATTATTAGGAGGAGATCAGTCTGATACAACCTATTCTGTCACTGCTGGAAATGGAACCTCAATTTGCTAATATTGTTTGGAATTTTGCATTTATGTTCATGAATGATATTAGCCTATAATTTTTCTTTCTTGTAATGTCCTTGTTAAGTTTGGGGGTCAAATTTATTCTGACATCACTGAGTGTATGGAGAAGTATTCCCACTTTTTAAAATTCCATGGAGGAGTTTCTCCTACGTTGGTGGTTTTTTCTTCTTTAAATTTGAGTAGAACTTATTAGTTAAGGCATTTGGGGTTAGACTTTTCTTTATGGAAAGTTTTCAAATTACAGATCACAGAGCTGTCTCCCCAGTCGTGGGCCTCACTTTCCCTTGCTGTGTAGACAGGTACCATGAGATCCTCCGGACTTGTCTCTCTGGTTCTCTCACCATCTACAGAGTTGTAAATTCACTTCCCAGACTTACTCTTAGCCCAGGATCCAATCTTTTCAACTAAATGTATTCAGGAAGCCTTCAACTCTGTAGAAACATACAATGATTTTTTCTAAACGCCACAATGACTTTATGCAAAGCAGATGCTGCCAGCCTCTTTGACTTAACCTCACCCTCCCCTCGCCTCAAGAATGTCAGGAAGGTGCACATCGAAGCTCTAAGTGTATGTCTGTTACGTTTCCTTTGGTTTATTGTAAAGGCCTCTATTTTTCTGTCGTTCGATTTGCTTCTCTTTTCTGTTCCCAAAGTTGAGCATCTTCTAAAAAGTATCTCCAAAAAGCAAGACTGGACATTTATATATTCTGGAATCTAAGTGTTTGTGGTTGACATAAAAGAATACAGAAGTAAAGTCACCTCTGCGGGTTTTGCTGATGGGAGATTTTGGGTTCAGATGGTCCAGGAGCAGCACGATGACATCACTGATCACCTTGGAGACGACTGTGGTAGATGGGGCTGGTGGCCCTCTGATAATAACACCTGATCATATCATAGCTTCTCCTCTGCTTTTTATGTTTATATGTATAATTGATGCCTGAACAACATGGGGGCTAGGGGCGCCGACCCTCCGCATAGTCGAAAACCTGCCAGAAGTTTACGGTCAGCTCTCTGTATCTGTGGTTCTGAATCTGAGCACCAACCGTAGATTGTGTAGTACTGTAGTACATATTTACTGAAAAAAATGCACGTCTAAGTTCAGTCCTGGGCAATTCAAGCTGTGTTGTTCAAGGGTCAACTGTATTCTCTTTATCTACCAGCTGTTTCTCTTTTTCCCCCCAGCTGTTCCTTTTAAAGACAAATATTAGATCTACCTATAGAAGTAACAACCTTTTATTTTATTGTAATCTTGAGTATTAGATAATCTAAGTTCTTATGACTATGTGTAAGATAAAATACCCATTGATATGGGGGTTCTTCTATATGTACAATTAGCGTGTGTGTACGCATCAGTCAGGAAAGGCACTGCTCTGGTGACAAAGTGTCCACACGTCTCAGTGATGCTTACAGACCACGGGGTGACAATGAGTCAATGGGGACGGTCTCTGTCTCATGTTAGCTTCGCTCAGAGACCCAGACTGATGCCACCTCCACCCTCTGGGACAACCTCTGCTGTCACACAGGGGGAAGGACATTTGGAAAATCATGCTCAGGTCTTAAAGCTTTTGACTGGACCTGGCACGTGATGCCCCCATTCATGTGTCCTTGGCCAAAGCGAATCCGGAGGCCCTGCCTGACTGTCCAGGACTTGGGGGATGCAGGAGAGCTGGAGATGTGATCACACGAATGACTATTTCAGTGTGATTCACAAGTTAAGAGCGGGGGAGCATTCAAGGCTTTCCTGCACTGGTTCTAAAGCACTGGTCCTGGGAGTAAACAGTCCCTTTCATCTCATTCTGAAATTGTAACAGAGGTACAGTACAGTGGACTCGGAAGTGTAACTAAGAAAATGCAGTAGTGTAATAATCACTACACGATTCCCCCAAAGCTGTTCTTTTTATGTCTAAAGCCACCGAGGTCTTCCCTGTGTCATCGCAGTAAGAGAAGTTAGACCTGTTCTCAGACGGTGGCTTCAGAATTGTGTGAACAGAGCATCACTCTTATACACGGGCTCTGCCCTTCACAGGCATTTCCCCTTCCTGCTTCCTTCCTGGTTCTCAGCTCTGTAATGTGTTACTGTCTTTGTTTGTTAGTGAAGTATTTAGACAGGGAAACATCACCAGGTAGAGCAAGGATAAAAATAAAGAGTAACAGCCACCAAAATGGCAGCAGTGAAGTTCTGTTCACCTGTGCCTAAAAATAGAACAGTTGAGTAAATGCACAGAATTTAGCAGCTCTGCGGAGGCTAGCCAGGGAGCGTTCAATAGAGGACTAGATTCCAGTATGACCTGACGACACAGGACAGGAGGACCAGAGGGATCGATTTTAGCTGTCGTGGAGGACCAGGTGCAGGCCTGAGACCTTGGCCTTGTCTAGGGGTGGTTGGCACTCCTGTTGACCAGTCTTGGGCACTTCCTCAGCCCATATGCAGCCTACCTACAGCAGAGCCTCCTCCGGGGGCCCTCGGGAGGACACACAGGTGTTGAGATACTGACACCTCTGAACTCCTGGGAAACAACACAAGCTCTGGGGTGGCCAGAGGCCCTGCACCTCTGTCAGCCAGCTACACACATGTCACTACTTCCTGTGCTTACCTTGCTGGGAAACACTGACCTATAGCTCTGCTTTTCTCTTTTTTTTTAATATATATGTTTACCTACTTTTCTTTTTTATTAATTAATTAATTAATTAATTTATTTATTTTTGGCTGTGTTGGGTCTCCGTGTCTGTGCAAGGGCTTTCTCCAGTTGCGGCAAGCGGGGGCCATTCTTCATCGCGGTGCGCGGGCCTCTCACTATCGCGGCCTCTCTTGTTGCGGAGCACAGGCTCCAGACACGCAGGCTCAGTAGTTGTGGCTCACGGGCTTAGTTGCTCCGCGGCATGTGGGATCTTCCCAGACCAGGGCTCGAACCCATGTCCCCTGCATTGGCAGGCAGATTCTCAACCACTGCGCCACCAGGGAAGCCCTGCTTCTGTCTCTTTTCAACCACTGCTGTAGTGTTGACTCGGAGATGTTTGAGCTTTATGAATTTACGCAGCCCTCCAGTGAAGGACCACGGTGTGCTTCTCCTGGATCACTGGGTTTCTACATTCAGCTGTCCCTTCAGACTCTGGGTCTGTGTCTCGCAGGCTCCTGCCCACCTCCGCCCCCCAAATCACCCAGGACATAGAATTCAGCTTCTTTACTGTTTTCCGCTAGAGGCCGACCAGTCTTCTGTGCTGAAGATTTGGAGGGTCCGGGTCGGGGCTCAGCATCTTAGATTGCTCAAAGCGAACTCTCCTTATTTCGCATGTATTTTCTGTGACCTCTGTTCTA
Source organism: Eubalaena glacialis (assembly GCF_028564815.1). Lineage (NCBI taxonomy): Eukaryota > Metazoa > Chordata > Mammalia > Artiodactyla > Balaenidae > Eubalaena > Eubalaena glacialis. The sequence goes on along the minus strand of NC_083732.1, from coordinate 6,502,279 downwards.
CCGTGCTACCCTGTCCCCAGGGTGAGGGTGCAATTTCTCCCTCCAATTCCCAAATGCAAACTCCCCATCCTTTATCAATCAGAACAAACATTTTAAAAAACAATTATTGCTGATCAGTCCCTTGCACTTTATCTGCCACTCCAAGTTATTATCAAGCCACCTCTGTTAAACAAGTTCCCTGACAAGAACTCTGGTGAACACAGTCAGCTAAATAAGATTCTTGTGTTTTGGATCATTCAGGGATCATTTGAGGTGACTTCCTGATTGTTCTTGGCTTTACGAGATGTTTCTTGGCCTGCAAATGAAGTGCTCCTGCGTTAAAAAAAAAAACAGCACAAAAAACACCCCCAAACAAAAAAGCACGTGTAATGTGAAAAATGTCCATCAGAGGGAGCACCAGCCCACAGACTTGAGCTGTAACTTGAGATTCTGGCTCCAGCTTCCTCTCAATCTTTGTTGAACAAAAGAAGGTGGAATTCTCAGGGATACAAGGGTTACATAAAATATACAGTAAGAGAAAGTTAAATACATTATTGTGGTTATTTTTTATGTAGAATATAAAGTTGAGTTTAGTAAAAGAAAGAAAGAGAATTGCTGATGTGATATTTGCAGCAGTTGTTTCCAAAGGGCCTGATGCATGATATGCAGAGCAGGGGTGGGTGGGCAGGCAAAGGCTTTTGGCTCATGCTGTGGCCCCCAATTTTGTCTCCATGTGTATTATTATTATTACTGCTACTACTACTACTACAGTTTTGGGCAGAGGAGTTTAATTACCTGCTAGACCATCCAGATGGAAAAATGCGGTGAAGGAATGGAAACAAGGGTCGTAAACTTAGAAGCGAGGCAGACATTTGTGGACCAGTTTAGGTTTAGACATTCACCAGATTGGACTATTTTTTAACATTTAACATAAAACTTTTTACCACAAGAACAAAGCAGTGTATTAAAACTGACTTCCAGAATTGTCCAAATTATTTTTTAACACATAATTTCCCCTACATTTCTTTAACTGTCAGTTTGGGGAGAGGGCAAATTTACCCCAGATACCAAAATTTCATTTTAGAACTTAGTTTATACTTATATTACAGAGTGCCCTAAATTGATACCCTTCTCTAAGCCCCAGGTTTATATCTTCCCTTTAAAATGTGTAAGTATCTTTAAATTAAACTGTCATTCTCAAAGATCTTCTGGAGAAACAATTATGAATTAAACGCCTATAACTTCATCTTCCTTTCTGTTATAATGTAGCATTTATCATCTAACCCACAGGGGTCTATCAAGTGAGTAAGGCTGAGTCTCTTGTTTCCTCAGAATACCCGACTGCAACACCTGAGGTACCAGCTGCTCTACTTCTTCATTAATTACTCCTTGTTTGGGAAGATTCTCACACAAAATCATTTTGGAGCCCACGGTCTGACCAGTTTCAAGTGACTGAGATTGTCATGCACTGATACTCTTGAAGGTATTTTTCAAATATATCCTTTCTTCACATTCACTGTGTGGTTAACATTTTCTTGAAATTCACACACTTTTCTCTGTTGAAGATGCTGGTGTCTCTGAAAAGGTCTGATTGCTTTCTTCATTCTTGAGTGTAAGATGTTTTACTGCACTGTCAGGAGTGTGAAGGGAGGACCTTCCAGGGTGTTCCTCCAAGTGTTCACTCGCAGGGTGTTTTCTTTCTTTCTTTTTTTTTTCCTTTTTTTCTTATTTATTTATTTAAAAAATTGGAGTAGAGCTGATTTACAGTGCTGTGACAGGGTGCTTTCTGAACTGCTGCTGGGGGCGTAGATCAATCGGTTCAGGCCTGGGCAGTGCTGAGTCACAGCTGAGTCCCATGGACTTTCCATCTTGAAACTGCAATCTTGGTTCACCTCGAGGGAAGGGAGCTTCCTCCTCCACAGCCCCAGCTCCCGGGGGGGAGTCCAGCTCTCAGTCATCCAGGCTGCTTTTCTCAGCATCCCATCCTCCCCGGAGCTCAGCGAGCTGGGGAGCAGCCTGGCCAGGCGCCGTCCCATCCCAGTGGGGGGCACTCGGTGGGCACCCGTGTACATCAGTGTTGCAGGGCTGCCATGACAAATTACTGCAGATTGAGTGGCTTACGATCACAGAAATGTATTCTCATGGTTCTGGAGCCCAGAAATCAAGGTGTCCCCAGGGTTGTTCCTTCCGGCGGCCCTGAGGGAGAATCCACTCCCCCCCCCCTCTCCCAGCTTCCGGCAGTGGCCCTCCGTCCTCTCTGTCCCTTGCCTTGTAGATGCATCACTCCAATCCCTGCCTTTGTACTCACATCACCTTCTTCTCTGTGTCCCTGTGTCCTCTCCTTTTCTGTCTGTTCTAAGGATACTCTAACTGGATTGTGGGACCATCTAATCCAGGATGATCTTACCTTGAACCTCACATTAATTACATCTGCAAAGACCCTTATTCCAAATAAAGTCACATTCTGAGGTTCAGGGTGGACATGAATTTTGGGGGGACATTATTCAACCCAGTACACCACATATATAATTCTGCCTGCCTGGGGCTGACATGCCCTCTTAGAGGCATCCAAACCACTTTGAGGATGATTGCTCTAACAAGGCCCACACTTTTTTGCAAATTTGAGATTATTTAGATTGTGAAATACTTGTTATGGAAATGTTTAAGTTAGAAATCCATTCATGTCACCAAAGAAATTTTATCATTACACTTATCAATGAAAGAAAAGAAAAAGACATTAAAATTGAAAACAGACCTTCATTTATGTTAAAATTTGTGCATAGTTGTAAAGCAATAAAAATTTTTTTGTATATTAGTGCAAATATGTTTTTTATCAATGGTGGTCATCAAGAATTAGCTTCAATCATTTTTAAAGGTCTTGATCAGGGATTGCATGTAGACATTTCAAGTATGAAGTCATGTATTAAAAAAGTCATGTATTAGCAAGAAAAAACTTAGAAATACATTAAATATTTGAAAATACTTTTTGAAGCTTAAATTTAGTATTTAATGTCATTCCAAATACTGTATAGATTTTCTAACAATTTTGTACTATAAAGAAGACATCATGATTTTTTTTTTACCAACTTCCACATAGATGCTTCTAAATCCTCTCTAGTTTGTCTCAGAGTATAGGACAATTTTTTTGCTATGTGAGTCATAACTTGAAAAAGATGTAACACATTGCCTTGAGAACTTTCTATGCATAAGCAAATGCATGTATTTGTTCATGTGTATACATATATAACATACATTTAGCATATATATTTATAAAATTATATTTATGTAAACCCATACATTAATATATTTTGTATTGTAAACATTTATAAAAGTCTACATGTTTACACAGGTGGAATGATAGTACACATATAATGCAAAAACTGGCCCTTTTTCTTTAAACAGGAAATTTAGTTATCTCTTCTTTTTTTTTAATTTATTTTTTATACAGCAGGTTCTTATTAGTCATCCATTTTATACACATCAGTGTATACATGTCAATTCCAATCTCCCAATTTATCCCACCACCACCACCCCCCCCCACTTCGCCCCTTGGTGTCCATACGTTTGTTCTCTACGTCTGTGTCTCAATTTCTGCCCTGCAAACTGGTTCATCTGTACCATTATCTACATTCCACATATATGCGTTAATATACGATATTTGTTTTTCTCTTTCTGACTTACTTCACTCTGTATGACAGTCTCTAGATGCATCCACATCTCTACAAATGACCCAATTTCGTTCCTTTTTATGGCTGAGTAATATTCCATTGTATATATGTACCACATCTTCTTTATCCATTCATCTGTCAATGGGCATTTACGTTGCTTCCATGATCTGGCTATTGTAAATAGTGCTGCAGTGAACATTGGGGTGCATGTCTCTTTTTGAATTATGGTTTTCTCTGGGTATATGCCCAGTAGTGGGATTGCTGGATCATATGGTAATTCTATGTTTAGTTTTGTAAGGAACCTCCATACTGTTCTCCATAGTGGCTCTATCAATTTACATTCCCACCAACAGTGCAAGAGGGTTCCCTTTTCTCCACACCCTCTCCAGCATTTGTTGTTTGTAGATTTTCTGATGATGCCCATTCTAACTGGTGTGAGGTGATACCTCACTGTAGTTTTGATTTGCATTTCTCTAATAATTAGTGATGTTGAGCAGCTTTTCATGTGCTTCTTGGCCATCTGTATGTCTTCTTTGGAGAAATGTCTATTTAGGTCTTCTGCCCATTTTTGGATTGGGTTGTTTGTTTTTTAATAGTGAGCTGCATGAGCTGTTTATATATTTTGGAGATTAATCCTTTGTCTGATGATTCATTTGCAAATATTTTCTCCCATTCTGAGGGTTGTCTTTTCGTCTTGTTTATGGTTTCCTTTGCTGTGCAAAAGCTTTGAAATTCCATTAGGTCCCATTTATTTATTTTTGTTTTTATTTCCATTACTCTAGGAGGTGGATCAAAAAATATCTTGCTGTGATTTATGTCAAAGAGTGTTCTTCCTATGTTTTCCTCTAAGAGTTTTATAGTGCCCGGTCTTACATTTAGGTCTCTAATCCATTTTGAGTTTATTTTTGTGTATGGTGCTAGGGAGTGTTCTAATTTCATTCTTTTACATGTAGCTGTCCAGTTTTCCCAGCACCACTTATTGAAGAGACTGTCTTTTCTCCATTGTATATCCTTGCCTCCTTTGTCATAGATTAGTTGACCATAGGTGCGTGGGTTTATCTCTGGGCTTTCTATCTTGTTCCATTGATCTATGTTTCTGTTTTTGTGCCAGTACCATATTGTCTTGATTACTGTAGCTTTGTAGTATAGTCTGAAGTCAGGGAGTCTGATTCCTCCAGCTCCGTTTTTTTCCCTCAAGACTGCTTTGGCTATTTGGGGTCTTTTGTGTCTCCATACGAATTTTAAGATGATTTGTTCTAGTTCTGTAAAAAGTGCCATTGGTAATTTGATAGGGATTGCATTGAATCTGTAGATTGCTTTGGGTAGTATAGTCATTTTCACAATATTGATTCTTCCAATCCAAGAACATGGTATATCTCTCCATCTATTTGTATCATCTTTGATTTCTTTCATCAGTGTCTTATAGTTTTCTGCATACAGGTCTTTTGTCTCCCTAGGTAGGTTTATGCCTAGGTATTTTATTCTTTTTGTTGCAATGGCAAATGGGAGTGTTTCCTTAATTTCTCTTTCAGATTTTTCATCATTAGTGTATAGGAATGCAAGAGATTTCTGTACATTAATTTTGTATCCTGCAACTTTACCAAATTCATTGATTAGCTCTAGTAGTTTTCTGGTGGCATCTTTAGGATTCTCTATGTATAGTATCATGTCATCTGCAAACAGTGACAGTTTTACTTCTTCTTTTCCAATTTGTATTCCTTTTATTTCTTTTTCTTCTCTGATTGCCGTGGCTAAGACTTCCAAAACTATGTTGAATAATAGTGGTGAGAGTGGACATCCTTGTCTTGTTCCTGATCTTAGAGGAAATGCTTTCAGTTGTTCACCATTGAGAATGATGTTTGCTGTGGGTTTGTTGTATATGGCCTTTATTATGTTGAGGTAGGTTCCCTCTATGCCCACTTCCTGGAGAGTTTTTATCATAAATGGGTGTTGAATTTTGTCAAAAGCTTTATCTGCATCTATTGAGATGATCATATAGTTTTTATTCTTCAATTTGTTAATATGGAGTATCACATTGATTGATTTGCGTATATTGAAGAATCCTTGCATCTCTGGGATAAATCCCACCTGATCATGGTGTATGATCCTATTAATGTGTTGTTGGATTCTGTTTGCTAATATTTTGTTGAGGATTTTTGTATCTATATTCATCAGTGATATTGATCTGTAATTTTCTTTTTTTGTAGTGTCTTTGCCTGGTTTTGGTATCAGGGTGATGGTGGCCTCATAGTATGAGTTTGGGAGTGTTCCTTCCTCTGCAGTTTTTTGGAAGAGTTTGAGAAGGATGGGTGTTAGCTCTTCTCTAAATTTTTGATAGAATTCACCTGTGAAGCCATCTGGTCCTGGACTTTTGTTTGTTGGAAGATTTTTAATCACAGTTTCAATTTCAGTGCTCCTGATTGGTCTGTTCATATTTTCTATTTCTTCCTGGTTCAGTTTTGGAAGGTTATACCTTTCTAAGAATTTGTCCATTTCTTCCAGGTTGTCCATTTTATTGGCATATAGTTGCTTGTAGTAATCTCTCATGATCTTTTGTATTTCTGCAGTGTCAGTTGTTACTTCTCCTTTTTCATTTCTAATTCTATTGATTTGAGTCTCTTCCGTTTTTTTCTTGATGAGTCTGGCTAATGGTTTATCGATTTTGTTTATCTTCTCAAAGAATCAGCTTTTAGTTTTATTGATCTTTGCTGTAGTTTCCTTCATTTCTTTTTCATTTTTTTCTGATCTGATCTTTATGATTTCTTTCCTTCTGCTAACTTTGGGTTTTGTTTGTTCTTCTTTCTCCAGTTCCTTTAGGTGTAACGTTAGATTGTTTATTTGAGATTTTTTTTTTTTTCTTGAGGTAGGCTTGTATAGCTATAAACTTCCCTCTTAGAACTGCTTTTGCTGCATCCCATAGGTTTTGGATTGTTGTGTTTTCATTGTCATTTGTCTCTAGATATTTTTTATTTCCTCTTTGATTTCTTCAGTGATCTCTTGGTTATTTAGTAGTGTATTGTTTAGCCTCCATGTGTTTGTGCTTTTTACGTTTTTTTCCCTATAATTGATTTCTAATCTCATAGTGTTGTGGTCAGAAAAGATGCTTGATATGATTTCAGTTTTCTTAAATTTACTGAGGCTTGATTTGTGACCCAAGATGTGATCTATCCTGGAGAATGTTCCGTGTGCACTTGAGAAGAAAGTGTAATCTGCGGTTTTTGGAGGGAATGTCCTATAAATATCAATTAAATCTATCTGGTCTATTGTGTCATTTAAAGCTTGTGTTTCCTTATTAATTTTCTGTTTAGATGATCTGGCCATTGGTATAAGTGAGGTGTTTAAGTCCCCCACTATTATTGTGTTACTGTCAATTTCCTCTTTTAGAGCCGTTAGCAGTTGCCTTATGTATTGAGGTGCTCCTATGTTGGGTGCATATATATTTATAATTGTTATATCTTCTTCTTGGATTGATCCCTTGATCATTATGTAGTGTCCTTCCTTGTCTCTTGTAACATTCTTTATTTTAAAGTCTATTTTATCTGATATGAGTATTGCTACTCCAGCTTTCTTTTGATTTCCATTTGCATGAAATATCTTTTTCCATCCCCTCACTTTCAGTCTGTATGTGTCCCTAGGTCTGAAGTGAGTCTCTTGTAGACAGCATATACATGGGTCTTGTTTCTGTATCCATTCAGCAAGCCTGTGTCTTTTGGTTGGAGCATTTAATCCATTCACGTTTAAGGTAATTTTTGATATGTATGTTCCTATGACCATTTTCTTAATTGTTTTGGGTTTGTTTTTGTAAGTCCTTTTCTTCTCTTGTGTTTCCCACTTAAAGAAGTTCCTTTAGCATTTGTTGTAGAGGTGGTTTGGTGATGCTGAATTCTCTTAGCTTTTGCTTGTCTGTAAAGCTTTTGATTTCTCCATCGAATCTGAATGAGATCCTTGCCGGGTAGAGTAATCTTGGTTGTAGGTTCATCCCTTTCATCACTTTAAGTATATCATGCCACTGCCTTCTGACTTGTAGAGTTTCTGCTGAGAAATCAGCTGTTAACCTTATGGGAGTTCCCTTGTATGTTATTTGTCGTTTTTCCCTTGCTGCTTTCAATAATTTTTCTTTGTCTTTAATTTTTGCCACTTTGATTGCTATGTGTCTCGGCGTGTTTCTCCTTGGGTTTATCCTGTATGGGACTCTCTGCGCTTCCTGGACTTGGGTGGCTATTTCCTTTCCCATGTTAGGGAAGTTTTCAACTATAATCTCTTCAAATATTTTCTCGGGTCCTTTCTCTCTCTCTTCTCCTTCTGGGACCCCTATAATGTGAATGTTGTCCCAGAGGTCTCTTAGTCTGTCTTAATTTCTTTCATTCTTTTTTCTTTATTCTGTTCCACAGTAGTGAATTCCACCATTCTGTCTTCCAGGTCACTTATCCGTTCTTCTGCCTCAGTTATTCTGCTATTGATTCCTTCTAGTGTATTTTTCATTTCAGTTATTGTATTGTTCATCTCTGTTTGTTTGTTCTTTAATTCTTCTAGATCTTTGTTAAACATTTCTTGCATCTTCTCGATCTTTGCCTCCATTCTTTTTCTGAGGTCCTGGATCATCTTCACTATCATTATTCTTAATTCTTTTTCTGGAAGGTTGCCTATCTCCACTTCATTTAGTTGTTTTTCTGGGGTTTTATCTTGTTGCTTCATCTGGTACATACCCCTCTGCCTTTTCATCTTGTCTATCTTTCTGTGAATGTGGTTTTTGTTCCACAGGCTTCAGGACTGTAGTTCTTCTTGCTTCTGCTGTCTGCCCTCTGGTGGATGAGGCTATCTAAGAGGCTTGTGCAAGTTTCCTGATGGGAGGGACTGGTGGTGGGTAGAGCTGACTGTTGCTCTGGTGGGCAGAGCTCAGTAAAACTTTAGTCCACTTGTCCGCTGATGGCTGGGGCTGGGTTCCCTCCCTGTTGGTTGTTTGGCCTGAGGCGACCCAGCACTGGAGCCTACCCGGGCTCTTTGATGGGGCTAATGGCAGACTGTGGGAGGGCTCACGCCAAGGAGTACTTCCCAGAACTTCTGCTGCCAGTGTCCTTGTCCTCACAGTGAGGCACAGCCACTTCCTGCCTCTGCAGGAGACCCTCCAACACTAGCAGGTAGGTCTGGTTCAGTCTCCTATGGGGTCACTGCTCCTTTCCCTGGATCCCAATGTGCACACTACTTTGTGTGTGCCCTCCAAGAGTAGAGTCTCTGTTTCCCCCAGTCCTGTTGAAGTCCTGCAATCAAATCCCACTAGCCTTCAAAGTCTGATTATCTAGGAATTCCTCCTGCCGTTGCCGGACCTCCAGGTTCGGAAGCCTGACATGGGGCTCAGAACTTTCACTCCAGTGGGTGGACTTCTGTGGTATAAGTCTTCTCCAGTTTGTGAGTCATCCACCCAGCAGTTATGGTATTTGATTTTATTGTGATTGTGCCCCTCCTACCATCTCATTGCGGCTTCTCCTTTGTCTTTGGATGTGGGGTATCTTTTTTGTTGAGTTCCTGTGTCTTCCAGTAGATGATCGTTCAGCAGTTAGATGTGATTCTGGTGTTCTCAAAAGAGGGAGTGAGAGCATGTCCTTCTACTCCGCCATCTTGAACCAATCTCTAGTTATCTTTTCTTATAAGTATGCATAGAACTATGTTATTTTAAAAAATGGCTGCACAATGTTCCATATGGTATAGCTGTATCAATGCCCTGTAATTTATTTTGTCAGTCTCCTATTAATAACATTTAGGTTGTTTCCAAATTTATTTCATTTTTGCTATCACCAATAATGCTGCAATGATTATTTGTGTAGAAATACCATTATAAATCCCTAGGAGTGGAATTATGGCATCAAAAACTATGTGATTTAAATTTTTGATGGATGCAATAGTCCCCCCTTACCCACAGGGGATACATTCCCAGACCCTCAGAGGATGTCTGAAACCACAGATGGTACCAAACCCCGTATACACTATGGTTTATCTTATACATACGTACTGATGATAAAGTTTAGTTTATAAATTAGGCAGAGTAAGGAATTAACAATAACAATATAAAATTATTTTATAACTAATAATAAAATAGAACAATTATAACAATGCACTGTAATACAAGTTATGCGAATATGGTCTTTCTCTCTCAAAATATCTTACCGTCCTGTATTCACCCTTCTTCTTGTGATGATGTGAGGTGATAAAATGCCTACATGATGAGATGAAGTGAAGTGAGTGACCGTAGGCATAGTGACGTAGCGTTGGGCTACTACCAACCTTCTGCCAGTACATCAGAAGGAGAATCATTGAGCTGTGATGCTGTTGGTGGTTGGATGTCAGGTATAGACGATGTTGATTGTTAGGGCTCCTGCATAAGATGGAGCAGCATGAGATTTCATAATGTTAATCAAAACGGCTTTCAATTTAAAACTGATGAATAGTTTATTTAGTATTTTTGGACTGCAGTTGACCCGGAAAGTGAAGGCATGCATGAGGGGGGATGGGTGAGCTTTGAAATTACCAGCAAACTTTGGCACCAATTTACACTCTCACAGTTTAAGGGGGAGCCTGTTTTCCCACCCGGTTTCCAACAGTCTTTTTAAACTGTTGATCTGAGAGATGGAAAGTGCTGTTTCCTTTCTTTCTTTAATTATAGGTGAGAAAATAAAAGGGAGAAATGAGAAATTAGATTGCTCATACTAAATAATTCAGTCAACAGTCACCTGTAGGAGATAACATAAGAACTTCAGAGAGATTTAGCTCTTAATTGTTCTATGAGTCAGTAAAAAAAAAAAAAAAAAAAAAAAAAGGAAATTATGATAAATACGTTTGATAGGAAAACCAACTTTGCTTTCACTTCAAGAGTGTTTTAGCCATTATTGTAATGGCCGCTGACAATGAACGTGGTGCCTGTCATGCTGGAAGACCAAGTTATAGAACTCAGATCACGGGACTGAGAACTAGGAGACCTGGAGAATAGTTATATATATGTAATTGGTCTCATATCATCATCTTTTGTATAATTAGTAGTGTGATTGGGGCAAATCATTGAACCGTTTAACCCTTCTGTGTCTATTTCCTCGTGTGTGTAAAGAATAGGGTTAGGATCTTGAGACCTTAAAAAATGTGAATTTAGGAATGTCTAAATTGAATAAATAATGCTATTGATGAGGATTTCCAAAATGAGAAATTTTCCTATCCTATTTCTCCAGTAGGTGGTGATATTATAACATTCAAAATAGTTACTGATCTAGTAACTAACTGCAATTCTCCCCTTAGGATTCATTTTAGAAATATTCTTTGCCATTGTAGTAAAATTTTAATGTTATATACAAAGAGTACATTTATAAAATTTATTATGTTACATTTAACATATTTACTTAGGGTATTAATTGATTGTTAATTTGTTCTTTTAATGTCTATAAAATCAGACTCCAAATCTAATTACCTCAGACATGACTTCCAATCTGTTACAGTTTATTTAATTCAGTTAATTTTATAAATAGTTTTAATTAATCCATTTAATTAGAAGACTAAGAGTGGATATAGATTGAACTTTGTTTATTTTACTGAAACTGTAAAAATACTGTATAAGAAGTTATTTGAAGGAGAGCCTCAAATAAGGTCTCTGGATATCTTTTTAGAAAGTCAACATTTACTAATTGTATAATTATACAGAAAATCAAGGACATCAAACCAAAAACTGAAATTTCACCAGAGTTGCAAGATTTTAGCATAATTTAAAAAAAATCAGTTTCATACATACATTAATGACATAGAGTTAGACAGAAAATAAAATGTCAATATGTTATGTAATAACAGCAACAAAAGCTTTGCATAAATGGATAGTGATTTATCTTTTAACATAAAATATATATTAAAGAAATACAATAGAACCTTATTGGGAAAAATAAAGGAAGACACATAATTACAGAGATTAAATATAGTAAACATGAAAATACTATTCTAAGTTAAACATAGATTAAATATAAATATTTGTTAAGAGCCTGTATGGAACATTTTATACAACTTGACAAGTTAATAGTGAAAATCTTTCGGAAAAATCAGCAAGCAAGTACATAAAATATTTTTTTTAAGATCATAATAATAGACTTACTCTGTAAAATTTTTAAACACTTTACGAAACTTTTGTCAAAATTAAATAGTAACTGGAGAATGATGTTAAAAGTGATCATGGAAATAAAAAAAGATTTAGAAATGATTATGATAAAGCTGTTTTATTCCCCAAATGTAGCATGCTTACAGATCCTTATATCATATAAAAATATCTATGTTAATACAAAACACTTATACAAGAATTGACCCTGCTGAATGCCACTGATAAATAACCAATACTGGTTCTTAATATGTAGGTTAGAAGACCTAGAGTCATTGTGTGCTACTTAGAAGAAAATCTTTGAAATTTTGCTTTATCTTTAAAAAAAAAGATTTAGGTTAAGAATGAGGAATCACAGAAAGAATTGTTACACACTGTTTCTTTAGCAAGATGTGTAATCTTACTGTAAAATTTTAAAGTAGGATGGCAATACTGAGTTGATTTAGGAGGTATTACCTGAAATGAAGGATGGGGATGAGATAGAGACTGTAAATTTCAATTTTCTTTTCTTACAGAATGAATAAATCCTAACTCTCAAAACCCTTCCTGTCTGAACACCGGAACCCAATAGACTTGGGTAAGTGTATTTGAACTCTCATAATCTGGACCCAGGAACTGAATAGATAAAGATAATAAGGGATACTTACATATTATCACAGATTTGAGCAAAACGGAAAGGAGAAAGGAGCCTAAGAAAACCATAGTCTAATTTTGTTAAGTGCAGAGAGGTCTGTGCAGGCATGAAAGCGTTCCTCTGTGTCCTGGGCACACAGCTGGACCACTTCTCCCAGCCTGCCCTCAGGTGGGTGTGGCCACGTGGGTGGGAGTCTGTTCAGCCTTTCAAGCCAGCGGGTCAAAATCTCCTGTGTGGCCCCTCACACTCTTCCCCCGCCTCCCCGCCAAGTGCAGAGGAAGGAATTGGCCAAGGGCTCCATGGCCTAGGGGATGTGTAGAACCACACATGGAAGGAGGCTGGTCCCTTAGCTGATGCTTCCCTGGAATATTCATATTCAACTTTGCATGAATGAAAAATCTCACAGTGAAAATGAGATTTGGGGATTTGTGTTACGGCAACAAGTGCTACTTTTTCTAACAAATACATGTTACTGGATTTTTATTTCTATTTGTTAAATTACATTTTTTCTTAGTTGAAATTAATGTATGATTGATATTTTACATGCTACTTTCTTTGCTTAACATTTCCATGAACTTATTTTCGTATGTAAAGAATGTTGACATGCTAACCATCTTTAACACCATATTCATATTTCATATTGGTAATATTCTCTTGTATTTACTTATCAAATCTTGACTCTTTGGCATTAAGTTTCCAATTTTTCACCATAAGTTATGCTTCTTAGTACCTCTGTACCAATTATTTTGGGGGCTTTATTCAAAATGAATTATGTGGTCAAATAAATGAACGGTTGAAAAGGATAAATGTGGTCAATGGCTATCACACACTCTGTGAATTCCTAAAAATCACTGTGTTGTGCAAAACTGTGTAATAAAAAACATGACCCACTAAAGAAAAAAATGGTAAGTTGGACTTTACTAAAATTAAAAACTTCTGCTCTGTGAAAGACACTGTTGAGAGAATGAAAAGACAAGCCAGATTTCGCAAAAATATACAAAGAATTCTTAAAACTCAACAATAAGAAAAGAAGCAACCCAGTTAAAAAATGGGCAAAAGATCTGAACAGACACCTCACCAAAGAAGACATACAGATGGCAAATAAGCATATGAGAAGATGCTCAGCATCGTGTGTTATTAGGGAATTGGAATTAAAACAACAAGATTACTACTCCACGCCAATGAGAATGCCTAAAATCCAAAACACTGACAGCATCCAATGCTGGTGAGGGTGTGGAGCAACAGGAACTCTCGTTTACTTCTGAGGGGAATGCAAAGTGGTATAGCCACTTTGGAAGACAGTCTGGCCGTTTCTTACAAAATTAAACGTGCTCTTACCATGTGATACAGCAATAGTGCTCCTTGAGTTGAAAAGTTAATTGCACTCAAATGAACTGAAAATGTATGTCCACCCACAAAGAAAACCTGCACACAAATATTTATAGCAGCTTTATTCATAATTACCCAAACTTGCAAGCCACCAAGATGTCCTTCAGTAGGTGAATGGATAAACAAACTGTGGTACATTCATGCCATGGAGTATCATTCAGCAGTAAAATGACATGAGCTATCAAGTCACAGAAACACATGACAGAATCTTAAATACTAAGTGAAAGAGTATAATCCGAAAAAGCTACACACTGTATGAATCCAACTATATGGCATTCTGTAAACGGCAAAACTCTGGAGACAGTAAAGAGATTAGTGGCTGCTAGGGGCTCGGGGGAGGCAGGAATGAATACGTGGCGCTCAGGGGATTTTTAGAGCAATGAAACTATTCTGTATGACACTGTAATGGGGGATACATGTCATTATACATCTGTCAAAACCCATAGAATATACAACACAAAGAGTGAACTATGGACTTCAGTTAATAATAATGTACCAATGCTGGCTCATCAAATGTGACAAGCATACCACACTTATATTAGATGCTAATAATAGGGCAGTTGTGTGTTTGGGACTCTGTGCTTTTTGCTCAGTTTTTCTGTAAATGTAAAATTGCTCTAAAAAATAAAGTCTATTAATTAAAAAACAAGCAAACAAAGCAACAGATAAACACCACAGGGCAAAAATGGGATTAGGGACATGACACTCAAATACTTCATGAATGATATGCATGAATTTGACAGATAATAATTTAGAAATAATATTTTAAAAATATTATTTCACTGTTATTATAAGCACAGTTTTAAAAAACACTAAAATTGTCAATATTGGTGTGACAAAGAAGAAACAGTTGGACGTATTTATTGCTGCTCATCTTCATGAGTAATGTGTGTACATAACTAGGGATGTGGATGCGTGTGTCTTGTTTACCTGGTACATGGAGTTAGCTGGTACATAATTGATGGGAGTATATGTGTTTCGTGTTTTCCTACCCAGTTTAGCTGGGTGCAGTATTCCTAGTGCTTCTTACAGACAAAAATCACACATAAGGAAATGGGAAATTTGCATTATGCTCAAATTGTTCTCAAATTAAATAAGTAATTACTTGTGCTAGAAAAAATTTGATTTTCAAAGCAAGCATTGTAACAAAAGGGAGTGTAGTATTAAAAGGCTTATAGAGGGACTTCCCTGGTAGTGCAGTGGTTAAGAATCCGCCTGCCAATGCAGGGGACACGGGTTCGAGCCCTGGTCTGGGAAGATCCCACATGCCACGGAGCAACTAAGCCCGTGTGCCACAACTACTGAGCCCACGTGCCACAACTTCTGAAGCCCGCATGCCCAGAGCCCGTGCTCTGCAGCAAGAGAAGCCACCACAATGAGAAGCCCGCGCACCGCAACAAAGAGTAGCCCCCGCTCGCCGCAACTAGAGAAAACCCGTGCAGCAACGAAGACCCAATGCAGCCAAAAATAAATAAATAAACAAATTTATTAAAAAAAAAAAAAAGGAAGGCTTATAGAAAACAGAAGTCTTCTGTTCTACTATTTCTACTCCAGAAGTTTGGCCAACAGAGCTGTGACTTTCCACACTTTTTGTCTGTTTCTTCAGGTAATTAGGTCCATATTATTTTTTAAAAAAAATGCTTAAATTGCTATTTCATTAGTAGTAATTTTAAAAATTAACTACTGCACAGACTTAGGTTTTGTACACCCCTCACCCCCATGTTCCCCCGTGCTCGTGTCAGTAGACGCTGTGTGTTATGACTTTGTAAATATTGCTTGACGTTAAGTCAAGTGGTTTACTGTGAATATCTTTCCTTTCCTGCAGAGTTTTTGTCTTTAACACTGACTCTTATTATTTGTATTTGTTATGGTTGGTCTCACAGCTGTGTCGTGGTAACTGAAATTTATTTGATTTATATTTCTTTCCTGCCTCCAGTGAAATGTGAGCACTGGCATTATTTGTATCAGTTCTGTATATATTCAGAATATGAAACTTTTATTAGTTATGTTGTCAGTTTGGGAATTTCGTTGCTTTCTTTTTAAAACATTTACCCGTGTCATTTTACACATCTTTCTATTTTTTTCTGACATATATAGTTTTAGTGTGTGTTTTACACTTTAACTCATTTAGAATGTATTATGGCGTATAATGTGACATTTGGATCTAATTTATTCCTTCTTTGTACTGACATCCAGTACTCCAGACATTGCATCGACAGTGATTTTTCCCTCATTGGCCTTGCTTTATTTGTTTGTTTTTAGAATTATGTCTAGCTAATTGTTCATGTCATTTGTTCTCTCAAAACCTGCACTATTCTCATAGAATTGATGGTTTGTTAATAATGTCTCTACTGGGATTTTCGTTCTACGCAGTTGAACTTTATTTCCTTGAGTATGGTTTTAGTGCTGCTGACTCTGTTTCCCCTAGTATCTCTATTATTTGGTGGTTAGATTACCCCATTCCCCTCCCCCCATCATCTGCTTGTGTCCTCAGCTGGCAGTTGACTTGGTTGTGCTTGGGTGTCATCTTTTTTTTTTTTTTAAATATTTATTTGGCTGCATCAGGTCTTAGTTGCAGCATGGGGGATCCTCATAGTGGCATGTGGGATCCTTCGTTGTGGTGCACGGGCTCTTCGTTGTGGCGCGTGGGCTTCTCTCTAGCTGTGGCTCGCGGGCTCTAGAGTGCTTGCGCTCAGTAGTCGCGGTGCACGGACTTAGTTGCTCCACAGCATGTGGGATCTTACTTCCCCGATCAGGGATCGAACCAGCGTCCCCTGCATTGGAAGGCGGATTCTTAACCACTAGACCACCAGGGAAGTCCTGCTCAGGTGTATCTTAAGCACTACAGTTGAACCCCCTTATCTGCAGTTTCGTTTTCTGTAGTTTCAGTTGCACATGATCAACCGTGATCCAAAAATATTAAATGGAAAACTCCAGATATAAACAATTCATAAGTTTGAAATTACATGCCATTCTCAGTAGCCTGATGAAATATTGTGCTGCTGGGGATGTGTGTCATCCCTTTGTCGGGTGTATCCCACCTGCAAGTCACTTAGAGGCTGTCTGGGTTATCAGATCGGCAGTCGTGGTATCTCAGTGCTTGTGTTCAAGTGACCCTGATTTTACTTAATAATGGCCCCAAAATGCAAGAGCAGTGATGCTGGCAATTCAAATATGGCAAAGAGAAGCCATAAAGGGCTTCCTTTAAGTGAAAAGATGAAAACTCTTGAATTAATAACAAGAGGAAAAAACTTGTATGCTGAGGTGGTTAAGATCTATAATAAGAATGAATCTTCTATCCATGAAATTGTGAAGAAGGGAAAAGAAATTTGCGCTAGTTTTGCTGTTATGCCTCAAACTGCAAAAGGTACGACCACAATGTGGGATAAGTGCTTAGTTAAGGATGGAAAAAGCATTAAATTAGTATGATAAGATATTTTTGAGAGAAAGAGAGAGACAGAGGGAGAGAGATCACATTCACATAACTTTTTAATAGTATATTGTTATAGTTGTTCTATTTCATTATTAGTTACTATTATTAATTTCTTACTGTGCCTAATTATAAATTAAACTTTATCCTAGTTATGTATGTATAGGAAAAAACATAGTATATATACAGTTTGGTACTATCTGTGGTTTCAGGCATCCACTGGGGGTCTTGGAACGTATCCCTCGCAGATGAGTGGTGACAACTGTATTCTACTAATGAGAGTATCTTCACTTATTTCCTGCTCTTTTGCTCTTTACCTCAGGAGGGAAACATTTGAATGGAATCTTGGTTGGTTTATTTTTTTGAAAAAGTAGTCATGGTTGTTAAAACAGTCAAACTTTGTTGCTTTTCTTATATTTGTTGTTGGATTAGCTCAGAATAGGCACTATGATTATTATTTCAACATCTTTTCAGAAGTATCAATACTGTGTTTTATTGAATGAGATTTTCACTTGGCCCCTGCAAAAGGAAGAGGGAGACATTGAAGACATGTGAAATGAGTAGCCTATTAATTGATTAAAAAAAAAATCATATTCATGAGCAAGGACTTTACCCAAGGATACATACTAGAATGCAAAGGATTAGCTTCTGACGGACAAGGCCCAGGGTCACTTGTCACTCCCTCTTCTTGGAATATTTACTGACCTCCTTGGCCCAAAGTGATCCTCTGATGCACAGCACTTATCGCCTCTGCCACTTCTTGGTCATTTATATTCTGCCTCTTAGAGCTGTCATCTCCCTATGTGTTGGTCTTTTTGGCCCAACTGACTGATAAGCTCCTTGAAGGTGGGTCTCAGTAAATTCCTTCTCTTGTATGTCTTATGGTGTCTAGATCAATTTTTCATGTAAAGTAGGTGCTCAAAAAATATTAACTGATTGAAACTTAGTAACTTTTGGTCATCGAATCCCCTAGTGTAAAATTTTACCAATAGGCTGTAGTTTCTTTTATTATGTTCACACACACACACACACACACACACACACACACATCTTTTTTGTGTTCTTGTCAGGTATCTTTGCTGACACATTAGATTTTGTGACTTCCAATTTTGCCAGATCAAGTGTGACACAATATTGCTACCTTCTACCTAAAAGGGAGTCTTGGAGGGTCATGTACACCATGTGTATCACCAGCTCTCTTGTCCTTTTCTTTTTTGCAGAATTGTACTTTTAGGGGTGTTTTTCTTCTCATAGCAAGACACACAGGAAGTTCAAAAATACATCTGTAAATGTACTTCTCAGAAAATGTTTAGGTGTACAGGATTACTGATTAGAAGCAGGCTCTCTCCTAACTGCAAGAATATCCTGATGGCATTATTTCCTTTGTGGCTTAAATAACCATCTATTAATCTGAATTTGAAACCATGGGTTTCCACCTCTTTTTAAGTTGTTAGAAATTGCTAACCACTAGCTT
This sequence comes from Eubalaena glacialis, assembly GCF_028564815.1. NCBI lineage: Eukaryota > Metazoa > Chordata > Mammalia > Artiodactyla > Balaenidae > Eubalaena > Eubalaena glacialis. Next base: position 6,483,586 of record NC_083732.1, on the reverse strand, counting down.
AACAACAAGGGTAAAGCGAAATTCGTCATTTGTTTTTTGAGGTTGCAGAATAAATGAAAGTTCAGGAACAAAAGATAAATTTGGCCTTTGTTGCACTGACTGACGAAAATTGCTCAGCCCAGCGATAGCAGCAAAAATACACAGTAAAGATGATAAACCAAGGTTATGATTGAACAGGTAACTTCACAATGGAGAAAAACTTTACAGGATGAGAATACAGCCCCATAAGCATTCAGAGTAGGGTTATGTTTATAGTGAGTCTCTGTCCACTGTTATTTAAAGATGAAGATCTGTTTGCTTTAAAAAGATATATTTATTTAGCAAGGTTTTTGACAATCTGAAAGAACTTATCACAATATCACAAAGAAATAGATTCTTCTAAGACCATATGTGTAAGGCGACTTTATACCTTCATTGAAATAGACAGCCTGCACTTAGTGTGAAGTGTGTATTTTATTAGGTTAAATCATTAAAAGTTAGATTGATAAGTTTTAAGGTCTAATGCTATGCCTTCAAACAGCTGTTCCGTTTGACCCAAAAGATGGCAATGCTATTGTGAAGTGGTTCATATGTTTTAAATGAAGCAGGATTGTCTATTGTTTCATAATTTATTCTTTTGATGGTGATCAAAAAAGAGAAAGCGCTGCCTGCCTCATTGCTTGAGAAGCCTCAGGAAGCACCAAGGACCTTATTGGGCCTTGGGTCTGGGATATCGCCAAATCAGGGGGTCGGCTGTGTAAAGCTTGAAATGTGAGCACTAAAAATGTTCTAATGGGAAGCATTATAATGATCCCACTTTCATAAAATGCTCCTTCCTCTCCATCCTCCAACAATGGATCAACCCCTTCAGGCTTTCTCTTGCTAAGCTCTCACTGGCACCAGTGAAAATCTTGCACAAAAGAGGCAGAAGGACTGCACTTCATTGAAATGGAGTCACTTTGTACATATGTAAAAATTGCATCCATTAATTTTGTCACTGAGATGGCTGGTTAGTGAAATAGTTGAGCTAGAATTGGGAATAGCGTAAGGCTGAATTTTGGCGCTTACATATGAATCAGCATCTGTCTGGACCATACAAGTGGCTTATCTTGGTGGGGATTATCCATGGAGTTTAGTGGGGAAAGCTTTCTTGGGGATGGACAGAAACAAAGGAAAACTCTAACCACTAAGAAGGACTTAGAGTTTTTATATAATGAGAGTGGCCTAGGAGTAAATAGAAGTAAATCGTACACAGTTAGTGAGTTGGTTCAACACACGTCTCTTGAGTGTCTATTGGAGACAGCACTGTACTTGGCTCTGGGGTATAAAGATCCATTAAGCAGACCTCCCCTCATAAGGATCAGGGGACAAATGCAGTCAGAATGCTATCTTCCAGTTGTATATATAATACTTTCTTCAAATCCATAATTACATAGCACCTTTTATATGTATAGGGAACACAATTCCCTATATATATTTCTGACATTTTCTACACATTTACATTTATTTTTCTATTTAAAACTGAATACGTAAATGGCCAGTTTAAGACACATGAGCATCCAATTTAGGTTTTCTGTATTTTAATTTCAGCATGATAGTAATTTCACGCTTGTCACAATTATCTTTTCCTTAGTTTCATCACTTTTATTTTCTTCATTTCCATCCATTCTTATAAACTTCAAAGCAATATTCCGGAAATTGCATCTCAGCCTGCTGACTGATCAAGGTAGTAATCTTGCAAAAGTGCAAATGTTTTCTGAGAGATTCTGTCCTGCACGGTGGCTTGAACTGTGTGTTAAGGAGCTGGTGTACGAAAACCCAAATTGGTGCCAAAAAAAAGTGTTCTAGGCACAACAATGTCCGATCACAAAATTTCTGGTTGTAAGAAAGACTAGTAATTTGAAGGGCTACCTGTAAATCAGATCATTTTAGTTTAGTGCAACGTGGTAAGCTGGGCGTTAGAAGTGTGCATTGCCTAACTCATGGGAATGGGGCAATGTTATTAGAAAAAGAATAAAACCCCTAATCCCCAAAAATTTAACATTTGAATAACTTATTTGGTTGATGATGGAATAAAAGCAGCTGTGCAAATAGAAGGTACCAGTAGGTTAAAATCACCTGATTGTGAACTTTTCTGTATCCCAGCTTGGCATGAACTTGAAATTTTTGGCTCCAGGTAAACATTTGGAAGTCCATCTTTCCTATTGCCCATCATGTAGTTTTCTGGTTGCCAAACTTTTGAGAATGAGGACTCCCCAGTTGCTAGTGAGGATACTAGTATTAACTCTGCAGTGTATAGACACGACTTAGTATGGAACTTCTAGGTTTGAGGGTTTTGGGTACTAGTTCTATGCTCCTCCCCATGGACCGTAGCTGTCAGCGGAGAGGCCTCTGGGGAATGAAATAGCAGTGGCTGGAGGGCCAGTATGTTCTCCCATTCTGCTTTTCAACTGTAAATTTGAATTGGATTTCCGATGAATCCCAGGATTAGGTAGAAAACAAACATGATTCAGGGAGAGACAGTTTATGGTCTAAGAATTACACAGACATCATCTGGAATGAGCACTGGAATAAAGGCAGTGCTCATTATTATGTATAAGATAAAACATCTCAAGGCCTGGATACCAAGTGCCCTTGCTTGTCTTGGAAGTTATCAATTTTTAAAGCTTCCGTAAGATTTGACATAAATATGACAAGGGAATAAGGAATTTCCATTTTAATAGGTTGTAAGTGTAGTTAATAGTAATTTATCCCTCTAGCTCTTCCTTCATCTCTCTCCCCCTTGAGTTTCTTAGCGGGATCACTTATAAAAATGAATACTAATTCCTCTCTCCCTCTCCCCCTGTCTTTTTTCTGTAAACATTTGTTGAGCACCTACTGGCTCCAGGAGTTCTGGCTAGGTGCTCAGAATAAAGGGAAGAAAAAAAGCAGAGTCAAAGGTATAGGTGACCTAAACAAAAAATTCTAAAAGTACAAAAAGAAAATAGAGTAGTCTGTCTCCCCCACTTCTTGGATTTGGGAAAGATTTCTTCAACAAACAACCGTAAAGGAAAAAAACCTGTATGAAAACCAAGAACTTCCATAGAATAATGTAATGATGATAATAGTAATAATAACAGCAAGAATAAGAACAACAATAATAATAATAATTGCTATGTACTGACCGATGTATGTGTATCGACTCAACCAATAAGGTGGTTTAACCAATTATAGTTTAAGTTTTACAGATAAAAAATGTAAGATACATAAGTGTTATGTAACTTTCTCAAGATCACATAGCTAGTACATGGCAAACACCATAAGCAAGGTTAAAAGACAAGCAATAGATTGACAAAAGATATTTGCAAATTGTGTAACAGACAAAGATTAATTTTCCAGACTAATGTAAAGAACTCCTATAAGTCAATAAGAAAAAGGCTGGCCAATTTAAAAATGGGCAAAGCAATTAAAAGGCAAGGAAATCCAAATGTTCACTATGTATATGAAAATATACTCAACTTCATTGGCTAGTGAGAAAATGCAGATGAAGCCAGTAATGGGAGGCCAATTTTTATTTATCATGTAGGCACAAATAACATACCTGGCAATGTCAAGCCTTGGTAAAGATATTTTAGAAGCAATACTTTCATATACTGTCTGGTGGAAGTAGATGGTGGCACAGAATCTTTGGTTGCATCCAGAAAAAATGGAAACAAGCACTCTAGAATATTTGGCAATTCCACCTCAGAAAGTATACATCCAGTGCTGTGCTGGCAGACTGTCTTTCCGGTTGGGGAGGGAGTTGTGAGTTTGATTTGTAGGTTTGCCATTTCCCATAATGTAAATTCTCATATTTAAGCTACTGACATTACATCACTGAAGGCAGAGTAGGAAAGATGTGCACCATCGGCTCTCATGGTCGTCGGAGGCGGGTCCAGCACACTTGGTACACGAGCTCAAGAGACACGAATATGTTCACGGAAGATGGTTGGTAGCAGTAAAAATTTAAAGCAGAATAAATCTCCATCAGTAGGGGAATGAATATATAAACTCTGATAAGTTGTGATAAGGTCATATTGAAGTTAAAAGCAGTGAACTATTTCTACATATATGACTACAGAACTGTATCTACACATATTGGATAGTTCTCAAAACATAGTGTGGAGTGATACAGACAAATTACACAGCAGTATTATTATATCATTCTACAAAAAACAATATAATAACAGATATTTTAAATTTCATATATATATACAAAAATGGAAAAATGGAATAGAAAGTTAAATATCAAAGTTATACTTGCCTTTGGAGTGAGGAGATAATGGTATAAGTGTGTGTGTGTGCGCGCGTGTGTGTGTGTGTGAGATGATTAAAGGCTAAATTAATACCGGTAATATTACTTCTTTTCTGACAGTATCACCTCTTAGCCTCTTCGAATTTTATTAGAAAAACTCTAAAAAGTTTTCTTTTTATTTACTCTACAAATTCAGTTAAAGATGCATCATTCATAACAGCAGCTTTTCTGGAATCAAAGGAACATTATCATATTAAAGATGAATATCAATTGTAAGACTTAACTCCTAACGTTCAGAAACATTAAAATGTTTATCAGGTGTGCTCACAATGAAGGAATATGATAATTCAGCTGACTGGGATGGTTTCGCAGCTGCTAGGCATAAAATTTCAGTACTTTTTGATAATAGATAACTGATTTAAAAAATAATACAATAGTTCTAGGGATCTCCCTGGCAGTCCAGTGGTTAAGACTTCGCCTTCCAATGCAGGGGTTGTAGGTTCGATCCCTAGTCGGGGACATAAGATCCCACATGCCTTGCAGCCAAAAAACCAAAACATAAAACAGAAGCAATATTGTAACAAATTCAATAAAGACTTTAAAAATGGTCCACATCAAAAAAGAAAATCTTAAAAAATAATACAATAGTTCTTAATGTATCTGGAGGTAAACATTCAACACTTGAAATAAATATCTACGATTGTTAAATATATTGTATGTACACAGGACTTGTGAATGACATGAAGGTATATAACAAAGCCCTACAGAAACTGACAATCTGAACCCCTTGGAATATAGGCAGCAACACAGAAGTAAGGAAAAATGCCTCTGGGTGACAAATCCCTCATGCTTTGTCATAAGATATGTGCCTTTTGTGGTAAAATTGCTTGTGAAGTAAGGGAGAAGGTGTGAAATAGCATGGTCTGAGGTCTGGATGAGAAATGCCAGCAGCCCGGCAGGCCGCTGGGGCCACTTAGGACAAGGCAAACCATCCTCCTTGTTGCAATGGCCCTGGGAGCTCTCAAAAGTGTAAACATTTTTCGTGCATTTGTTTCTTGTTTGGTGGGACAGAGCACGATAACCAATATTGTTAACGTTGCCCTAGAATCATCAAGAAAATGCAAGACATTTTTTTCAGTATGCTTAGAGATGTGAGATTCAGGCATAGTTTTCTAAAGTCTTGGCTTCACGTGGAACACTCTCTGAAAACGCCAGGGTAATGAGACATTGATTTATTTTAAAAGAGTTTATATTTATACATTTTCTATACCATGCTAAGTCCTTCTGAGAAGCAGGCATCTTCTAAACAAGTGATGTTACCGTTTTTCAAGCTTTTACTTTTTTTCAAAGAATTTTCATCTTAGTCTTGTAATATTCTTTTTAGTTAGGCGATCTATCTGGAACTACCAGTCCCCAGATGTTGAAATGCCTGGGGCCACAAAAATCTTGAAATGTCTTGCTTGATGTCTCTACAGAGAGTCATTGTGAGAGCCAGGAGTGAAGTCCAGGTTTCCTGAAGACTAGCAGCCTCTTATTCTTCCTACAGTTTTATGTTAAAAGACACAAGTCCATGCAGACTTCTTTTGGGGCAGGAAGTCTATTTGATCTAGCGTGAGAAACAGTGTCAACAGGGTTTGTCTTTACGCCAATATTTGGGAAACTGCAGCTACTATCCTGAGCCCACGGGAAGGCGATGCCGACCAGTGAGTGGACCCTTTTCTTTCTGGAAAATCTGGGAAGTCATCATGACATAATCAAATTAAAAAAAAATTCCCAATGTAGTCAGTCATTCAGTCCTGAGACAGGTAAAATATGACAGGAGTAGCATAAAAAGAAAGAAAAGGAACTCTAGGAAGGTTACAATCAATTTGAAATTTCCTTCTTGGAAAGTGTGGATTGAAATTACCCTGCTATGGGGGTAGAATTGCCAGAAAAAAATACAGGACTCCCAAATAGAACAGTTGGGACATAGATTTAAGAACAGTTATCTAAAATGCAAATATATCCAAGCATCTTGTGCTGTTATTTGCTAAATCTGGCAACATTATGTTAGGGACCTACCTCCCCTGCCCATCAACAGTAACACTGGGCTAATTGGTGAAACAAAGAGGCTTGCAAGACAAATCCCCTTGCTTCCCTGATGAAAGATGGGAGGGAGGAGGAACCATCGGTGTCTTCCTCTTCATTCCTTGATGGAGAAGGTTCTTATGCCACCTGAGTCCTAGGAAACATTGGCTTTTGCTTGATCTATGCTCCCCCCTGGCCTTCTCTGCAAGCCATCCTATCTTTAACAAAATAAACTGTCCTTTTTTGGATGTTTGAGAGACTGCCGGAGCCTTGTCAAACAGCGAAAGGTTTGAAAAATGAGGTTACCATTTGCTTTTTCCAGCAGAACAATAGCTTCATTTTCTCTTCCATTATATATGTATATATTTGCATTTTTATACAGAGTGGTATATATATTTACATATTCATATATTCTTTACTTGGAATTATGATTTCAATACAAATTAGTAAAATGTTAATCTTGGGGCATAAATTTGCTCAGCATGGACTATGTGCCCAGCGTTGGAGAGGTTTTGGGGTATGGAGATAGGACAGGTGTGCCCTGTCATCACAGAATTTATAGTGTCAATTTACAAACTTTGCTGTGGTGTGTGATGAATAATATGATGCAGGAGTACAGGATGTGTCTTTGGTTAGAAAACCATTCGGACTTTCTATGTGATTAAAGTACCTTTTTTTAGGATTTATTTTGACTAGCATTGAATGAGCTTTTAAACATTCATCCTTCATGCCTCCAGGAAAAAATTCTGTAATCTGGAGCAGGGGGAATTTGCAATACAAGTCAATATCTTACAGCCATATGGGGATCCTATCTGAGTGCTTTTGTTTGAACTGAAACTCATCTATTAGATTACTAATAAAATTATCTTAGGAATTAAGACAAATATGGTAGCAAAATACTTTCTTCTTGGTAATCTAGCAAAAGGAAAACAAATCCAGGAATAAAAATCCAGTTAGGATTTTGAAGAAAGCAGTTTAAAGAAAAAACCCAAGTTAAGCTATGGGGCCCCGGTGGTAAAGGGTATCAGCGCACATGTGCTGTTGTGAGATAAAGAGATGCCTGAGGATTATAGGTGCGGATGTTGTTTACTCTGCTTCCTAGACTTGCTCTTTCTTGGGGGTCGTCCTCTTTGACAGCACAGGGATCCCTTGGAATGGAGAGAGGAATAAGATTCATGAAATCGTGTCTTGTCATTTCATGAATCGTTAAGCAAATCTGTAACCAGAGTTCTGAATGGCATTTGGTAGATGCATGCTGGTTATACGTGGAGCCATTTGTTGGAGTCTGGCTCCATGTATAACTTTGAATCACTCTTTCCAAGAATCCCTTTTCTTTTCATCAAGAAAACAAGAGTTTGAGTGTGATTGCTGAAAGATTGCATCAGGTTCTTGAGCACACCTCCAAAACCCCTCCCGCTCGATCTCTGCTGCAAAGAAACCAGAGGTCTGCACAAACGAACCAGCTCCAGGAAGGGGAAATCAGGGCTGCAACTTAGTTTTCATCTGGTCTTGTTAGGCTGAAACCACTGTAGGTCATTTCTATTTATTTTAAAGAGTTAACGTTATCATTTCTGTACTGGAACCATGTAAAATATGAAAATATCATTACAAAATGCATTTATTTTTTGATTCCTTTACCCAAACACACCACTCCAAAACCAGAGCCATATTATTTATGTTACCAACAATGTTAACAATAATGTTGTCTATGTTACTATGTTACCAGAGCAATATTATCAATATTATCTATGGCAGCTTTTAATTGCCAGAGTTCAGGAAGATCTGATTAACCTGGGAAATTTTTTTTAATACTTGAAACTAGTAAAATCCTTTTATAAACACAGACACATTGTTTAATTAAAATAAAAGCTTATTACAAGGAAATCACATTCTGCAGGGATGAAAAAGAGCTTTTTCCCGAGTGTGCGTTTATTGGAAAGTGTTCCATGGGGGCAGGGATTTTTGTGTCTGTTTTGATCACTGCTGTATCTTCAGCATGTAAAACAGTGACTAGCACATAAAGGGCACTCAGGAAATATTGGTTGAATGACTTAAGTAGAAAAATGAAAAGATATACTTGGGAAAAGCAAGTGGAGGGTAAGTGTCCCCTCCTTCATTCCCTCCCTTTCTCTCTTCATTTGTGTATTTGACAAATATTAAGTGAGTGACTCTATCAGTTCGAATCCTGGGCTCTAGAGATATAGCGGTGACGTAGACAAGCATCATCTTTGGCCTCTGGAACACCGACTAGTTTAAATCACTTTGTGTGTTAGGTGGTGATGTGTCTACAAGATGTGGGTAAGTGGCATGCTGGCGATAAGAAAGTTGATGCCTCATAAATACATCCTAGTGCCTGCGTAGAGCTTCCCTGGTTTTGGCACCGTTTAATGGGCACTGCCGGTGACTACCGTGTGGGCAAGAAGCAGAGAAGTGTGTAGGATTACCCAGGATTATTCACTAAATACTGTTTGTTGCCATCAGTGAACAGAAGAGTGTTTTTATTTTTTTTTTTTTACTTTTTATTTATTTATTTATTTATTTATGGCTGTGTTGGGTTTTCGTTTCTGTGCGAGGGCTTTCTCTAGTTGCGGCAAGCGGGGGCCACTCTTCATCGCGGTGCGCGGGCCTCTCGCTGTCGCGGCCTCTCTTGTGGCGGAGCACAGGCTCCAGACGCGCAGGCTCAGTAGTTGTGGCTCACGGGCCTAGCTGCCCCGCGGCATGTGGGATCTTCCCAGACCAGGGCTCGAACCCGTGTCCCCTGCACTGGCAGGCAGACTCTCAACCACCGCGCCACCAGGGAAGCCCCAGAAGAGTGTTTTGATGTTTGCAAAGATATGAAAATGATTTTGTAACATGGAACTTTTTATTTTTCTCAATGGTCTCCATCATCCTGAACTGGTAATTGTTGTATTCGAGTCAGTTTTCCTTTTGACCCCAATCCGTCTTGGCCAAATCTTCTCTCCCTCTCCTCAAGCTACAGGCACGGCAACTCCAGAAGGTGCTGTTAGTTGGTCCCTGAATGTATCTTGCTGAATCATCTTAAGTTTTATTGTGTAACATTTGCATGCAAAAGAGTATATATAACACAGGTATGTGTGTTTTGAAGCATAGCAATAGAATGAACACTGTGATTTTGCTCCTGTCCCCCGACTTTGGGCCAGGACGTGACTGTTGTCTCCACCCGTGTGTTGCTTTTTCACTCTTGCTTCTCAGCTTTTGCTTATGCTGTCTGTCCCTGCCTGGAATGCCTCCTTCTGCTTCTCCGTACTTAAACCTTCACTCTTCAAAGCTCTGGTCAGGTCCTATCTCCTGCGTGAAGCTTTTCTTCATGCAGCCTGTAATTTTCCCCTTTCCTGAGTTCTTGCAGCACCTGTGGGTCATACTGCTCGTTGGTCTTTTCAGTATATGCTCTCCTTGTCATACAGGGCTTCCCTGTGCTCGTCTACTGGAAGGTGAGAGCGCCACAGTCAAGAACTCTCCTTTCTTCCACATGTCCTTGCAGGACTCCTAGTAGATTCTCGAGAGTTGCCACTACCCTAGATAGAAAATTCTATTATCAAGATAAACAGTGTAGTGGATCGAACAAAGAATGGGATCTCAAAACCCATCTTTAATTCCAGGTCTCTGACCCCTATGACATGTGACCTTGGGCAGTATGATTAACTTTTTTGATAATTTCCTGATTGTACACACACACACACACACACACACACACACACACACTCATTTCATAGAGTTGAGAAAATTAAATGAAATAATATGTCTGAAAATTCTGTGTATATTGGTTTTTAGTGTTTGCTTATCTGACTTATGTATGGTATATCCAAGGAAGTCAAATATATTATTACTTCGCAGTGTACTCGCGATTGTGTTAGTAACATAAAGACTTGCTCGGCTTGTGGAAGAGCCTTGAGCTCCTGAGCCAGCGTCTTTCATCCAATCATATCTTTATAATTTTTGAATTATGGATTAGGGCTTACATTCTCTTAATCACTTTGGGACACTAGGGATCTCCATTTTAGTTGAATGGAACCACGTAATTTAAATAATTAATAAGTTGAGTAAAATTGAATAGGCAGTCTGGTTCAGACCTTTGCATTTTCCAATCAGGCAACTAAAAACAACATGGACAGAATTTCAAGGAAAGAATTGAGATTAAACACCAATTATGAGAAAGAGGGCCTAAAGATAGATGACTCCCACACATTACATTTATTATATGGAATGTCATCTCATTAAGAAATAAAATTCCTTTTACAACATCTGAAACAGAGATTGTGCTTCTGTACCCACGAGTGATTATTGATATCATTCAGAAGATTTCATTTGCATTTCTGAATTTTGAGGTTGAGTGGACTATGGATTCTGATCCATTGCATCAGTTTTCAGATGAGGACATTGAGGCCCAGAGGGTTTCTGTGGCTCGTTCCGTGTTACAGGTCTGGTTGGTGCTAAGCCTGGGCTGCATGTCCCGGGTGCCCTAAATCTGAGCCCTGGGTCTGTCCCATAGGATTCTGCTGCCCTGGGACTTCTAATTTTTTTAATAGAGTGATTTTCAAGCTTTTTGAAGTCACTGAATCTCTTTTACAGATGACCATCCTGTAAAACAGCTAAAAACAGACTTGCTATGCCTGGAGAGGTTTGAGGAGCTAGAACCGTTAATCCGCCTTTCTTGCCCTAATAACCCGAGGCCCCTGCAGAAGGGGTGACGGGTCTGGTTTGGTGTGTTCTTCCTCTTAATAGTAGTAAATATCAGTGCATATTCTTTCTTTCTAGTTTTATGGAGAAATGGTTGACACACATCACTGTATATTGTTAAGTTGTATAGCATAATGGCTTAATTTACATATACGTGAAATGATTACCACAGTAGGGTTAATTAACACTCATCATCTTGTATAGATACAGTAAAAAGAAAAGAAAAATAAAATTTCTCCTTGTGATGAGAACTCTTAGGGTCTGCTCTCTCAACAGCTTTATCTATATCATACAGCAGTGCTAATATTGTACATTACATCCCTAGAACTTAGTTATCTTATAACTGGAAGTTCGTCCCTTTTGACCACATTTATCCAATTCCTTTTCCTCCCACCCCTGCCACTGATCTCTTTTTTCTATGAGGTTGGTGTGTTTTTTGTTTGTTTTTTGATTTGTTTTTGTTTTAGATTCCACGTATAAGCGAGAGTATACAGTATTTGTCTTTCTCTGTCTGACTTACTTCACTTAGCATAATACCTTCCAGGTCCATCTGTGCTGTTGCAAATGCATATTCTTAAAAACTCATTTGCAAGGTAGGGTTGATGGATAAAGATAAGTTTTTTCAATATTGAGGTACATTTGATCTCTTAGGAAACTGAAGCTAGAAAACTAGACACAGAGAATCTCATTGTGTTTTCTCTGTACATTTATATCAGCACATCTCATTTGTAATTTAAGCACTTCTTTTCTAATGCTGGGTTCTTGCTAGTTATGGCAAATTGTGTCCACATTAGCAATATTTTAGATAGCAATTGAAACCCCAAAGAAGTATCTACAGTAACTGACTGGATGGAAGATTTATTTAATCTTCATTATATGTTGCTTCCATGTCTTCTCCACAAAGTAAACTGTAGCATTTTTATGCAGTTGAAAGTGCACTGGCTGCTCCATGGAAGCCATTCCTTGATATGCTGCTCACGTGTGTTATCGTGTCAACTCCATCCTTCCAGAGAGATGCTGTTTGTGTTTGAAGCCACTGAGAGTTGGAAGTCGGCAAAGAAAGTCACACACTCTCAGGGTGGACCAACTGTGCATAAAGATCTAATCATTAAGTTCTCTGCGTTGAAGTCTTGTTGCCCAAATGACAGGAGAAGGCAGACAGCATTATGAGAAGACAATGTTGCTATGCCAAGCTGTCACTGCTCTTTCTTCTTTTACATCTCTTTCAAATGTTTCTTTTGTTAAATAATCTAATCCTTACTGGGGATTAGTATATCATGTAAACCGATAGCTTCATATTCTAATGCAGGAGAAAACAAACAACCCCCCGCCCCCCAATACTAGGCCATTTTAGAAGATAGAGGATGGAAATTACTCACACATTACGCTATTTTCAATTTACTTTTTCAATTTTGGAAAGCCATGAGAATTCATGTTTTTATGCATTTGTTCAAAAAACATTTACTGAGTACCAAGTATCTACTGAACTAAGCCAAGGGGGGTTAAAGACATATTTAGTTTGAGCCTATGATAGAGAGGAGGGAATACATGCAATTAAAACACTTGCAATTGCTGACCTCTGAGACTGGTGTGGTGACGGAGGGCTTTGCAAACATCAGTGGAGCCCCCTTGGGAGGAGAGAGTTTCAGAGAGAAGCTGATATTTGAGCAGGGTCCTTAAATGTGAGAAATACTTTGTCACAACTGAGTCTATGGTCAAAATTCAAGGCTGGGAAGGACTGTAGGTGTCCTGAGGGCCTTTGAAGTCCTCTGGGAGCAGCAGAGACTTGATGGAAGGGTAGAGGACACATACTTGGTGAATAGAAGCTGGCGGGCATGCACACGTTTGGGGTTATAGAGTTAGAGTCTTGATGTACTTCTGAGGGTGGGATAAGCGGCCTGGTATAATAAAAGTTGTTGGAAGCAACCCAATTGCCTGCTGACAAATGAACGGATAAAGAAAACGTGGTACATACATGTAATGGAATATTATTCAGTCTCAAAAAGGAAGGAAATTCTAATTAAAAAGGGTTCTTCATCCAATTCCAGCATGTGTTGGGGGCTGTCCCCCCCCCCCCCCACACCAAACAGTTCTGACACCAGCTGGTGTCCTACACTCAATTCAACTCAATTCAATTGAATTCTGACCCTGTCTGACTGGAGGTAGCATCAGGTCCCACAGGTTAAGGGCTCAGTTCCACAACTGCAGCCCCCCACCTTCAGATGCCAATTGCAACTCCAGGTTGTAACCTGTGCATCTGACCACCCGGCTGAAGACTGTCATCCCCTCCTTGAGTTTGATTAATTTGCTAGAGCATCTCACAGAACTCAGGAAACCCATTTATGCACTAGATTACCAGTTTGTTACAAAGGCTATTAAGGGTATGAGTCAACAGCCAGATGAAGAGATGCTTAGGACAAGGTGTGGGAAAGGGGCGTGGAGCTTCCATGCCCTCTGGGACCGCACCAGTCTCCCCACATCTTCACAGCTCTCTGAGCACCGACCTTTTGGGTTTCTACGGAGGCTTCATTAGATAGGCACGATTGATTAAATCATTGGCCATCAGTGATTAAACTTCATATCCAACCCCTATGTCCTCTCCCAGAGGTCAGAGAGCTGGGACTGAAAGTTCCAACCCTTTAAGGTTGGTAACTCAGGTGACCAGTCCTTAGGTGACCCAGGGGCATTCCAGAAGTCACCTCATTAACATAACAAAAGGCACCTTAATCCATCTCAACACTTAGGAAATTCTAAGAGTTTTAGGAGCTCTGTGCCAGGAACAGTGGAGGAAGACCAAATATATATTTCTTACTATAAGTCAGCATATCACGCTGACACATGCTAAAACATGGATGAATCTTGAGGACATTATGTTAATAGAAATAAGCCAGTCACAGGGCTTCCCTGGTTGCGCAGTGGTTAAGACTCCGCCTGCCAATGCAGGGGACACGGGTTGAGCCCTGGTCCGGGAAGATCCCACATGCCGTGGAGCAACTAAGCCCGTGCGCCACAACTACTGAGCCTGCGCTCTAGAGCCCGTGCTCCGCAACAAGAGAAGCCACCGCAATGAGAAGCCCATGCACCACAAAGGAGTAGCCCCCGATCGCCGCAACTAGAGAGAACCCGCGCGCAGCTATGAAGACCCAACGCAGACAAAAATAAAATAAATAAATTTATAAAAAAGAAAGAGAGAAATAAGCCAGTCACAAAAGGACAAATATTGTATGATTTCACTTATATGAGAGACTGAGAGTAGTCAAATTTATAGAGACGGAAAGTGGAATGATGGTTCCCAGGGACTGGTGGGAGGGGGGAATTGTTCAGTGGGTACAGGTTCACTTGGGGAAGATGAACAGGTCCTGGAGATGGATGGTGGGGATGGTAGCACGATATGAATATGCTTAATGCCATGAAACGATACACAAAAATAATTAGGATGTCATGTTTAACCACAATAAGAAAATATCCTTGACCATTAAAAGAAAAAAGGATAAGCTATTAAATGTATCATTCTTCATGGAGGTTAAAACACTGCCAAAACAGTGGTCATGGCAGACCATGCTAGGTATCAGCACATGTGAGATTTACTTTGGGTGTTTAGATAACTGCAAATTCAATGTGATGGTGATTAGTTTGCCAAAAAAAGGTGATTTTACCTAAAGTTTCCTATGTAAGATGATTCTAGACAGCAATAGAGAGATTATTTCTGCTGCGGTCTGCACTGTGAGATCACATCTTGCATATTGCACCGTATTCAGTTCTGATTGTTACACTTTAAGAAGGATTTCAGTAGTGGGAGCATATTTTTTTTTTAATTTTATTTTTAAGAAAAGAACAACCAAGATGGGGTTAAAGATCTGAAAACCATGAAACTTTGGGAAGAGCTGAATAACAAATAGTGTTTAGACTAGAAGATAGAAGCCTGGGGAGTTATGTGATTGTTTTTGGAAAATATACGGTATTCATTCATTCATTCATTCATTCAACAAGCATTTCTTAAGCTTCTATGTGCCAGGTTTTGGGCTATGAGTTCCAGGTTGAAAGGTGAAAAAAATACACGTCTTTCCCACGAGGACCTGAAATCCTAGTGGGAGAGGCAACGGCACAACACAGGGATGGACGTGAACTTGGTAATTTTGTCCTGAGCTATGAAGACGGAGCTGTGTGGCTCAGAACCGCTCCTGCATGAGGAGGAGGGGAAGCTGTCCTCCCTGGGCTTTAAGGATGAGTGGAATATTCTAGGGGAAGAAGGCCACTTCAGAACAAAATACAGTGAGGCTTGGATGGCCTGGGTGCCAGCGATGGGAGAGGAGAGGGGAGAGAATTCAGGAAGGAGGAAGAAGAAAGCAGGAGATGAAGGTGGGAAGTGCGGCAGGTTGAAGGCTGAGCCCTGGGGAAGCTGACAGAGGTGCCGAAACAGAGAAGGGCCTGGGTAACTGTGATTGTTACCGACCAGGTTCATTGCCGGACACACAGAAGCCAAATGCTGAGACGCCAAGGTTTGCAGCAAGAAGAGTTTACTCACGAGGCAGCCAAGCAAGGAGATGGGAGAACAAGTCTCAGATCTGCCTCCCTGAAGGTGAGGGGCTTGGAATATTTATGGGGTAAAGAAGCAGGGTGGTCTGAAGTGTGGGGAAGTGTGATTGGAGGCAAGAAAAAAGTGAAGTAATTGGTGTTCTGTGCAAGGGCATCCGAGTCACATGCTTCTTCATGGGACGCGTGTTCAGAAAATGGCAGCCTTAGCATGATCTGAAGGTGGAGTTTTTGACCTGACATCAAAAGGTCATCCATCAGATGCTCGTGGGGGCTCAGTTGAATGGTCGGTGGTCTCAACTGGTTTGAAGTGGGCAAGACTAGCTCCATGTTCCTGAAAAACAGCTTAAGCAACGGTTACTATAGTGACCCATCCATCAGAGGTGTTATCTATGGTGTTACCTATAGTTAAAGGAGTCTTGTGATATATTGTCTAGGTGACATGAAACTCGGACGGTATGCAATTTGCAAGACCAATGAAAGCAAGCTTGGTCAGTGAAGGCAGGTTACAGGATATTATTTATTAAGCAAGTTACAGTTTAAGGGACCTAACTGGTGACTGCCCTCGGTTTCATTATCACAAAAATAACGGAGCAGGAGGGGGACCATTTGCTGAGTCAGCAGAGCATGGCCACTGGGCTCAGGGTTTGGGGTGGACGGGATCAAGAGGATACTCAAAAGTTGGGACCAGGACCCGTGGAGGCAAGAAAACTTTGGTTACATAGAAGGCAGGGCTTTGTAATGATGAGTTGTCTGGAAAACAGGGTACATGTGCCATATAAGTTTGCTCTTCTTAGTGAAGCTCTGCAAAAGCAGAACCATTTCTGTGTGTCCTGGAGGGAATTAGTAATGGCAGGGCTGTAGTTCTCAGCCTTGACTCTACATCACACTGAGCCCTACCCCAGGAGAATTAACCAGAAGCTCTGGAATGGAGCCCTGGCATGTGTAATTTTTAAGAAGACTCTGTTGATTTTAATTTAGAAGCAGGGTTGAAAAACTAGAAGAGATAAACTCTAAGTTTCATTTCTCAATTTCAGTAATCATGTGGCCATAATAAAATTACCAAGTTCAGGTCTTCTGTAAGAAAAGTATCATGCTAGCTTATAAATAGTATACATTTAATAGCTTCTCATCCTCACGTGATGGTGTGAGGGCAAAAGGACATGTGTCGATGTGGACATTTGTTCCCAGATGTCAAGATCCCCAGAAGTCGAACCTCACTGGCCAGTGAGCTCTATATAGAGATTCAGTTGTGTTTCCGCCACTTGCCTCCTCTTTCTGCTTTAGAAAGCATGGAATGGTTTAAGAAGTTTGGCTCTTTTACTTGTGAAATTACACTTTGAAAATTTAGCCTATTTTCTATCAGGAAGCAAGAAAACTTCAAACCTTTTCCTCCATGATATCGCTTCAAATGTCCCCCCGACCCTGAGCTTGGCTGTCCACTGTCGGGTCTTCTGTTCTGATGTAAAGTCAACAGCGTGCGTAATAGGTGCTATTAAATAAATGACTGTTGATCATCTCCCATGATGTCATCCTCTAGAATAGAGTGCTTTTATTCTTGTTCTATTTGATCTTTTCCTTTTATTTGAAAAAAAAATAACAAAACAAACAAAAAGTCTTTTGAACTTTTGAAAGAAGACATAGAAAACAGAATCCTACTAGGAGAAACCCACCCGGACATTGATAGAATTCATTCATTTCTCAGATATTTGTTGAGCACCAAGTATCTGCCAGGCTGGGTGTCCCAGTGGTGACCAAGTCCTAAGTCCCTACCTGCCCAGGGCTTTGCTTATTGGGCAGGGGGGTCCCCAGAAATAGGGCTTGAAGTGAGGACTATGGGAAAGTGATGAATACATAGTTAAGACATTTCAAAGCAAATAAAGGTCATCTTCGGGATGTGAGAAACCCACAACACAAATCCATATCTTCAGATAGTCATACAGGCGCTAAAGATAATTAAAAAGAGGGATAAGATAGTGGGAAAGGAGTGGGGACAACTTGGGCTGAATCGTCAGACTTCAAAATCCAAACATGCTTGTCGTGGATTTTCCCCAAACAGGAAAAGGCTATTATTCCCTTCTGCTCTTGTGGGCGAGTTGGCCCCTGGTGGGTCCTGAAACCTGTCAGCGCTGGGCCGCAGCCTTCCTGGGAGGGGAGGAGACTGTGCCATGGCTCTTCACGCCTTGGGAGGACTCTGCGCCTGCAGACCTCTTCCTCCCAGACTGTGCCTTCACCTTAGGGCCGCAGCGCCTGGTCCCATAGCTCGCGTCTCACTTAGACCCTTTTCCTATGGTTGCTCAGAGATGCTTTTGTGTCTTCCTAGCCCTCATTTTTATATTGAACGTGCTCTATCTAGTTAGAAAGTTAGCTTTCATTTCCCTTGTGTTCCAAGAATTTTATATTTATATGTGTTCCAGGAATTTTATACGGGCACAATTTTTATTAATGATAAAGTCATCCTAGCTATAGGCTGGATGCAATCACAGTGTTTCTGTCCAGCATTTTAGGGTTATGCTAGGCTTCTGGCTTCCAGGTTCTGATGTGCGGCATTGGCATGGCATTTGAAACGAGACACCTATCAAACCCATCTGTAAGAGCCACTGCAACCTCCAGGAATATGTCACAATGTTCAGCCTCTGGTCCAGCCCTGAACCTTATAAGCCACTCAGCTCCCTATGGCCTAGAGTTGGTGCAGAACTTAAATATCTATCTTCTGTACTGTGACCATCTTATACGTGGCATGTGTGAGCCACACACACACAGACACACCTTCACGTAGTTCATAGTTCATGTGTGGAATCGCTTGCCTGTTCCCAAATATCTTAGGGCTCCTTTCATCCAACTCTTTGCCTTTTCTCCTCCTTAGAGCTTGCACTTATTCCTTCCACCTGATGCCTGAAGTCCTCCCTTCCATCTAACTGTATGTCACACTTACCCTCATATTTCAGCGTCTTCTGGCTGCCAAGGAAAACCCACCCTTCTCTAGGAGAGGCTGTGGCGGTGGGGGGGGGGAGTAGTGCTGGATGAGCCTCCAGAGAATAAGATTTGGTAATGTAAACAAAAGTGTATTTAAAACACTTATCTATGGAATTTCCAAATTTATAAAAGACAGATTAGAGAACAATTATTCTCATTCAAAAGCATTTTTTTTCAGTTACAAAAGGATTCATCATAGAATTGTCCTCATGCATTTTAAGCATAATTTGATTAACAAAAATTTAATTTATATGAAAACTCTTCAGGTATAAACTGTGTGAAATAGCACATTTCTATTATTGCATCCTTCAAAAATTATTATTATTATTATTATTTAGGTTGGGTGGTGAATGATGTCTGCTTTGATATATATACTGTAGTTAAATCTATATTACACTAAATAGAATGTTTGGCTATTTTTTAATTGTAGAATAAATGAATGTTTGTCTCTCTCATCTCAAATGGAAATTTCTGGGATGAAGTGGAAAATTATATCCAGTAGTTTAGAGAGTTTTGAGATAAATAATTAGAATAAACTGTCTTTTCATATAAAAATACGCTTTGAGATTTACAGAGCAGCAGGGGGAAGTCTGTACTGATCTATCTGCTGTTTTTGCCAAACTTGTCTTCTTTTATTATATTCTTGCAAGATCGTTGACTACTGTTTGGTGGTCCCATGGTGTCCACTCTCCCAGAATATCCTTAATTCCCACATAACTAAAATGTAATATTTTCTGACGTTATCTGAAAGTGCTTATGAGTGACATTTAGAATACACATTACTGTTTTTCTTTTGAGCTGTTTCAGTTTCCAGGAATCCCTGGCATTCTTGTTTCCTTGGAAGATGAGTCAACAGGGACTTGCTTCTCCTCTTGGGAATGGGACTCTGGTGCGCTCGTAGCAGATAAAATGATTTGATGGTAAAATATAGTTATATAAGCTAACATAAGATGCATCACTTATTAACCCCTTCGAACTGGTAACAAATATGTAATCTAGGTGCAGAAAGCACCTGTCTCACATTGCAGCCTGTCTACCCTTGGGGCTACATTCCTGATGTACTTCCTAATGTACTCTGATTTTTCCCGTCTGTCTACTCCCAGGTCGGGACACCCCTGTGATGTATTCAAGCTGGAGGGCCGGGTGGGGGGATCTAGGGTCTGAGCACTGGCCGCTTCCGGGTGTACACTGAGGTGTCACGGCTGCCACAGCTACATTTGCAGTTTTGGCAGTAGGTATCCTCCAGCTGTTTAACTTACTTCTAGAAGCCTGAGTTGCCCAGCACTACCGTCCTTCTCAGTTTGCTCAGTCTTTCTGAAACCCCGCAGTGTTCCTGCTCCCAGTAGGCATTGCATCTTGAGTCAAGTGCCAGCTCCAGCCAACCATTAGGTAGCAGCCTTGTCGGTATCACCTTCCGTTCGTCCTACAACTGGCAAAGACCCAGGAGAACTTCCCTTACGTTTTCTTTTTAGTCAGAAAAGGAAATGTGGAGAACCTGATCTAACTCCGTAATATTTTCCCCCTAATCACTGCCAGAATTTATTTCTCTTTCCACAGGACTCAGCTGATGCTATTGCTTTCAGCCAAGTTGCTGTTACTCCTTCCCTCTTTGAAGGGAAACCACAGTTTAGAATGTCTTGATCTTTGATTTGTGACTTTGAAATCCTTTACTGATTGGACAAAGTTTTTGTTTGTCTGTAAAAAGTTACCACTTAAAATATAAATAAATATAGTTACCGTTTATAAATATAAGCAGTGCATAAGAGCATGCAGCCACATTTAAAAGGGTATAAGTGTATACGTTTCTCTACAGTTGTATTATCATGTTTTCCCTACACGTCTCTCTCAATGCATGAGCCTCCTTTTTAGCTAACTGTGAAATCTTGTCTATTAAATATCATCCTCTCTTTGTTCCTGTCTCTTAAACTATATATACATCCTTTCCTCCTTTCTTGTAGCTCAAGAGTAAGAAACCGCCATCTTCCTTTCTAAGGTTAATCCGTCTCACTGTTAACTGGATCCCACACCTCAATTATTTTTGCATCAATTTCTCAAGAGCCTATGATGTGCTAGGCATTTTTTAAAAAAATAAATTTATTTATTTTATTTATTTTTGGCTGCATTGGTCTTTGTTGCTGCACGTGGGCTTTCTCTAGTTGCGGCGAGCGGGGGCTACTCTTCGTTGTGGAGCATGGGCTCTAGGCGCACGGGCTTCAGTAGTTGTGGCATGTGGGCTCTAGAGTACAGGCTCAGTAGTTGTGACGCATGGGCTTAGTTGCTCCACGGCATGTGGGATCTTCCTGGACCAGGGCTCGAACCCATGTCCCCTGCATTGGCAGACGGATTCTTAACCACTGCGCCACCAGGGAAGCCCTGTGCTAGACATTTGCTAGAGAGCTGAGGACCAACGTGAACAAGGCAGGTTGGTCCCTATCCTCATGGAGCTCCTAGACTTGCTTGTCTCCCAATCATCACCGCCCCCATCCCCAGCATTTCGATTTCCACTTCCTTTTTAACTCCTTCTCCTCTCCCTTAAATATTTCCCTGATGCCCCATTTAGCTACTCCCCAGTTCCTCTTCTTTTTCTTCCTATCTGCTCACTCATTTCTCCTTCTGTGCTTTTCAGAAACTTGCCTGATCCAATGTTAGATATTTTTTGATGAAGCTTGCCTGATCATGTGAATCAAAAGAGGAACTTGTTATAGTGTCTATTTCTGAGTCCGTCTTTGGAAGTTTTTGGCAGAATATATCTGGGCTGGGGTCAGGGAATCTATAATTTTATTTAGCTACATAGATGACTCCTAACAACAGGCAAGTTAGGTAACGCTGGGCTACCCGACTTGCAACCCTGGTATTTCCCCATCTGTCTCCTTTTACCTAATGTGGACACAGCCTACATCACACTGTCCCAACCCTTTCTATCCTCTCCTTTCCTGTTCTCTTCCAGAAAGACCACCCAGAGACCACCCAATTATTAAGGCCTCTGCTTCATGATCCAATCTCTGGTCCATATCTAGAATCTGAATCTTTAGCATCTTATTCCTTAGACTTCTGCTTTTTCATCTGCCTGGGGGAAAGAGATTTGGCAAATTTAGTCCAGAGAAAACTACTAAAACCAAACCAACCCCCACCCCCCCAAAAAAATCAACAACAACAATTCTCTCTCACACACACAAATCAGAATCCAGACCTAATACAATATACTATTAAAATACTCATTTTCAATGAAATTTTATGTAGAGTCATGCAGAGAAACAGGAAAATGTAACCCACACTTGGGGAAGAAAGCTGACATTATAAATTATCTCTGAGTAGCCCCAGATGTTGTATTTAGCAGACCAAGATGTCAAAGTGGCTATTATAAATAAGTTCAAAGAACTAAAAGAAACCATATTTAAAGAATTAAAGGAAAATATGACATAGATTCAACAAATAGAAAATAGCAATAAAAATAGAAACTTAAAAAAAAGAAACAAATGGAAATTCTAGAATTAAAAGATATTAGTTGAAATGAAAAATGCACTAAATAGATTCAACAGCAAAATTAAAATGGCAAGAGAAAGGATCATCAATCTTATGATACATTAATCAAATTTATCCAATTTAAAGAACAGAGAGCGAAAAGACTTAAGAGAAATTAACAGACCCTCAGAGATCTGCAAGACAACATCAAGTTTACTTACATATGCATAATGAGAGTCCCAGAGGGAGAGGAGAAAGAGGCAGAGAAAATATTTGAAGAAATAAGGGCCCAAACATCCCAAATTTGATGACAAATAGCCAAGAGTTCAACAAATAGTAGGAATAGAAGTGAACTTCCTTAACTTGATAAACAGCATCTATGAAAACCCTATAACTAACATTACATTTAACCATGAATTACTGCTTTTCTCTTAAGATCAGGAACAAGACATTGATATCTACTATCAGCATTTTTATTCAACATTTTTGGAGGCTTTAGGACATGTAATAATGAAGAAGAAAGGAAGAACAGAAGAAGAAGCGAAAGGAAGAAAGAAAGAGGAAAGGAAGAAGGGAGTGAGGGAAGGATGGAAGGAAGGAAAGAGAGGAAGGAAGGAAGGAAGGAAAAGAGGGAGGGAGGGAGAAAGGAAAGAAAGGGAAGGGAAGAGGAGGAAAGGGAAGGGAAGGGAAGGAGAGGTTGGAAGGAAGGGCATCTAGATTTGAAAGGAAGAAGTACAACTTTTCATTTTTAAATTTTCAGATGACATTATCTTGTATGTAGAGAATCCTAAGGAATAAACAAAAATAGAAAAAAGTAATAAATGGGTTTAGCAAGTTTACAAGATACGAGATTAATATACCAAAATCAAATTTGAAATACTAGAAGAGAACAATCCAAAAATGGAGTTAAGAAAACAATTTCATTCACAAAAACATCAAAAGAATAAGTATTTAGGGATAAATTGAATAAAAAAATATGACTCGTACACTGGAAACTAAAAATATTACTGAGAGAAATTTAAAACCAGGTAAATAAATAAAACAATATCCCATGTTTATGGATAAGAAGAAAGAATTAAGATTTCAATTCTCCCCAAATTGGTCTATAGATTCAACAGAATCCCTATCAAAAATCCCAGAAGACTTTTTTGTAGAAATTGATAGGATGATCCTAAAATTTATATGGAAATGCAAAGGAACTAGAATTGCCACAGCAATTTAAAAAATAAAAGCAGAAACTAACACAACAATGTAAAGCAATTATACTCCAATAAAGATGTTAAAAAAATTAAAAAAAAAAAAGTCGGAGCATTTACACTGCTAAATTTAAAACTTCTTATAAAGCCACAGTAATCAAGAGAGTGTGGGGCTTCCCTGGTGGCGCAGTGGTTGAGAATCTGCCTGCCAATGCAGGGGACACGGGTTCGAGCCCTGGTCTGGGAAGATCCCACATGCCACGGAGCAACTAGGCCCGTGAGCCACAACTACTGAGCCTGCGCATCTGGAGCCTGTGCTCCGCAACAAGAGAGGCCACGATGGTGAGAGGCCCACGCACCGCGATGAAGAGTGGCCCCCGCTCGCCACAACTAGAGAAAGCCCTCGCACAGAAACGAAGACCCAACACAGCCAAAAATAAATAAATAAATAAATAAATAAAGTACTCAAATTTATCAATCTTTAAAAAAAAAGAGTGTGAAATTTGCATAAAGATAAATATGTAAATCAATGAAGCAGAATTCAAAGTCCAGAAATAAACTATTATACTAATAGTCAATTAATTTTTTATAATTAAACTTTTTTATTTTGAGATAATTATAGATTCACATGTAGTTGTAATGAGTAATACAGAGAGATCCCGGGCACTCTTTACTCACTTTTCTCCGAAGGTGAGAAGAAGTACAACTTCTTCTACAGTCAAGATGTAGAACATTTCCGTCACCACAAAGATCCCTTTTGTTGCCCTTTTATAGCTACACCCACTTCTGTTCTCTCCCTTCATTCTTGACCTCTGGCAATGACTAATCTGTTCTCCACTTTTATGATTTTGTCTTTTGAAGAATGTTATATAAATGAAATCATATACATATGACATTTTGGAATTGGATTTTTTCACTCAGTATAATTCTCTGGAGGTTCATCCAAGTTGTTGAGTGTATCAAGAGTTTTTCCTTTGTATTGCTGAGTAGCGTTCAATGGAATGAATGTACCAACAATTTGCTTAGCCAGTCACCTGTTGAAGGACACTTCGGTTGTTTCCGTTTTTTGGTTATTACAAAAAGGTTTGCTAAGAACAATTGTGTACAGGTTTTTGAGTGAACACAAGTTTTCATTTCTTTGGGACAAATGCCCAAGTGAAATTGATGGGTTTATGGCTGTTACATGTTTAGTTTTTTAAGAAACCAGCAAACTTTTCCAGAGTGACTGTACCATTTTACAGTCCCACCAGCAAAGTACAAACGATCCAGTTTCTCTGCGTCCTTGCCAATGTTTGGTGTTGTCAACATTTTTTATTGTAGCCATTCTGAAAGGTGTGCAGTGATATCTCATTGTTGTTTTGGTTTCCATTTCCTTAGTAGCTCTACTAATACACACTGTTTTAATTACTATAGCTGTGTATTAAGTCTTAATAATGAATAGTTTCATTCCTCCCACTTCATTCTCTTTTTTTATTTTCAAGATTGTTTTAGGTATTCTAGGGCTGGTCAACTGATTTTTGAGAGATATGTAAAGACATTTCAATAAGTTAAAGATAGTGTTTTCACAATTAGATATACATATGCAGAATTAGATATACATATGCAGAAAAAAATGAACTTAGACTCTGATCTCACATCATATACAAAGATTAACTCAAAATGGATCCTAGGTCTAAATGGAAGACCCAAAACAATGAAACTTCCAGGACAAAGTATAAGAGAAAATCTTTGTGGCCTTGGGTTAGGCAAAGATATCCACGTTTATGATATGAAAGGCACAATCCATAAATAAGAAAATAGATGTTGGACTTCATCAACAGTAAAACCTTTTGCTCTTTAAAAGGCCCCATGAATACAGCAGGGGAAATATAGTCAATAATATTGGAATTATTTTGTATGGTGACAGATGGTACCTAGACTTATCATGATGATCATTTTGAAATGTATAGAAATATTGAATCACTATGTTGTGTACCTGGACCTAACATAGTGTTGTAGGTCAATTATACTTCAATAAAATTTTTTTTTAAATAAAAATAAAGGCCCCCATTAAGAAAATGAAAAAAGCCAGAGACTGGGAAAAAATATTTGCCTATCATATTTTAGATAAAGGATTTGTATCCAAATACATAAAGACAAGTGTATTCATGCTCACCATTTCAAAAATAGAATCTAATTTTAAAAAGGGAAAAGTAGGTGAACAGAAACTTTACAATGGAAGATACAAATGGTGGAAGAGCACACGAAAAGATGCTCACCATCGTCATTAGGGAAATGCACTTTTAAAGCACAATGTGATGCCACCACATACCCATGCACATGGCTATCATAAAAAAAAAAAGACTGACAATACCAACAAGTGAAGAAAATGTGAAAATATAGAACTTTCATACATTGTTGATGGACATGGAAAATTGTAGAACCACATTGGAAAATATATTCCTTAAAATTTCAACATAAATTTACCACACAACCCAACAATTTCAGTTCTAGGTGTCTGCCCAACAGAACTGAAGACCGATGTCCATGTAAAGGCTTGTACCAATGTTCATAGCAGCGCTATTCATAATAGCCTCAAACTGGAGATAATCTAAATGTCTATCAACTAGTCACTAGATAAACAAAATGTGGTACCTTCATACAGTGGAATACTATTTACCAATAAGAAGGGAAGAGCTACTTACCCATGCTGCAACATGGGTGAACCTCAAAAACATTATACCATGTAAAAGAATCTAGACACAGAAGACTATGTAATGTCGATCTCATTTTTATGAATTTCCCAGTGGAGACAAGAGCATATAGAGAAAGCACATCATTGGTTGCATGGCACTGGGAGTGGGAGTGGGGATTATCTACAAATGGGAAGGAAGGAAGTTTTCTGGTGTAATAGAAATGTTCTAAAACTGGATTGTGGTGATGGTTTCTCCATATTTACTAAAAATAATTGAATTACACACTTACAATGAATGAATTTTGTGGTATGTAAATTATTCCCCAGTGAAGCTGTCAAAAAAATAAGTTGTGCATGAAATGCCATACTAATTCTTTTTTTTTAACTTTTAAAAAATGTTTAATAGATCTTTATTGAAGTATAAAGTATAATTGCTTCACAATACTGTGTTAGTTTCTGTTGTACACCAAAGTGAATCAGCCATATGAAAACATATATCCCCATATCCCCTCCCTCTTGAGCCTCCCTCCCATCCTCCCTATCCCTCCCCTCTAGTTCATTGCAAAGCACTGAGCTGATCTCCCTGTGCTATGCTGCTACTTCCTACTAGCTAACTATTTTACATTCGGTAGTGTATATATGTCGATGCTACTCTCACTTCGCCCCAGCTTCCCATTCCCACCCCGTGTCCTCAGATCCATTCTCTATGTCTACATCTTTATTCCTGCCCTGAAACTAGGTTCATCAGTACCATTTTTTTTTTTTTTTTTTTAGATTCCATATATATGCGTTAGCATATGGTATTTGTTTTTCTCTTTCTGACTTACTTCACTCTGTACGACAGACTCTAGGTCCATCCACCTCACTACAAGTAACTCAATTTCGTTTCTTTTTATGGCTGAGTAATATTCCATTGTATATATGTGCCACATCTTCTATATCCATTCATCTGTTGATGGACATTTAGGTTGGTTCCGTGTCCTGGCTATTGTAAATAGTGCTGCAATGAACATTGTGGTACGTGTCTCTTTTTGAATTCTCTGATTGCCATGGCTAGGACTTCCAAAACTATGTTGAATAAGAGTGGCAAGAGTGGACATCCTTGTGTTGTTCGTGATCTTAGTGGAAATGCTTTCAGTTTTTCACCATTGAGTATGATGCTTGCTGTGCGTTTGTCATATATGGCCTTTATTATGTTGAGGTAGGTTCTCTCTATGCCCATTTTCTGGAGAGTTTTTTTTTTTATCATAAATGGGTGTTGAATTTTGTCAAAAGATTTTTCTGCATCTATTGAGATGATCATATGGTTTTTATTCCTTAATTTGGTAATGTGGTGTATCACATTGATTGACTTGCATATATTGAAGAATCCTTGCATCCCTGGGATAAATCCCACTTGATCATGGTGTATGATCCTTTTAATATGTTGTTGGATTTGGTTTGCTAGTATTTTGTTCAGGATTTTTGCATCTATGTTCATCAGTGATATTGGTCTATAATTTTCTTTGTTTTGTGATATCTTTTTCTGGTTTTGGTATCAGGGTGATGGTGGCTTTGTAGAATGAATTTGGGAGTGCTTCTCCCTCTGCAATTTTTTGGAAGAGTTTGAGAAGAATCTGTGTTAGCTCTTCTCTAAATTTTTGCTAGAATTTGCTTGTGAAGCCATCTGGTCCTGGACCTTTGTTTGTTGGAAGATTTTTAATTACAGTTTCAATTTCATTACTTGTGATAGGTCTATTTATATTTTCGAATTCTTCCTGGTTCAGTCTTGGAAAATTGTACCTTTCCAAGAACTTGTCCATTTCTTCGTGGTTGTCCATTTTATTGGCATATAGTTGTTTGTAGTAGTCTCTTATAATCCTTTGTATTTCTGTGGTGTCAGTTGTGATTTCTCCTTTTTCATTTCTAATTTTATTCATTTGCATCCTCTCCCTTTTTTTTCTTGATGAGTCTAAGGGTTTATCCATTTTGTTTATCTTCTCAAAGAACCAGCTTTTAGTTTTATTGATCTTTGCTATTGTTTTCTTCATTTCTATTTCATTTATTTCTGCTCTGATCTTTATGATTTCTTTCCTTCTACTGACTTTGGGTTTTCTTTGTTCTTCTTTTTCTAGTTGCTTTAAGTGTAGGGTTAGATTGTTTATTTGAGATTTTTCTTGTTTCTTGAGGTGAGATTGAATTGCTATAAACTTCCCTCTTAGAGCTGCTTTTGCTGCGTTCCATAGGTTTTGGGCCGTCGTGTTTCCATTGTCATTTGTTTCTATGTATTTTAAAAATTTCTTCTTTGATTTCTTCAGTGATCTCTTGGTTATTTAGTAGCGCACTGTTTAGCCTCCATGTATTTGTGTTTTTTAGTTTTTTTCCTGTAACTGATTTCCAATCTCATAGCGTTGTGATCAGAAAAGATGCTTGATATGATTTCAGTTTTCTTACATTTTCTGAGGCTTGATTTGTGACCCAAAATGTGATCTATCCTGGAGAATGTTCCATGTGTACTTGAGAAGAAAGTGTATTCTGCCACTTTTGGGTGGAATGTTCCATATATATCAATTAAATTTATCTGTTCTATCGTGTCATTTAAAGCTTATGTTTCCTTATTTATTTTCTGTTTGGGTGAACTGTCCATTGGTGTAAGTGGGGTGTGAAAGTCCCCTACTATTATTGTGTTACTGTAGATTTCTCCTTTCATGGTTGTTAGCATTTGCCTTAATTATTGAGGTGCTTCTATGTTCGGTGCATAAACATATATAATTGTTATATCTTCTTCTTGGATTGATACTTTGATCATTATGTAGTGTCCCTCCTTTTCTCTTGTAACAGTCTTTATTGTAAAGTCTACTTTGTCCGATAGGAGTATTGCTACTCCAGCTTTGTTTTGATTTCCATTTGCATGGAATATCTTTTTCCATCCCCTCACTTTCAGTCTGTATGTGTCCCTAGGTCTGAAGTGGATCTCTTGTATACAGCATATATATGGGTCTTGTTTTTGTATCCATTCAGCCAGTCTGTGTCTTTTGGTTGGGGCATTTAATCCATTGACATTTAAGGTAATTATCTATATGTATGTTCCTATTACCATTTTCTTAATTGTTTTGGGTTTGTTAATGTAGGTCTTTTCCTTCTCTTGTGTTTCCCACCTAGAGAAGTTTCTTTAGCATTTGTTGTAAAGCTGGTTTGGTGGTGCTGAATTTTCTTAGCTTTTGCTTGTCTGAAAAGCTTTTTGATTTCTCTGTTGAATATGAATGAGATCCTTGCTGGGTAGAGTAATCTTGGCTGTAGGTTTTTCTCTTTTATCACTTTAAGTATATCCTGCCACTCCCTTCTGGCCTGCAGAGTTTCTACTGAAAAATCAGCTGATAACCTTATGGGGATTCCTTTGTATGTTATTTTTTGTTTTTCCCTTGCTGCTTTTAATATTTTTTCTCTGAATTTAATTTTTGTTAGTTTGATTAATATGTGTCTTCATGTGTTTTTCCTAGGGTTTATCCTGTATGGGACTCTCTGTGCTTTCTGGACTTGGGTGATTATTTCCTTTCCCATGTTAGGGAAGTTTTCGACTATAATCTCTTCAAATATTTTCTCAGGCCCTTTCTTTTTCTCTTCCTCTGGGACACCTGTAATTCGAATGTTGGTGCATTTAGTGTTGTCCCAGAGGTCTCTGAGATTGTCTTCAATTCTTTTCATTCTTTTTTCTTTATTCTGCTACTCGGCAGTTATTTCCACCATTTTGTCTTCCAGCTCACTTATTCGTTCTTCTGCCTCAGTTATTGTTATTGATTCCTTCCAGTATATTTTTCATTTCTGTTATTGTGTTGTTCATCTTTGCTTGTTCTTTAGTTCCTCTAGATCTTTGTTAAACATTTCGTATATTTTCTCAATCATGCCTCCATTCTGTTTCTGAGATTCTGGATCATCTTTCCTCTCATTACTCTGAATTCTTTTTCAGGTAGATTGCCTATTTCCCCTTCATTTATTTGGTCTTGTAGGCTTTTACCTTGCTCCTTCATCTGTGATATATTTTTTTGCCATCTCTTTTTTTTTTTTTTTTTTAATGAGTGGGATTGTGTTCCTGCCTTACTGGTTGTTTGGCCTGAGGCTTCCAACACTGGAGTTTGTAGGCTGTTGGGTAGAGCTGGGTCTTGGTACTGAGGTGAGGACCTCCATGAGACCCCACTCTGATGAATATTCCCTGGGGTCTGAGTTTCTCTGTTAGTCCAGTGGTTCAGACTCAGAGCTCCTACCACAGGAGCTTTGGCCTGACCCCTGGCTCATGAACCAAGATCCTGCAAGCCATGTGGGGTGGCAAAAGAAAAAAAAAAAGAGACAATAACAAAGTAAAAAATAAAATTAGACTAGGAAACTAACAGATATGTTAGAAAGAATGTAAAAATAAAAATGATGATGGATGAAGAACTTGAAGGTACAACAGTAACACAATAGTAAAAATGAGGAGGAAGGAAAAGAAAAAAAGAAAAAAAAAGCAGGGAAAAGGCCTTGGCTGTGGAGGTGGGGCCTAAGCAAGGGCGAGGTTTGGGGGGTGCGCGGGGCCTATGCTCAGGACCCACAGGGCTGGAAAAGGCCCTGGGGGCTGTGGGGGGTGGGGCTTAGGCTCAAGGAACAGAAGGGGCCCAGGTGTGCCCCCCCACCCCTGGTCTCAGAGGGCGGGGACCTTACCTGGGAGCCCAGCAGGCTTCCTGGGCTCGAGTGGGTGGGGCAAATGCCCTCCTCTCCTCTACTGCTCCTCCGGTCCCAGAGGACCCCTCCCACCTGCCTCTGCTGATCTCCCCAGCCTGAGGGGCTCTGATCCTCTCTGGCCTCCACTTCTCCTCCCCCCTCAGTCCCCCCACATCCTACCGGCTCACTTGGGGGTTCCTCCTGTCTCCTTGAGCATCAGGTTTCCCCACCGGCAGCTGGCAGGCGCCCTAGCTGTGGGGAGATGCTAACTCAGCATGTTCCCACCTTGCCATCTTCCATACTCATTCTTTTTTCAAAATATTTTCTTATAGCACCAGTTTAATAAGTAATCACCAATGTTTCACACTGCTTTTAGGAAAGCCAGATTTGGAGAATAATAATAAGAAGAAAAACTTAAGTTATTTAGTCTTAGACTCTTCTTAAATCTCTCCAGTAATTAGTAGACACTGGATTCTCTTGAGTATAGAAGTCAGTAAGCTGGGAGCATGGCACCTGACAGGTACCAAAAGACCATTTCTCTTCCCTAAAGTGAGCTTTCAAAGCTGGTATTTGTCACATGGCCAAGTTTTTCCTAAAAGTTCCTTACAGTCCACTCTGCTGAAATACTAGGGAGTCTCCGTGTCATCGTGCCTCCCCAACTTGTGATGTGTACAGTGATATAATGCAAGTGACTTTTTGTGCTCAGAGAGCTTAAATTGTCTCATGATGCGCAAATAATATTCTTAGACTTGAATCACACATGTTTACAAATTAATTATATAGCGTACCTTTGCTTCACTGGTCGGCACAGTGATCATGTGTAACTCTGAAGGCAATGTGATTATTTTGTACCTGTATTAATGCAGAGCACAGTTGTGTGATCATTTGAGTCCCTAAGACAGAAACATCAAAGTCTAGTCAGTAGCAAGAAATTATAATGCAATCCTTGTCTTCTGCAAGCAGATTCTGTATTCTGCTGGTGATAAACTGTATTCTGTGGGCAATCAAATGATTGTTCAACAGGACAAATGTGGTATTATTTTCTATTTATAAGCATGAAATTTCCGTCTCTAAGACTTTTAGTGTCCACCAGCCTTCAGCACTTCAGAGCCAGCCACGAGTGCTTATGTAATGATCGTCTGAGACCAATCACTTACCGGCGACTTTCTTGATGACCTTGTTGGAGGCTTTCCGTTGGCAATCGGGGTTGATGGACTCTCGGTCAGCACACAAGTGGCAGAAAACACTTCTGTCATGTGAATTCACTCCTTTGATACACAGAGCTCACATTAGAGGTCAAGTAGCCAAAACTGATATTCTGTAGCATCTCAAATTCTATTTCTGTATCCTGTTTGGTGGTCACCTGTGGCTGAGTTTGGCGGAAGACGCCTTGTTAGAAGGATACATGGTACTTCCATAGTTGACTTTTTAGCTTGATTTCAATCTCCAAGTGACAGTCTTTTCCCTTTTTGCTGAAAACTAACTGATTAGTCTATAACCTGCTTATTTTGGCAGGTCATATTCATAGGAACCCTTTCCAAAGAGGAGAGAGGTACATGAGGAAAAGTTAAAATGAAGATAAAGCTATAAACTGCATAGGCTCTGTTGTCAGATATTCTGCATTTAAAATTACTCAGCCTCCCCCTTCGGTGATCAGCTCAGGTGATCATGGGCAAGTCACTTAATCACCCTAAAGCTCATCTTCACAGGGGGAATGGGTTGCTTTAGTTTTCCCTTTTAGTACAAATAAGATATTATAGGTAGAGCACTTAGCATAGGGCCTAGCACTCAGTAAATGCTCAGTAAATATCAGCTATTATTAGTATTATTTTTTTCATATTTTGAATCCATGATGACAAAGTTTTTTCAGGCCAAATGATCTCCTTCACCAAACTTTAAAATCATAAGAACAGTGATAAAGGAATGTGTTTTGCTATACTAGAGCACTGAGCAGGACAGTCTACTTAACTTGGTAGACTATTTAAGATTTGCCTACATGATGCTAAACCTCCAATTTGGGGATTTTGATTAATATGCTGCCTGTATGTATTTAAAAATTGGTGTAGTGACTTTAAGAACTGGCACTGTGAATATACAAAGTAAATTTTTCTTAAGTTCCAGTTTCTTCATCAGTAATGTTGGATTGGTAATGTCTGTCTTATGATTACATCAATAAGTGCACTAATGATAATGTCAGAAGACTAAACCCACCTCATGGCACACTTGGAGATGATCAAAAAGAGTAACCGCCTGAAGAGAAGGTCAGGATCAAATTTAAATGCAAGTGGCAACACCTTCCATAGCAAAACATATATATATATATATATATATATATATATATATATATATATATATATATATATATATCAGTATATATATAATAACATTTTTCTGCTTGGATAAATTTCCTTCTTTAAGGTTTGAAAACAATCTGACAATCTCTGCCTTGTTTCTGTCATGTTAAGCCCTTTTAATTTAATTATTAATGTGGATAGATTAATGTCTATCATCCTGCCAGTTTGTTTTCTATTTGTCTCATCTGTTCTTTGAGTTTTTCTCTTTATTCCCATTTTCTTTTGGATTAGTTAAGTGTTGTAGTAATGTTTTTTATTTCCTCTATTGGCATATTAGCTATATTTCTCTGTTTTGTTTTTTTTAAGTGGTTGCTCTAAGCCTTAAAATAAGCATCATTAATTTTTTGCCATTTAACTTTGTGTATTACATCATGTTATATATAAGGTGAGTACATTATACTTTTATTTTACCTATTGTATCCTTTTTGATATTTTGCCATATGTTATACTTCTACATATGTTATATATCCCACTATATTATTATTATGATTTAGTCAGTGAACTATGTTTTAGAGAAATTGAAAGAAAAGAAAATTAGTTTATATTTACCAAGATATTTACCATTTACAGTGTTAGTCATTCTTTGTGAAGATCATAATTTTTTTTGGTAGCAATTTCATTCATGCAGTGCAGGTCTGCTAGTAATTAATTTTTTTCAACTAATTTCTTTCTGACAATATTTTTATTTTGTCTTCATTTTAAAGGGATTTTTTTTTTACTGACATTGAGTTCTAGATTAGAAGGTTTTTTTTCAAAGCACTAGAAAGGTATACTTTTATTGTCTTCTGACTTTCATCATTTCTCATAATGAGTCTGTACATTCTTATTTTTATTTTTCTTATGAAAGCTACCTTTTTTCCCTCTGGATACTTTTAAGGTGTTCTCTTTGTCTTTTGTGTTCAGTACTTTGACTGTGATGTACCTAGGTGTATTGTTTTTTATCTTTATCCTGCTTAGGGTCCCCTAGCTTTTTAGATCTATGTTTATGCTTTTACCGAACACAGGTAAGTTTTGACTCCTATTTCTTCAAATATTTTTCTGCCCCATTTTTTCCTCCTTTTTCTTTCTGGAACCCCAATTACATTTAGACTGCTTGATGTCACCCCACAGGTCAAGAGTTTATATTTACTTTGTCCAATTCTCTTTATCTCTGATCTTCATATTATAAAAGTTCTACTGATCTATATAAATTTAAACACTTATTTTTGCTGTTTACAATTTTCTGTTAAACCCATACAGTGAGTTTTTAATTTCATATATTGTATTTTTCAATTTTATAATTTCCGTTTTTTATAGTTCCTGTTTCTCTGCTGATTTCCACCATCTGTTCATTCATTATGACCATCTTTTCCTTTAGGTCCTTGATTATAATTATAATTACATCTGGATCATGACTAGATCTATTTCCATTAATTTATTTTTTCCTTGATTATGAGTCATGTGTTCCTGCCTACTTATATGTCTAGTATTTTTTATCATATACTATACAATGTGTTGTATGGAATCTGAATTATATTATCTTCCTTTAAAGGATATTGAGTTTTGTTTTGATAGCCAGTTAAATTAATGGTGAATCCTTTTTGTCCTATTAATCTTCTTTATATTCTTATTAGGAGAACCTATTTTGTTTTGAACTTAGTCCTAGGGCATGGCTCTTACTCCAGGGTGTGGCTACTCAGTGAGCAAACTACTCTGATTATACTGGACCTCCAATGTCTCTCATTACTCTGTAACCTCTGGTATTACCATGAAGAGCTCAGCTATATGGCACACAATCTTTTCTAGTCTTTTTAAGAGTCTTGCCTTGCAGATACACCCTGCAGATGCATAGCACAGCCCTTGGCCAAGGACTCAAGGTTTATGCAGATTTATAGGGAGACCCTCTGTGCTTTTCCTACTTCTCTAATATCCTGCTCTGAAAATTCCAGCTGCCTCAGCAGTCTAGAACTCGGTTCTATTCATCTCAGTTCATTGAGACTGCTGTTTTGCCTGGGCTTCCCCTCCCTGCCACAGAAGGAATTTGCCCCCAGGAAGAAAATTGGTGTTATCGTGGAGCTTATTTTGTGTGTTTTCCTTCTCTCAAGGATCATACTTCTCTGCTTCCGTTTTTTCAGTGCCTGAAAGCAATTGCCTCATACATTTTTGTCTAGTTTTATAGCTGCTTTGGTGGGAAGGCAAATCTCCTAATTGGTCTATCAAGGATGGAAGTGGAAGTTCTATATTCAACTTTCATATTCTGATCCAGTTTATCAAGGGTAGGCTTTAAATCCCAACATGATTTATCCTGACACCTTCTTCTCTGGGCCAGTCCCTACTTATTATGATTGTGCTTAGGATAAATGAGTCAAAAATAGCTTAAATGTATTTTTTTTTCAAGAGAAAATAGTTCATAAGATAAATCTATAAGATATTGTAAATATCAAAGTCAAATATTAACTATTTTTCTCTGCTTTATTTCTTGATTCTTGTAGATGATTAAGAATCGACTATTTTATACTAAATATAATTTTCTAGATCAGCCTTTTGTCCAATGACAGTCTTTTTCTCTCTTCTTTTTATGTTTGATAATAGAACTTTGGTCAGAAGGCAGTTTTAAATGTCTGCTCACATAACCATCAAACAGAGGTTCTAACACTAATTGTATAGTCCTATAAGAAGACGAGACTTTATGTTGATCAGAATTAATAAGAATCTTGGATTAGAAATTCAATATTGTAGAGTTCAGCTTCTAGTCTTCGTGATGGAATGTATTGGCTTCCTAGATGTTCCAATAAAGCTTTTAACCAGCTGTTCTGGTTAATTGTATCCTTTTGTGTGTCTAAGAGAGACAAGATGCTAAAGCTTTAACTTCAGATTTATTTACCTTGCCAAATACACTAGGACAAAAGGTTGAATTTCATAAAAATTCAGCACATCAGTATATTGAATCAAACATGTTTTCATATTACTTGAATTGCAGATTTGCTGGACTTTTACCCTACTGCTACCTAACTCTGTTATGAGGATTTTAAATCCACAGTCTCCTTGGTTCATTTCTCATATATGCTTTTGGGTCAGTTACAAATCTGCCTCACTGCCTGCCTTGTTCTCTGCCAGCAAGATAAACACTGAACAGAGCCTTTTATCCTAGCAGGGCCTCTCCAGATACTGCATTAGAGCAACTTTTCTCTCTTCAATGTATTATTTATGGGATTTTAAGTTTTTCTTTCACTTTGAGTGTGAAACCAAAACTTTCTTATGCAATATAGCAGATGTGGTGATAAGTACAAGTGATTACCTGTCTTCCTGTGATTTCATCTGTGGCACTTCCTTCAGCTAATCACTTTCAGCTGAGTTATTTTTCTGGCACTAACATTATGATATTGGGTTTACTGGACTTTGTGACTGAGGGATATTTTAAACCAGGCATGTTGAAGGATGACATACAGCTGTTTTGGACAGAGGCTATTTATGGTGACAGCGACCACAGATCCATTCACAGTTGCGTGTCATGGCTCTACTTGCCAAGATAACCGGTCACCACATTAGAATGCAAATTGCCTTCTGCTTTTTGGTGACTGTTTCCTGAGATGGTGTTTCTCAAAGATTGTCCATCGGTCACCTCCCTCTGAATCATCCTGGGCACTTGAGCTGCACCCAGACCTGTGTTAAGTCTTTGAGGCTGAAGCCTGGAACTTGCTTCAGCAAGCATCCAAGGTGGTTCCCATGCACAGAAAACTTTCAGAAACACTTTTTTTTTTCATTTTATTTTATTTTTTTATACAGCAAGTTCTTATTATTTATCTATTTTATACATATTAGTGTATATATGTCAATCCCAATCTCCCAATTCATCACACCACCACCACCACACCCCTACCCCCACTTTCCCCCCTTGGTGTCCATACGTTTGTTCTCTACATGTGTGTCTCTATTTCTGCCTTGCAATCCAGTTCATCTATATCATTTTTCTAGATTCCACATATATATGTTAATATACGATATTTGTTTTTCTCTTTCTGACTTACTTCACTCTGTATGACAGTCTAGAGGTCCATCCACATCTCTACAAATGACCCAATTTCTTTCCTTTTTATGGCTGAATAATATTCCATTGTATATATGTACCACATCTTCTTTATCCATTTGTCTGTTGATGGGCATTTAGGTTGCTTCCATGATCTGGCTATTGTAAATAGTGCTGCAATGAACATTGGGGTGCATGTGTCTTTTTGAAATATGGTTTTCTCTGGGTATATGCTGAGTAGTGGGATTGCTGGGTCATATGGTAATTCTATTTTTAGTTTTCTAAGGAACCTCCATACTGTTCTCCATAGTGGCTGTATCAATTTACATTCCCACCAACAGTGCAAGAGGGTTCCAATTTCTCCACACCCTCTCCAGCATTTGTTCTTTGTAGATTTTCTGATGATGGCCATTCTGACCAGTGTGAGGTGATATCTCATTGTAATTTTGATTTGCATTTCTCTAATAATTAGTAATGTTGAGCAGCTTTTCATGTTCCTCTTGGCCATCTCTATGTCTTCTTTGGAGAAATGTCTATATAGTTCTTTTGCCCATGTTTTGATTGGGTTGTTTGTTTTTTTAACATTGAGTTGCATGAGCTGTTTATATATTTTGGAGATTAATCCTTTGTCCATTGATTCGTTTGCAAATATTTTTCTCCCATTCTGAGGGTTGTGTTTTCGTCTTGTTTATAGTTTCCTTTTCTGTGCTAAAGCTTTTAAGTTTCATTAGGTCCCATTTGTTTTTCATTTCCATTACTCTAGGAGGTGGGTCAAAAAAGATCTTGCTGTGATTTATGTCAGAGTGTTCTTCCTATGGTTTCCTCTAAGAGTTTTATAGTGTCCGGTCTTACATTTAGGTCTCTAATCCATTTTGAGTTTATTTTTGTGTGTGGTGTTAGGGAGTGTTCTAATTTCATTCTTTTACATGTAGCTGTCCAGTTTTCCCAGCACCACTTATTGAAGAGACTGTCTTTTCTCCATTGTATTTCCTTGCCTCCTCTGTCATAAATTAGTTGACCATAGATGCATGGGTTTATCTCTGGGCTTTCTATCCTGTTCCATTGATCTTATATCTGTTTTTGTGCCAGTACCATATTGTCTTGATGACTGTAGCTTTGTAGTATAGTCTGAAGTCTGGAAGCCTGATTCCCAGACTGGAATTCCTCCAGCTCCTTTTTTTCCCCTCAAGATTGCTTTGGCTATTCAGGGTCTTTTGTGTCTCCATACAAATTTTAAGATTTTTTTTTGTTCTAGTTCTGTAAAAAATGCAATTGGTAATTTGATAGGGAGTGCATTGAGTCTGTAGATTGCTTTGGGTAGTATAGTCATTTTCACAATATTGATTCTTCCAATCCAAGAACATGATATATCTCTCCATCTGTTTGTGTCACCTTTGATTTCTTTCATCAGTGTCTTATAGTTTTCCGAGTACAGGTCTTTTACCTCCTTAGGTAGGTTTATCCCTAGGTATTTTATTCTTTTTGTTGCAGTGGTGAATGGGATTGTTTCCTTAATTCCTCTTTCTGATATTTCATTGTTAGTGTATAGGAGTGCAAGAGACTTCTGTGCGTTAACTTTGTATCCTGCTACTTTACCAAATTCATTGATTAGCTGTAGTAGTTTTCTGGTGGCATCTTTAGGATTCTCTATGTATATAGTATCATGACATCTGCAAACAGTGACAGATTTACTTCTTCTTTTCTGATTTGGATTCCTTTTATTTATTTTTCTTCTCTGATTGCTGTGGCTAGAACTTCCAAAACTATGTTGAATAAGAGTGGCGAGAGTAAACATCCTTGTCTTGTTTGTGATATTAGTGGAAATGCTTTCAGTTTTTCACCATCGAGTATGATGCTTGCTGTGGGTTTGTCATATATGGCCTTTAATATGTTGAGGCCTGTTTCCTGTATGCCCACTTTCTGGAGAGTTTTTATCATAAATCGGTGTTGAATTTTGTCAAAAGGTCTTTCTGCATCTATTGAGATGATCATATGGTTTGTATTCTTCAATTTGTCAATGTAGTGTATCACACTGATTGATTTGTGTATTTTGAAGAAACCTTGCAT
This sequence comes from Eubalaena glacialis, assembly GCF_028564815.1. Classification (NCBI taxonomy): domain Eukaryota; kingdom Metazoa; phylum Chordata; class Mammalia; order Artiodactyla; family Balaenidae; genus Eubalaena; species Eubalaena glacialis. The sequence continues at coordinate 6,444,627 of NC_083732.1, read as the reverse complement.
CCCTGGGATAAATCCGACTTGATCATGGTGTATGATCCTCATAATGTGTTGTTGGATTCTGTTTGCTAATATTTTGTTGAGGATTTTTGCATCTATATTCATCAGTGATATTGGTCTGTAATTTTCTTATTTTGGAGTATCTCTGTCGGGTTTTGGTATCAGGGTGATGTTGGCCTTGTAGAACGAGTTTGGGAGTGTTTCTTCCTCTGCAATTTTTTGGAAGAGTTTGAGAAGAATAGGTGTTAGCTCTTCTCTAAATGTTTGATAGAATTCACCCGTGAAGCGATTTGATCCTGGACTTTTGTTTGTTGGAAGATTTTTAATCACAGTTTCAATTTCAGTGCTCGTGATTGGTCTGTTCATATTTTCTATTTCTTCCTGGTTCAGTCTTGGAAGGTTATACCTTTGTAAGAATTTGATCATTTTTTCCAGGTTGTCCATTTTATCAGTACAGAGTTGCTTGTAGTAGTCTCTTATGATGCTTTGTATTTCTGTGGTGTCCGTTGTAACTTCTCGTTTTTCATTTCTAATTTTATTGAGTCCTCCCCCTCTTTCTTGATGAGTCTAGCTAAAGATTTATCAATTTTGTTTATCTTCTCAAAGAACCAGCTTTTAGTTTTATTGATCTTTGCTATTGTTTTCTTTGTTTCTATTTCATTTATTTCTGCTCTGATCTTTATGATTTCTTTCCTTTTACTAACTTTGGGTTTTGTTTGTTCTTCTTTCTCTAGTTCCATTAGGTGTAAGGTTAGATTGTTTATTTGAGACTTTTCTTGTTTCTTGAGGTAGAATTGTATTGCGATAAACTTCCCTCTTAGAACTGCTTTTGCTGCACCCCAGAGGTTTGGATCTTCGTGTTTTCATTGTCATTTGTCTCTAAGTATTTTTTGATTTCCTCTGATTTCTTCAGTGATCTCTTGGTTATTTAATAATGTATTGTTTAGCCTCCATGTGTTTGAGTTTTTTACATTTTTTTCCCTGTAGTTTATTTCTAATCTCATAATGTCATGGTCAGAAATGATGCTTGATATGACTTCAATTTTCTTAAATTTACCAAGGCTTGATTTGTGACCCAAGATGTGATCTATCCTGGAGAATGTTCCATGTGCACTTGAGAAGAAAGTGTAATTGAGGTTCCTGGATGGAATGTCCTATAAATATCAATTAAATCTATCTGGTCTATTTTGTCATTTAAAGCTTGTGTTTCCTTATTAATTTTCTGTCTGGATGATCTGTCCATTGGTGTAAGTGAGGTGTTTAAGTCCCCCACTATTATTGTGTTACTGTCAATTTCCTCTTTTATAGCTGTTAGCATTTGCCTTATGTATTGAGGTGCTCCTATGTTGGGTGCATATACATTTATAATTGTTATATCTTCTTCTTGGATTGATCCCTTGATCATTATGTAGTGTCCTTCCTTGTCTCTTGTAACATTCTTTATTTCAAAGTCTACTTTATCTGATATGAGTACTGCTACTCCAGCTTTGTTTTGGTTTCCATTTGCATGGAATATCTTTTTCCATTCCCTCACTTTCAGTCTGTATGTGTCCCTAGGTCTGAAGTGGGTCTCTTGTATACAGCATATATATGGGTCTTGTTTTGTATCCATTCAGCCAGTTTGTGTCTTTTGGTTGGAGCATTTAATCCATTGACATTTAAGGTAATTATCGATATGTATGTTCCTATTTCCATTTTCTTAATTGTTTTGGGTTTGTTTTTGTAGGTCCTTTTCTTCTCTTGTGTTTCCCACTTAGAGAAGTTCCTTTAGCAATTGTTGTAGAGCTTGTTTGGTGGTGCTGAATTCTCTTAGCTTTTGCTTGTCAGTAAAGGTTTTGATTTCCTCTTCGAATCTGAATGAGATCCTTGCCGGGTAGAGTAATCTTGGTTGTAGGTTTTTCTCTTTCATCACTTTAAATATGTCCTGCCACTCCCTTCTGGCTTACAGAGTTTCTGCTGAAAGATCAGCTGTTAACCTTATGGGGATTCCCTTGTATGTTATTTGTTGCTTTTTCCTTGCTGCTTTTAATATTTTTTCTTTGTATTTAATTTTTGATAGTTTCATTAATATGTGTCTTGGCGTGTTTCTCCTTGGATTTGTCCTATATGGGGCTCTCTGCACTTCCTGGACTTGATTGACTATTTCCTTTCCCATATTAGGGAAGTTTTCAAGTATAATCCCTTTAAATATTTTCTCAGTCCGTTTTTTTTTCTTCTTCTTCTTCTGGGACCCCTATAATTCAAATGTTGGTGTGTTTAATATTGTCCCAGAGGGCTCTGAGACTGTCCTCAATTCTTTTCATTCTTTTTTCTTTATTCTGCTCTGTGGTAGTTATTTCCACTATTTTATCTTCCAGATCACTTATCTGTTTTTCTGCCTCAGTTATTCGGCTATTGATTCCTCCTAGAGAATTTTAAATTTCATTTATTGTGTTGTTCATCATTGTTTGTTTGCTCTTTAGTTCTTCTAGGTCCTTGTTAAACGTTTCTTGTATTTTCTCCATTCTGTTTCCAAGACTTTAGATCATCTTTACTGTCATTACTATGAATTCTTTTTCAGGTAGACTGCCTATTTCCTCTTCATTTGTTTGGTCTGGTGAGTTTTTACCTTGTTCCTTCATCTGCTGTGTGTTTCTCTGTCTTCTCATTTTGCTTAAGTTAGTGTGTTTGAGGTCTCCTTTTTGCAGGTTGTAAGTTCATAGTTCCCATTGTTTTTGGTGTGTTCCACCAGTAGGTAATGTTGGTTCAGTGGTTTGTGTAGGCTTCCTGTTGGAGGGGCCTGGTGCCTGTGTTCTGGTGGATGAGGCTGGATCTTGTCTTTCTGGTGGGCAGGACCACGTCCAATGGTGTGTTTTGGATTTTCTGTGAACTTGTTATGATTTTAGGCAGCCTCTCTACTAATGGGTGGGGTTGTGTTCCTGTCTTGCTAGTTGTTTGGCATGGGGTGTCCAGCACTGTAGCTTGCTGGTCATTGAGTGGAGCTGGGTCTTAGCACTGAGATAGAGATCTCTGGGAGATTTTCACTGTTTGATATTACGTGGGGCCGGGAGGTCTCTGGTGGACCAATGTCCCGAACTCGGCTCTCCAACCTCAGAGGCTCAGGCCTGACACCTGGCCGGAGCACCAAGACCCTGTCAGCCACATGGCTCAGAAGAAAAGGGAGAAAAATAAATAAATAAATAAAATAAAATAAATGTATTAAAATAAAAAAGAAAAAAAATTATCAAAAATAAAAAAATGAAAAAGTAATAAAAAAGAGAAAGAAATAAAGAAGAGAGCAACTAAACCGGAAAACAAATCCACCAATGATAATAAGCACTAAAAAGAAGCATACACATACACACTCACAAAAGGAGAAAAAGGAAAAGTATATATATATTTAAAAAAAATTAAAAAAGAGGAAGAGAGCAACCAAATCATTAATCAAATCTATCAATTATAATAAGCTCTAAATACTAAACTAAGGTAAACTGAAAAGGAGAAACAAATTAGATGCAGAAAGCAAACCCCACATCTACAGTTGCTCCCAAAGTCCACCGCCTCAATATGGGATGATTCGTTGTCTATTCAGGTATTCCACAGATACAGGGTACATCAGGTTGACTGTGGAGATTTAATCCTCTGCTCCTGAGGCTGCTGGGAGAAATTTCCCTTTCTCTTCTTTGTTTGCACAGCTCCTGGGGTTCAGCTTTGGATTTGCCCTTGCCTCTGCTTGTAGGTCGCCTGAGTGCGTTTGTTCCCTGCTCAGACAGGATGGGGTTAAAGTAGCAGCTGATTTGGGGCTTCTGGCTCACTCAGGCCGGGGGTGAGGGAGGGGTACAGAATGCGGGGTGAGCCTGTGGTGGCAGAGGCCAGCGTGACGTTGCAACAGCCTGAGGCGCGACATGTGTTCTCCCGGGGAAGTTGTCCCTGGATCACAGGACCCTGGCAGTGACGGGCTGCACAGGCTCCCGGGAGGGGAGATGTGGATAGTGACCTGTGCTTGCACACAGGGTTCTTGGTGGCTGCCGCAGCAGCCTTAGAGTTTCTTGCCTGTCTCTGGTGTCTGCGCTGATAGTCGCGGCTTGCGCCCATCTCTGGAGCTCATTTAGGCGATGCTCTGAATCCCCTCTCCTTGCGCACCCTGAAACAATGGTCTCTTGCCTCTTAGGCAGGTCCAGACTTTTTCCTGGACTCCCTCCCAGCTAGCTGTGCTGCACTAGCCTCCTTTAGGCTGTGTTCACGCAGCCAACCTCAGTCCTCTCCCTGGGGTCTGACCTCCGAAGCCTGAGCCTCAGCTCCCAGCCCCCACTCAGCCCGGCGGGTGAGCAGACAAGCCTCTCAGGCTGCTGAGTGCTGGTCGGCACGGATCCTCTGTGCGGGAATCTCTCTGCTTTGTCCTCTGCACCCCTGTTGCTGCGCTGTACTCTGTGGCTCCGAAGCTTCCCCCCTGCCCAACTGCCGTCTCTGCCCGCGAAGGGGCTTCCTAGTGTGTGGAAACCTTTCCTCCTTCACAGCTCCCTCCCACTGGTGCAGGTCCTGTCCCTATTGTTTTGTCTTTGTTTTTTCTTTTTTCTTTTGCCCTACCCATGTATGTGGGGGAGTTTCTTGCCTTTTGGGAAGTCTGAGGTCTTCTGCCAGCATTCAGTAGGTGTTCTGTAGGAGTTGTTCCACATGTAGATGTAGTTTTGATGTATTTGTGGGGAGGAAAGTGATCTCCACGTCTTACTACTCTGCCATCTTGAAGCTATTGGGGCTTCAACTAACTTTAGTCGTTTGTAAATGTTAGTGTTATTGGTGCTATATGTTTACTTAATTTTGAATTTTTCGTGGGCACTGTTAATATATCAGAAATATGAAGATCTACATGAGTTAAAGGATAACCATATAATTTATTACCCAAACTAGGATGCTTTTGAGAGTGAAAGGGGCATATTATTAATTATTGATATATTGGGACCACAGACACATACTGATGATACCAACCAGCGTTCTTTTCCTTCCCCAATCAATAAAAATTGACTAGAGGCAAGACAAGAAATTCAGGCAAGGCTTTAGTGGGGGCTCCTGCTGCAGCAGAGAGGACCGAGAACAAGTAACAGCTTTTCTTGCTCACTCCCCAAGTTGGGAGGGAGCTGGTTCCTTATATGGGGTGAGGGTAGAGGTGTGTCCAGGGATCGGGTCAGAGGGGTGGCTGAGGTGTTTTGCTCACCCCTTTGGTGGTGCTGAGTGCAGGGGGCATGCCCAGTACCCTGCTTTTGCTCCTGGCACCCTGTTTTTGCTCCTGGCTCTTCAGAAGTGGCAGTTGGGTTTTTTGGTCTTTTTGTATCTTTTTGTCCATGATTTGCCCCCACTGCACATGCACACAGTTATTTTTAGTCGCATATAGTTTCTTTGTATTTTGTTGCTTGCGGAAAGGTTTGAGCATTGCAGGTGCGAGCATTGCAGCAAAGGGTCCCGGGTCCCAGCCTGTCTCACTGAGACTGTCCTGGTCAAGAAGGGCATGGGTCACCCTGTTTATTCTTTGGGTCAAATAACTTTGTCTACATTTATGGAATGACTGAGTTGGTTTAGATCGGGGTCTGCAAACTATAGCCTGCAGGCCAAATTCAGCCTGATGTATCTTTTTGTAAATCAGGTTTTATTGGAACACAGCCACACCCAATTGTTTGCATGTTTTCTGGGGACTTTTTCATCCTCCACCAGCAGTGCAGAGTCAGTACAACAGAGACTGCCTGGCTCATAAGACCTAAAATATTTAGTATCTGTCCCTTTACAGAAAAATCCTGGATTAGATGGTATCTAAGAGCTATGTTGGAATCTAAAAAATAAGACAAATGAAAGAATATAACAAAGCAGAAACAGATTTACATTTATTCAGAACAAAGTAGTGGTTACCAGTGGTGAGAGAGGGATGAGGGGAGAAGCAAGTTAGGGGTAGGGGGAAGAAAAAGAAAAAACTGTGCTTAGTAAATTTTATTTCAAGATTGCTAGATTAAGCTTTGGTGCAAAGCAGCTGTTAGATGTGCAGCCCTGGGACCTGGTGAGGTTTTGCTGATCTGTTTCTGGGAAGCTATGGCAGAGGTGTGGCATATGGGATGAACTCTGAGAAATCCAGCAGAAGGAGAACAGGGGTGGGGCTTTCAGGGTCCTGAAAGATGATGACTCATCAGACATCTGGGGAGAGAAGGACCTGACTATCCCAAAGGCCCTGACAAATTCTAGGGTTGCTGGTATATCTGAAAGTCATTCATCAAACTTAGCCTCCTTTAAGAATGTGTATTGCAAATAGATAAAAAATCTCATATCATGCTCATTGATTTGAATTTTTTAAATTATTTTTGTCCGAAAATTTTGTGTTTGAGTTTTAATCTTGTGAATGCACTTGAATAGTTGGATTTTTTTCTAAGTGTGATCCTTGAAGAACTTGAACAGTGTCCTAGAGGTAAGTTTGTATATGTGTGTGAGGGCAGCAGATTATGTAGATCCCTATATGGACTTTGGATTTCCCTTCGAGTGAGATGAGAAGCTACTGCAGGGGCCTGAGCAGAGGAGTAACATATCTGACTTAAGTTTTAAATGGTAAATATAGCCATTATGTGGAGACCAGAGAAAAATGGAGTCAAGGTCAGATGCAGGTAGGAAAGGAAGAAGGTTATTGCAATAAGCCAGGTGAAAAATGATAATAGCCTGGATGAGGATGTAGTGGTGGAGATGATAAATGCATTCTGGATATATTTTGAAGGTAGGGTTTGCTGGTGGATTTTGTGGAGTGATGTAGTATATGAATGCAGAGAGAAGTCGATCATGACTCCAAGGCTTTGGACCTGAGCACCTTCAGACATAGGGCTGCCATTTACTGATGGATAGATGTTCAAGTGTCCTCCGTTTTTAAAGGAAGAGGAATATTAGGACCTCTGTTTTGGAAGTCGAATTTGAGAGGTCTATTTGGCATCACAACAATGGAAATGTTGAGGAAGTAATTGGATATATGAGTTCAAATTTCAGGATAGAAGTACAACTAAACTGGGATGAATATACGTATTAGTTTAATGAAGTAAGTATGCACTGAATGTATATTCAGTCCAGTTTAGTCAGACTTCTCTATTTCAGGATATACATATACACATGTTTGGGGATAGAATGAATGAACACACACGCACATCATCAGCATAAATAATGTTTACAAGCCTGAGATTAGAGATCACAAAGGGAGTAAGTATACCTAGACGTCAGAGACCTAAGCCCTTGGGTACACGATGTTTAGAAGTTAGGGAGATGAGGCAGAATCCATAAAAGAAGTGACGAGTGGCTGGCGGGGAAGGGGGAAAATTACGTGTGTGGAAGCCAAGTGAAGAGCTAGTATCAGAAGGAGGATGTGATTGGCAGTAAATGGAGATTCAGTAGATTGGTCAAGTAACGGAGGACTGGGAATTGACCTTCGATTGTCATGTAGAAATCGCTGGTGACATTGACAAGAGAGTTTCAGGGGCTCAGTATGGACAAAAGCCTGATTGGCATGCATTTAAGAGAGAATTGAAGGAGAAGAATGTACATCATTGGGTGTAGATGACTCTTTTGCCTTTCCAGCCAAAGACCGCCAAGGTTACACCATAGTTGAGCAAGTTGGATTTATTGCTCATTACAGTGAGGGAGACCATACACTACGGGAGCAGTGAGCCTCTCAGCAAGGTGTTGGGTAGTTTGGGGGCAGGTATGAGGAACCAGATCTTTGTTCTGGAGTGGAGGCTGTCTGGAAACAGGGATAATTCTGTGCTGGGCTATCTTAATAAATCTTAACAGGAAGACTAGAGTGAGGTCAAAGATGTAGTTAGTAGAGCCGTATCAGTCACTCACATTAGTCAGAAGAGGGGGGTGTTGGATAGTTTTGTGGTTTTCACAGTGACCTTGTTGTCGCCTGTCCTTAGATAAAATGATGAAGTGGCCTTTTTTTTGACTGCTTTATCATGCTCACAGAGTGACCTTGTCTGATGTCGATGTTCTGTGAAATTGTTTATGCTCAAAGGAAGAACACCAGGGTCTAGCTGTGAGTGGTGTGCTGTTACACAGACCACTACTGAGGAAGGACTCAGGGAAGAAGTAGGTTACACAAGGTTTGAGTTTTGTAACTGAATGTTATTATATGTGATCCGTCTCTCATTCCCCAAACAAGATAATTAACATGTTTGGTTATTTATTTTTCTTTCTATCTCACTTTTCCAACTCTGAGGTTCCAGGTTTTGGGGATTAGCATTTACCTAGCACATGACATTGTGAGTTTCATAAACCGGGCAGAAGATGGTGGTACATGAAATCTTAGCAAAAGCCTAAGTTGTAATGCTAGAGTCTCATTAGCTTTATTTGGCCATAGAAACAGAGATTATGCATTCCAAACTAATCAATGAGACATATGAGAATATTTACTTGAATATAAGGCCCAAAGTCTTTGGTTGTGTGGTCTCTTCATGATTGTGTTTCTTACTTGTGAGAGATGTGCTACATTTTCTGTATAATCAGTAAACAAGGTCCCTTAGGCTGTGGGTTAGTACCCATTAACAGCACTGAATTCTATGGAATATTGAATAGTCACTTAAAAATTTTTTTTTATTTAATTAACTGTTTGGTAACACCATCACATTAGTAATAATTTTGGATATTAGAAAGACTTTTATTTTCTTGATATATTTTTGTTTTGTATATTTGGCAGGAGAATCCAAAAACTATATTCAAAAAGTAAAATGTGTATAAATTTGCATAAAATTAGTTCCATAGAAAGTTTAATTTTATCTCCCACAGTTTAAGTGATTTTTTTTTTCCAGCTGTTTTCCAGTCGGATGAACCAAGACTAGTTACCATAACAACTGTGGTTATTACCACTGAGATAAGTGGTCTTTTCTTACACCAACACATTTATCAACATGTTCATGGTACAAACATTAAAAATTCATGATGTGAAAAGAAAGTCTTCCTCATACCCCCCAGCCACCAGGATCCCTCTCTAGATATATTCATGGGTATCAACTTCTTTTATATCATTCAGAAATATTTAATGCTTATACAAGCATTTACACATATATTCTCTTAAGCTTGCACAAATGGCCTGCACTTGTTTTTTTCACTTAACAAGATAACTTGGGGCTTGTTTCATTAGAAAATATATAGAGTGATTTCATTCTTTTAAGCAGTTAGTCTATTTTATAGCTAGCAAATGTTATTTCAATAAGTCCCGTTATTGGATATTTAAATTATTTTCAACTTTTTACTATCACAAATCATTCATCATTGAACAACTTTATACATGTCCTATGTATCTGAGGAACAAATTTCCAGAGATAAAATTTCTGGGTCAAAGGTCATTGACATTTTAAAATTCAGTGACTATTACCAAATTTCTATGTACAGAAGTTGTACCAATTTCCACTCCCACTAGCAGAGGATGAGAATGTTCCCATACCATTGCCAGCATGCTATGTGAGCAAACATTTTGATTATTACCAGTCTGTTAAGAGAAAAATGTTACTATAATTTCATTTTTCCTTTGGAATTTTAGGCTTTTCTTCTTGATATAAAATTGAATTCTTATAGTAAATATGTTTTCCTCAGTTTGTTATCTTTTGACTTTGCAATGGTTTTCCTTTGAAGACATCTTTTTATTTTTATGGAGTTGACTTAATTTTGGATTTTGTAGCATCCAGCTTTTGTGTCATCTAGACAGGCTTTCCCAACTCTAAAGTTACCAAAAACAAAAGAGGTACATAAAAAAGCAAACAAAAACAAAAATCTTCTTTCATAATATTTTTTCAAATATTTTAATATATGTAAATTTTTTTAACAAAGTTTTTTTAATCTGGATTTTTTTGGGGGTATAAAGTGTGAGTTATAGATTCAAATAAAAGTTTTCAGGGACCAATCTAATTGTTCTATTATCCTTTATTGATTAATTTATCTTTTCACCATCTATGTGAAATACAACCTTGATCATATATTAAATAGCCACATGAATTTTGTTGTATTACTGGACTTGCTATTCTGTTACCTTAATCTAACTATTCATGTGCAATGTATTTTAGTACTTAGTAAGGCTAGTTTCCCCTCAGTACTTTTCTTTTTCATAATTTTCCTGGCTATGGAAGTTTTTTCTCCTTTATGTCTTCATGTGGACTTTTGAATGAGTTTACATAATGAAAAGAAATCTTTTAGTAATTTGTTGATGTCACATTAAATGTTTGCATTACCTTAGAGACAATTTATGTCTTTAGTTGAGTTCTCCCTTCCAAGATCACAGTAGGCCTTTCCATTTGTTCAGTTCTTCTCTTGAATAATGTTTCCCACTACTAATGGGTTTTTGTCTGTTTTTCATGCCTTTTCTCTGTTTTATTAATGTTAAAACTGTTATCTGGCAAATAGGTACTCAAAATCATCAGATCTTTGTTGTGGATTCCATCTTTTTTCAATTTAAATACATTTAAATTTTATTATTGGGTGTCAGCTTGGGGGAACTTGCTGTTCTGCTCCCCTATGTGTTCTTTATTCTACTACCAATATTATGATCTCTTAGTTATTACAGCTGATTAATAACCCTTTATATCTGGTAGGACAGTCCCCATCCTACCCTAACATGTCATTCTTCTTAAATCTTAAAATTTGTATGGAACCATAAAAGACCCTGTATAGCAAAACTATACTATACTATAAACTTAAGAAGAAAAAAGCTGGAGACATCATGTTCCCCGATGTCAAACTATATTACAAAGCTACAGCAATTAAATTAGTATGGTATTGGCATAAAAACAGACACATAGATCAATGGAATGGAATAAAGAGCCCAGAAATAAATTCACACATATATGGTCAATTAATTTATGACAAAGGAGCCAAGAATATACAATGGGGAAAGAACAGTCTCTTCAATAAATTGTGCTGGGAAAACTGGACAGCCACATGAGAAAGAATGAAACTGGACCACTGTCTTACATCATACACAAAATTTAACCCAAAATGGATTAAAGATTTATATGTAAGATCTGAAACCATAAAACTCCTAGAAGAAAGCATATATGATAATATCCTTAACATAGGTCTCAGTGATGAGTTTTTTGACTCCAAAAGCAAACACAACTAAAGCAAAAATAAACATGTGGGACCATATCAAACTAAAAAGCTCTGCACAGCAAAAGAAACCATCAACAAAATGAAAAGGCATTTCGTGGGAGAAAATATTTTCAAATCATATATCTAGTAAGGGGTTAATATACAAAATATATAAAGAATTCATACAACTCAATAGAAAAACCCAAATACTTTATTTACAGAATGGGCAGAAGATCTGAATAAACATCTTTCCAAAGAAGACATATAGATGGCTAACAGGTACATGAAAAAAATGCTCTACATCATTAATAATCAGGCAAATGCAATTTAAAACCACAGTGAGATATCACCTCACACCTGTTAGAATGGCTATCATCAAAAAGACAAGTGATAACGAATGCTGGTGAGGATGTGGAGAAAAGGGAACCCTTATGCACTGTTGATGGGAATGTAAATTGGTGCAGTCATGGTGGAAAACAGTATGAAGGTGCCTCCAAAAATTAAAAATAAAACTGCCATATGATCCAGCAATTCTACTTCTGGGTATTTATCTGAAAAAAATGAAAACACTAGTTCAAAAAGATACCTGAAACTCCATGTTCATTGCAGCATAATTTACAATAGCCTAGTTATGGAAGCGACCTAAGTGTCCATCATTGGATGAATGGATAAAGAAATTGTGGTATATGTATACAATGGAACATTATTTAGCCATTTAAAAAATGAAATCTTGCCATTTGTGACAACACAAATGGACGTTGAGGGTACTATGCTAAGTGAAATCAGTTAGACAGACAAAGACAAATTATATGTTGGAGGGGGTGGGAGAAATGGGCGAACTGCTTTTGTTTTGTTTTTAGTTTAAAAAAAAGAGCTGCTACAAAGCCACAGTAGTTAGAACTGTGTGAAGTTGGATCAGAGATAGATTGATAGATCAGTGGAACAGAATACAGAGCCCAGAGGTCACTCATACATAACACAGACATTTGGTTATGAGTGGGACAGCAGTGCCCCTTGCACCTTCCACCTCTAGGAAGGAAGCACAGTGCCTGGTAGGCCTCATCAGGTTCTGGAGACAGTATACAGCACACCTGGGAAATCTGTTCCAACTCATACATGAGGGGACGCAGGGCCGGCCAGCAATGAGTGGGGCCAGAACAGCAAAGGGCTCAGCAGCAGGTCCAGACTGTAGGACACACAGCCTTGACACATGGGCCATATGACCTAGTCGACTTTGCCTATTATAGTAAAATTGTCAGAGGTAGCAAAAGATGTTGTGTGGCATTTATGGCAATCCTCAATGCAAAAATTATCACATGATGCCTTGATTTCTAGAGAAGGATGTTACAGGAGAATTATAGACGTTTTGATAAACAGCTCCAGGCATGCTACTGGACTCTGTTTGAGACAGAGTACTTGACCTTGAATGGCAATGGGCTATGTTCCCAGAAGCTGAACAAGTAACACAGATGCCATGTTATTAATGATGGCTACACCATCACCTCTCCCTCAGCTTACATTTGTTGCCCAGTGAGGGATCCCTTATGAGCAGATGATGGAGAAGGAAAAAGCCCAAGCTTGGTTCATGGTTGGCTTGGGTCATGATGTGGGTATTAGGTAAAAATGGACGATTGTATTGACCTGCACTCAGGAATGGCATTGAAAGGCCGTGGCGAGAACACATCCTCCTGGGATGAACATCCAGCAAAGTTTTTCTGCTTTGTGTGCAATGAGAAGCTGCCTTCTCTTTATACAGGTTATAGGTGTAGGTTATAATACAGATAAGGAACTCCTGAGTAGTGGCAAATGGCCAGAAGAAAGATTGGAAGATTGCAACTCACTTTGCTTTTTTATACCAATAGAAAAATTTGAACACTTATTTAATTGTTTCATCATGGAGTCAACACAACTCAAAACTCTTGTTTTACCTAAAATCATTTCAGTTGAAAAAGACTTACAGTGGTGTTGGTAATAATCCCAGGATTACTACCAAATTTGTTTTTAGCCAGATTACTATACTTGTGACGAATAAATATTGATAAACCAAGCTAATTTGCACTTACTGCCTCATCACATCAGATATCCATGGAGCTTTACAATCTCCTGTGCTCTTTTCATTAACAAGGTTATGCATGTAATGAGAGAAGACTTCTGCTTATCCCCCAAAGTCCTCTGGCTAGTCTCTGGACACAGAAGATGTCTCGTTTATTTCTTCGTCAAGGTAAATAATCTAATCAAGTACCAGGGCACTCACATGTTGTCAGATGGCTTTTTAAGCAATGTGTCTGAAATTTTACTTACAAAACAGATACATTAATCTGTGACTTATATAGATTTGGGAAGCTAGAATTTAAAATAATCATATGTTCTTTAAAACAACACTCAGGGTTTCATATTTTTCTAATAAAAGATTACTTTGACCTTTTGATTGGTAACTGATAGTTTAATGCTGATATTTAATGCTTGCATCAAGAACTCTTCTTAGTCTTGTGCTGTCCAGTATAGAATCCACCAGTGACACGCATCTATTGAGTGCTTGAAATGTAGCTCGTCCAGATTGAATTGGGCTGTAAGTAAAAAATATGAATTGGATTTCAATGACAAAGTATACAAAATGTAAAATATTTTATTAATAATTTTTGTTTTAATTATGTGTGAGATGATAATATAATATTTTGGGTATATTGAGTTAATTAAGTAAGTATAAACTCCTATAATTACCAATTGTTTAGGGTAAGGTACAAAATATCTGCACACGCTGGGCTTCAAATTGTGATCCTATCATTTATTTCATCAAATTTCCTACCATTATTAAGTATTAAACCCCAAATTTTATACTGACTGTGATTTGTATCCTCTTCACTCCTTGATCCGCATGCTAGACCCACAAGCGTGTTAAGTGAAATTTATGGGAAGGGCTGAGGGATCGTCCACGAATGGAACAACAGCGACAACAGAAAAACAAAGTATTGAGATGTGGTTCTACCTCGACTATAGTGATAACATAAAGGCATAAATACCACTCAGGCATCCATTCCAGAGAACTCCATCCATTCCAGGATTCTCCTCTACTTTTTCCCTTCCCCACTTTCCCCCCTAGCCAACCATTCCCACCATTCTGCCTCCTAAGTAACTCTCAACTGTGTGCTTTACCCTCACATCTGTTGCTACTATCTTGGCAAAACCCCTTATTATCTTTCCCAGGATTATTTCAGTGTCCATGGCTTGGGTCCAGAATTCCGAGTCCCTTTGTCCTACTATTTATTCTTCAAAAGTGGACCAACTGTTTTTCTCCTAAAATGCCAATATGTTCAACTTTTTAATTGAGTCCTGCAAAAATCTGACTGCCCACACGATAAAGTACACACTGCTTAGAGAACATTCCCTTGTGCCGTCTCTCACCATATCATCCCCCGCGTCAGCCGTGTTGGACTGGTATACATCCCCGACAGGCTGTTGCTGCCGGAAACTTTCAACCTGTGCTCACTGGCATATTTAATCGGCCTTTAGGAAGTAATGAGGTCATAAGAGTGGGGCCCTGATCCCATAGGATTAGTGTCCTTATGAGAGGAGACACCAGAGAGCTCTCCCTCTCTCCCTGCCTTGTGACAGGAACGAAGTGAGAAGGCAGCCATCTGAAAACAGGAGGAGACTCTCGCCAGAAACCAGCTTTATTGGCACCCTGATCTCTGACTTTCAGCCTCAAGAACTGTGAAAAAATAAATGTCTGTTGTGTAAGCCATGTGGTCTATGGTAATTTTTTGTGGCAGCCTGAGCTCACTGATAATAAAAGCTCTGCTCAAACTTCGTCCCTGGAGAGTGTGCTCCAGTATCCAGGCTAGATGTCTTTCCTTTGCTTCCATACAGCCCCTAGACTCTGTCATCAGAGCCCCACATCATTCTGTGGTTATTGTCATTTTGATCTTCTGTCCTACTTCGTGAATTCCGTGAAGGCAGAGTACAAGTCTTTTATTCATCTTTGCATCAAAATCCTTGGCACATAATTGTTCATTTTAATGTTGAAAGAGGTACAGAACAGAGATGGTGTTTTGCTGGTTGAGCATTTAGGAATGTTTTGTAAACATCTTCCAAGGCAAATAAAGAGTGTTTGGGGGAATACATTTCATGCAGAGTTCTCACAAGTAACTTCCACCTTGAGGCCACCTGGACAGAGGGAGCAACAGGGGTCCCGAGCTGGTCAGCTGGTGTGTCTGGGGAGGTCTTGGGGAGCCGTGTTTCTTGGGAAAGGTACCAACCACACAATTAATGCTCACAACAGGTGGAGTTATGTCCGTGAGGAATCCGTGTTAAAGGGACTTGCTCCCTCCTTCTGTGACCTCAAATGCAAATGGTTAAAGACAAGAGAGTAAGGAAGAATCTTTAGTCATCAGAACACGGTGATCCAATGCCTTCAAGAAGCAAACGGGACTGTGTCTTTCGGAGGGCTCCGTTTCTGCAAGCACAAGGAATAAAACAATGCTGTAGCACAGTTGTTCAGTTTTCACACATTCCCACTGCAAAAATAACGGGGGCGGTTTTCTCAGGCTTCACTAGGGCTGTACCGTTTATTTCTCCCTTCAGATTACTTTGTGAACCCAGTCAATTCTGTGCAATTTTATGAGATCCTGGGTAGTGGAGATATGATATGATATAGTGTGTGTTCATTGATCTTTCACTTCCATTGTTTTATCTGTCTTTATCAGTTATCTTTCTCTTTTCATTCGTGGCCTACTTCTTTGCTGATTTTCCAGGCATGCCGTATTACATTGTTTGTACAAATTAGACTTGGCAGGTTTGGGGGATGTCCTGGAGAGTTTTCAGGAGTGGAGGGGTAAGCCTCCAACAGTTACTACTAGCTAGCCTGCTGGAAGAGTGAAAAGGCATGGTTTATCCATGGGGTCACACAGACTTGTTCATAGACAGTCCTGGGTTAGAATGCTGAGTGACATTTATTTGCTGTGTGATCTTTGATAAGCTTCTTGACTTCTCTGAGCCTCAGAATCTGTAAACTGGAAATAATGATGCTCACCTTGCAGTGTCGCAAAGACGAGAGACAGTAGGCACTCAATAAATGTGAACTCTTGTTAATAATGCCCCTTGCTGCCCCATTGTCCTTGGAAGGCATCTACCTCTGTGGCAAGGAAGAGGTAAAGATGACTAAGGCATATAGGAGACTTGGGACATGGAAGGAGCCTGAGAAATTGCTATTTTCATCTAGAGGGATGTCTAAATCATTCACGATAGATAGTTTTGCTTTTCTTCTTTAATATCTCTGGGAAAGAGATTTAACTTCAACACTTCACAGCAAAATTCATTCTAGTGTTTCATCATCATAATGAGTAAGAAGTTCTTCCTTATATTCAGCAGAAATCTGTCTGGTTTTAAAGCAAGCTCATTTCCTCACATTCAGACCCTGGGGGAAAGGGAGAAATCTGTTGAGTCTCTCAGTTGAGAAAATCTTCACATATGGAATCATCGCTCTTTTTCTATTTCTCCCCGAGTCTGAATGAGCGCAGGGCTGGGAATGGGTCCTCATGGACACGGGTCCCCATCGCTTTGTCATCTTCCACCTTTCATGTGAGGTGGGTTCGTTTTCTTCACATCTGGTTAAACGTGTGTCTGTACTCGGCTGAGTCAAACTACTACAGAATAGAAGGCAAGGATGTCTCCTCAAGGCTGCAAAAAAATACAACTTATTTTGATGGTGTACTACCAAATCCCAGAACTTTTAGAAAAGAGTTTCCTATCATAATCAGGACCTTTCCAGAGGATTCTGGTATCTTTTGTGATTTATCATAATAACAGCGTGGTGGTTAAGATGAGAGTTCTCGAATCACATAGGCACAGTTGCTGTGTGTGTGTGACCTGTAGCAGTCATTGAACTTGCCCAGCTCAGCTGTCTGCTCTCTACAAAGGGACAGCACACCCAGATGCCCCCGGGGTCTGGAGGTGACCATATGTTCCAGTTACCAGGACACTGCTCCAGGGTGCTTCCTGCAAGCATCTCTCCTTCACGGTGCGCACCGCAGGGGGGCCCAGAGGAAGGCGGGGAAGCACTCCCTGGGGTGAGGGCTAGGAGCCGAGTGAGCTCCGCCCCAGCCTCGTGCCCAGACCCTCCGCCTGCCTGGTAACCACCCTCCCACTGCTCTCTCCAGCGGAGACCAGCGTCCTGAGGTCTCCTGCCCACACTGGCGCCCCGACTCCGCCTGCTGGCCCTGTGGGTCTTGCCTATGCCTGGAAAGTTCCTTCTGAGCCACACTCCGTGTGCACCCCCATGGCACTGGTCGCTGATCGCAGGCACCCTGCCTACTCCAGATGGCTGCCCTCTGCTCCCCGCGACAGCAAACAGCAAACTGCCTGTTATCTGAGGAGCTGAGCTATTCCCTCTGCAGAGAGGTCTGAGGCCCCAGCCTTGGGGAGGGGGTCTTTCCAGTCTGTCCTTCCTTGGTTTCTCTCTGAACCATCTCTCCCCAAGGGCAAAATACAGAGTGTCTTTGTATCTTATAGTCACACTTTGATTCTTCTTTATGTTAAACCTCCCCCGTTTAACTCACTGTGTGGTTTCTCTCTCCTAATTGGACCCAGGCTGATCAAACATGAAACCGTCCCCCTCAGAGCCCTGACTGTAGGAAGGGATCCTACAGGTGACCCAGCTGCTGTGCTCAGATACCTGTCGATGTACCAGAGCTAAGGAACAGCTTGGTTTTGTTTCCTGGTGAAGAAGTAATAATTATTGTTCTTCTAATTACCATCATTTAGGGACACAGATGTGTTGGGTGGTGACAGCCCTGATTGGTTGTATTTCTAAAACTTTTCATTCATCTTCTTTCTTTACATCTGACCAATAAACACAGTGCCAGCGAAAGCTCCGTTTAGCAAATTGGAATGCTGTATTTCGATCTCTGTGCTTACTACCATTTTGTTCTGATAAATTGAAGAAATATGCGGTAACGTGGTGAGACCTCAGCTTCACATGTTACAACCCACTCTGCTCATCTCAGAAGCCGTTTCTAATTCTTGTTCCTCAGACTAAAACCTAGCAGAAACCGATGTCTAGGTTCTGTCCACTCTTAGGCTCCCATGGTCCTGATCTGGCATCCCTAGATGATTAGGTATTAGTTTACTTTTTTTTATTGGTAGAAAAAACATGTGAGTTGTTCACAGAGTTTTTAAAATTAACTATAAAATCATTTGCTTTCGTGGTTGTAATTCAGAGTTAACAATGGGACTTTCTTCATCTCTGGAAATAGTATACAGATCTGAGCACATGATGGAAAGAGTTTGTCCTACCTCATGGAAGGAAAAATAGACAAGAAATTGGAGACAGTTGGTCTGATCCCGTTTAATGTGATACATGATGCTGATACATGACGCTGACTAGTTTATTATTCCCAAGACTTCCCCTCCTTTGGCTCTAAAATATTCTTCAAGGACCCAGGCTACTGAGGGATGTGCAGTAGCTCTCCCGGCCCCATTCTGACATGATTTGTTATATTTCCAACTGTGCAATATTCGGCATCCAGTGCCTTGGTGGCCCGTGTGTGTGATGTATGGTATCCTATGAATAACTGGTGCCCATTTTCCACTAAGGAGCTGATTGCAAGAGATTTTGCTGTAAGTGAATAAGGAATAATTTTATAAGGTTTGATTCTCCAGGGAGCCCCACTGGATGCATTTGGGACTTTCTAAATTAATTCAGAGCCAGAACCAGAGAAGGTGGCTAAACATTTTGGCTGATTCAATCACGGCCTGAGTGTTGTGACTGGCAGTGTTCAGAGAGCAACAATTTAACCTCAGCAAGGTAACCTGGATGGGGTGTGCTATTATGGTAGTTTATTGGTTCAGTCATATTCTCGTTGCAGGAGAAGAGATAATTTTGGTAATTGGGAATATTTCCAGACTTATATGCTCAGACACATACACCATTAACATAAATGCTTCTTTTCACGCAGGCCCTGGAAATAGTAGCTGTGATTAATATGCTCATCCATATGCTTTTTTACACCCTTTAAAAGCGAGAGATGATTTTTAAAGAATTAAACATGGACTGGAATTCATTCTGTAGTCGCTCTAACAAATGGCATTTTAAAGGATCTAACAGGAGAACATTTGTGCTGAGAAGAAGTGGCAGCTAAGAAATTGATTTCTTATGACAAAGAGAAGCTTTTGCCTTCTCATTTTCAGTGGAATAGAAAGAGAATTCTAAAATATGCAATATAATCAGGCTCGCTCTTGTCTTTGGCTGAAAGCCAAAGCTCGATTTTACCCTGTCATTCTGGATTCTCTTTTCTGTCTCTGCTCCCTTCCTACCCCTGCCTGAGCCTAACCCACAGAGACTCCCTCTTTCCCCGGCAGGAGCATGCTGGGATTTGCAGGGATGTTCCCCTCATCGTGCCTTTACACGACCAGCATAGATCTCCAGATGTTTCCAAGTCACGAAGGGAGCTGGGGGCCCTGGAAATGTAAACTCACCTCACCCAGTGGGTCGAGGATGGACTCAGGGCTCCTTAAATGCCTCTTGAAAGCCCACGAATAGACTTATGCTGAAGCAAAGTTCAGGTGGGCAAACCACACTTTAAAAATTGAATTAACAGTCAATCAGTAACATATTCCTGAATATATTCTTTTATGCTCCGGTAAGCCTTGTGTGCCCATCTGCTGCTAGTGTGATTCTTTGCCAATGAGCCCATATCTAGTAGACTGTCTTTGATAAAGGGCATCTGTGCTTAGAAAGGTGTATATTAGAGGAAAAAAATATTCAATTTAAATGAATAATACACTACAGATAGGGAATGTGTTTATAAGAGATATTATTTTTGTCATGTCCTGACATGAGAGTGGCCTGTGATTTATTACTGCAGAGAGTGGGAGAGGACAGGCCAGAACAGCACACGATGCAGCTTCAAGTGTTGCAAATTCCAGTCTGATGTGCAAATGGCAGTGTCACCCAAAAGTTTGTCAGTTGGCCTTGGCTGGCCTCTGCTCCCTGGTCTAGATCAGCTCTTCGTATCCTGTGGCCCTCATTTTAGGGCAGTCATCAAATTTGTCATCCCTGTCCAGTGCTGGTGGCACAGGACAGGCTGTGAGCCTCACGATGGCAGGGCTCTGATTTGCTTGTTGCCGAATGCTCATAACTGACACGTGCCTGCCTCTCTAAGTGCTCAATCCATGCTGAATAAGTGCCATTAATACAGGTGCGGAGACCTAGTAGACAGCGATCCATGGGGAGGGATGTGGAAGGTCAGAGTAGAGGCAGGTCATGTGCCCCAGGCTAGGGACGTGGGGAAACAGGAGCCTCTGCATCAGTCGCTGAGAGGGAGCCATGGTCAGGAGGACTCAGCCTGGGATCACGGGGATCGGAGACCAAGGCAACGGCCAGCCCCGGGCTGATGGCAACGTGATGATCCAGGGCAAGGTCAAGTTTCTAAGTGGAGTTTAAGGAGGCCCAGCTGTGAGAGAACAAAGGATGTAGGAGCTGAGATCCAGGCTCAGCCTGATGCTCTGCCCGTAATGAAAACCTGTACCGACATAGATGTTGCCATGCTAATTCTCAACTGGTAGCAGGAGTGATGACCTCATCATCAGATTCTTTGGCTC
This sequence comes from Eubalaena glacialis, assembly GCF_028564815.1. NCBI lineage: Eukaryota > Metazoa > Chordata > Mammalia > Artiodactyla > Balaenidae > Eubalaena > Eubalaena glacialis. The sequence continues at coordinate 6,423,963 of NC_083732.1, read as the reverse complement.
CTGGTCCTGGCTCCATCAGTTACTAACCACAAGTGGGTCAGTTAGCCATGCCTAGTCTCAAGTTGCTCCTCAGAAAAATGGTTCCAGTAAAGCGCTTCTTACCAAATGAAATAATAGCTTATGCCTGTTTTCAAGACTCTGTAAAAATTAAAAGGGAAAATTACATGATAAGAAAATATTTTACAATATTAACCATGATGCACTCAATCATTCTCTCAAAGCCGCAAATGGCTCAGAGATCAGTTCTTGCCTAGTCCTATTGGAAAAGCTGCCTTGACCCTTTGGTGCCTCTGTAGCTCACCTTCAAGCGCAAGGATAAACCTTGGACGTGTGCTCAGAGCCTGGTGGGGTAGAGAAGCAGGATGGAGGGAGGGTGTACAACCCATGCCTGAGCCGTATCCCCAAGGACCAGTGGAGAGGAGTCAGGGGGCCCTGGGCAGGAGGGTCTTCCTGTGTTGCCTCAACTGGCTTCCCCTGCTGCACCTCTGCCATTCTGTGGGCAGGGAGGCATACGAGCGTGTGAAGACGCAGACTTCCCCAGGGGTCAGGACTCATCTGTCCATTCATTTGTTCACTTGCTTAGGCACAGATATTTGTGAACTCCTGCTACATGCCAGGCTGGATGGTGAGCCCCGGTCCCAGGCTCAGGAAGCACCACATATACTCTTTGTGAATCTTCACCAGTGGGCAGATGGTGGGCTTCTGTCTTCTCTGGAGGGATCATCCCATTCGTGCTTCCATTTTGGGTTCTGTCATCAACTCAAGTTATTTCATGGAACACTTTACCTCTCTTACATGTTTATATACATACTTTTTAATCCTACCCCTCTTTTCCAATTCGTGCCCTTACCTGAGGAAAATCTCTTCGTTTCCACAACCTTATATATTATAGCTGATAAATATAAGGCTATCAGTGATGATCCATCTATGTCAGGGGACAGGAAAACCATATAAAATTAAAGTCCCTGTAATTGACTAAATAGATCTCCATCTTTTTCGATCTGTTTTACTACTTCTGATTAATTTATTTCTATCTCAAGAACCAGCCTTTAAGATAATCTATCTCAAATACAAATTTAATTTTTGTTTTGTCCTATTTTTGTTTCATTTAAAATATACAGTATTTTGGCAACTCAATGATTGGTCAAGGGTTTTAGGGCTCCCCTGAGGTCCCAGGCGTCATTTATTACATTAGTTGAATGGAAAAATGTGTTTTAAATTTGAAATGCATGCCAGTAGGAAGCAGGATTTTAAACTCATTGTAGACTAAATTGTGAAATTTATTTGCAAATTCATGGTTATAAATCTATAAAATACTGGCACTTTCAGGCTGTTTTAAAACAGATCTCTCTTTTATGTATTAATTCTCCTGTTTTCACATTCCTTGGGCCCCAGCGGACTCCTCATCCTAACAGCTGGGGCAACAGTAGTTCCGGGACTACATGATACCCTGGGATAGAGAGTTTAAAAAATTTCAAAATGCAGTCTGCCAAAGAATGTCCCCAATGTCCTCCAGAAAGAAACAGCTGGTTGATTCTAACCTGGATCCAACAAACCCAGAGTGCACAATTTTCTGGCTTTTTTTGGTGCTCAAATAGATATTTAAGTACTCTGTGGATTTTTGTTCATTCAACACTGAAAGAATAAGTTTCTGAGTCTCATAATACACATTGTATATACTTTTTATTTAACAAACACTTCAAATAGGATGTTGAAGCAAGAAAAGCTTATCTTCTGGAGTTTTCATCATTCCCTCTCTCCAGATGGATCCCAAAATACTTGCCAGGGACACTGCCTTATTCATAACTTAGAATAGAAATACATAGAGAACCATAACAATTGTCCCCACTAAAACTATTTTCTGCAATTATCAACGGAAATAACAAAAATGCTAGGAAAACACATTTTCATCAAAATAGCAGATTTTTTTTTCTTTGTGAGCTGTAATTAGTTCCTGGGCCAATTTCCATTCTCTGAATTGCATACTCGAAGATAGGCATTTGTATTTTTATTTATTTATTTTTTTTGGTGAGAGAAAAATGAATGTATTAATTCATAAGCACATCCTGACCAGATTACAAATTTGTTTCTCTGGAATGCATCAGCAATTAACAAAGTCTTTCTGAAAGAGAAGTCCTCTTTCCTAGAAATGTTTATTTGGAAACATTAATTTCCATTCTTCATGTATCACTGTATTTTTTGGTGTATGTTAGTCCCTGCAATGTCAGAGAAGAATACAATACACATGCATTGCATGTTAATAGCAGTCATTTCAGGGTAAAATAAGAATTATTTTATTGCAGTAGCCCCTTCCTACTTTGCTCCCTGCTTGGCTTTCACGCCAGTAAATAGAGTGTATGATGAATATGGAAATTTTGGTTCCGTTTTACAATAAAAATTATCGAGCATTTCCCATGTGCTATACACTATCCTAGGAGAGTAAAAAATAAACACAGTAAAATCCCTGCCTCAAGAGCCCCTAGTTTAGAATGTTCCTGCGACCAACTCCTTCCAGACCCTCCAGGGTCGGGCTCCCCCCAGAAGGACGAGCATTTCCCAGGGGGCTCCAGCCTGTGACTTTTGTCCGCCTGCAGAGTGACAATGGGGTAGGCCTGGTAGTGCTAAGCTGCATTTCTCTTATTAAAAGTGCAACTGAACACATCCTCATGCTTTTGTTTTAAGAGGATTCGTGTTTACGTTTTTGTGAACCGACACTGTATTTGCCCACTTTCTATTATACCGTTGGTCATTCTCTTGACATATTAAAGAAATTAGCCCCTTGTCTGTCAATCTGAAGCTGAAACCCCCTTCAGAGCCTTCTCTCAAGGTTCTTCCCCAGAGTCTTCTCTCCCTGATGGCGTCTGAGTGGAGGAGGGGTTTATGGCAGGAGCAGGAGGGGTCTCTGCACAGCATGCTGCCTTTTCTGGGCATCCTGCACGGGTGTCCACGGAGGAGTCCTGCTCTGGCGCCCCTGCCGACCATGTGCCCACAGCATCTCAGGTGGTGAGGGTCCTGCACTCTGCAGCCTTCCCACCCACCCCAGGCCTCTGCCAGTGGCATCTGTTCCTCCTCTCTTGGGGAGGGGGTAGGTTTCTGTTCTCCCTGCAAGAGTGGGTGGCACCATCTACCCACCCCCAGGTGTCTCTATAAGCTCACCTTCCTTTGGCTCTGCTTGTTGGGCACGGCCTACACTGGGGCCTTGACAGCCTCTCCGAGTTCAGCCCAGAGGATGCCTGGGCTGTTCCTGGATTCCTTTTATGTCAAGGCTCCTTCATTCTGTGACCTTGTCAACTGACTTAACTTCCTGTGCCTCTGTTTCCTCAGCTGTACAACAGGTGTGAACATAGTACCTAAATCATCATGCCATTCTGAAGAGTAAATATAAGCACTCCCTAGATATTTGCTGTTTGAAAAATTGTTCCACTCTGCTTCCACCTTGAGGATTAGAGAAGGCTCACCTCCCAGACATTTATTGATTGACTGGGCATCTTTAGTGATTTCTTTCAGCAAGTGAACAAGACAGCTTCCTTAACTCCTTCCTTCTAGTACATTTAGGTTTAAAAGTGTTTTTTAAAAAATACTTATAATTGAAGCTTTTCATCTGGGTGCAAAATTATTTTAAAAATAAACTTAGGCAGAAACTTCCCCTTAATGGGTCTGACAGACTAAGACCCTCCCTGCAGGATTCCCTCTCTTGGCAGAAAACAACCGTGAAAGCTGGAAGTAACAGCCTGAGGTTCTAGATAGTGAACAGAAGCAGACAGACCCTGCTGGCTAGTGCACATGTGCTTGCAGGAGAAGAGACGTGGATCTATAGAAGTAAGTTTCCATCTCCATGGCTTTTGGTCTGGGGCTTAAGTGTAGTCTGCTTGGCTCGCATAGCGGTGGCAGGGGCACATATAGAAAACTCAGTTTTTCTGACCTGAGAAACTATAGTGAAGCCAGGAAACTGAACGCTGGAGAGAGTAGGGGTAGTCCTGGAAGGAAAAGAGGCAGAGAACGGATCCCCAATCTCTGTCCACAACATCTCTGATGGACCCCAGAAATATGTGTGCATGGGAACAGACTCAGAGCAGCTCAGCTAAAGACAAGAGATCCAAGCTGAGACTGAACTTCCGCCCAGGGAACAATTTGCACTTCAAGACCAGCCAAGAAAATTATCTGCTAAAACAAAGAAAACAACACTATCAGAGAAAATAACAGTATCCAGGATCTGTTAACATTCATAATGTCTAAGATATAGTCAAACTTATCCAACATACAAAGATCCAAGAAAATGGAACACATTCTCAAGAGAAAAGAAAATGAATTGTATCTGACCAGGAGATGAACCAGATGTTGGAACTGACAGATAAGGATATTAAAGCAGCTATTATAGCAATAGCCAATGAAGTAAAACAGAACATGTTTTCACGGAATGAGGACCTCAGCAGAGAAATGGGAAATCTCATCAGAGAAATAAAAACAACAAAATGAGAACAAATGGAAGTCATAGAACTGAAAATTCGAATTATGATAAAAATATTCACTGGAAAAACTTAATAGTCAAATAGACATGACAGAGGAAAGAGTGAGTGAACTCAAAGATAAAGCAATAGAAATTGTCCAAGGTGAAAAACAGAAGAAAGATTTTGGAAAATGGATGATGTCTTGTTAGATTGGATAAAATAATCAAACATATAATAGGAATATCAGAAGGAGAGGAGAAAGAGAGAACAGAGCAGAAAAAAAATTTGAAGAAATAATAGCTGAATATTTTCCAAATTTGATGAAAGTTAGAAATGTTTAGATACAAGATGCCATACAAACAAAACCACAGTGAACACAGCAAATCCAAGGCTAAGTTACATCATGGTAAATTGTTAAAAGCAAAGGATAAAGAATAAATCTTGAACACTGACACATTGTATATAGAGGAACAATGATGATTAATAGCCACCTTCTCATCAGAAACCATGAAGGACAGAGAAGAATGGAATAACCTTTTGAAAATGCTGAAAGAAAAACAACTGTCAACCCAGAATTCTATATCCTTTGAAAGTGTCATTTAAGAATGAAGGCGACTTCCCAGAACAACGGTATATTCACTCAAACCTCTTTGCATAGCCTTGCTCCTGGGATCAGAGCCAGACGTTGTTTCAAGGATAATGGGAAAGTGTTCTGGAACTGTCTCGAAGAGTTTCCAATTCTGTTGGAGATTCTGTTTATTCAGATTGTCATGGGTGAAGGACCAAATGCAAATTCAGTACTAACTCTCTAAAAGAAGGGAAGAGATAAGACCATATATGTAAATATAGGAAAGATAGATCTGCAAAGACCTCATGGTGACAGCAATGGGAAATCACATGAAAAATTCATTAGTTAAGGAGGTCACATAATTGGATCAATGAACAAAAACGTAGTTGCATGCTGAAATTCTAAGTGGAGGGTAAATGGAATCGAAAGTAAAAAGAAATGTTCAGATAAGATTTGCTCTCACTTGGGACATCCTTACCACCTGAGCTTGTGGTTTGTTCTTTTTCTTCTTGAGATTTAATATATATTATATAAATATGAAGACTAAGAAAATAGCACTACTCTGGCTAGCATCGTGATCAGAACAGCAAACTCTTCTTCAGATAAGAAAGGAAGACTTCACAGTAGAGATACTTGATATTGTCTATCAAAGTATGAGGATAACATTTCCACTCAAAGGAGGGGAAGAGAGAGGAGAAAACACTTATCATATAGGAAAAAAAACATATGCAAAGCACAATATCATTTTAATTAAGCACTCTACCTCATTAAGAAGTTTAGAAAGTCCTTAAAGTGAAGGCTTCAGGTGTCACCTTATTCTGTATTCCTCACACACGGTATTTTTCAAAAATGAGAGCAAAAAATACATTTTCAGATAAAAGAAAATTAAAATAATTTGTCACCAGAAGACCTGCATTACAATAAATGCTAAAGGATGTTCTTCAGGCTGAAGGAAAGTGACAGAAGATGGAAACTTGGATCCTCAGGGGAAAAAAGGAAGAGCATTGGAAATGATGAATATCTGGGTGATGCAAAAGACTTTTTTGCCCCCTTTCCTTCCAATTTCTTTGCAAACAATTGAACTGTGTAAAGAAATCATAATTTTGTCTTGTAGGGTTATAACATATGCAGCTGTAACACAGATAACAATTATGACTGTACTCCAGTGCCCTTCTTGTGGTGCCCACCCCACCCCCTGCCATGCACCTGGTGAAATCAGAGAGTGGTTTTGCAGAATCATACTCTCAGGTCGTTGTACCACCAAGAGAAATATGTTGCTGTACACGCCTCAAGGTGAACCCAGAAGCTGGCCATGCTAAGACTGCAGAGAAGCCATCTGGACCCACAGCAGAAAAACCATCTGTATGCACCTTCCAAGTCCTCTTTGCTGCTAGGCCATTAAGATGAAATGTGGCCCAGGAAATACTGCAGTAATACAAGCACAAAATATTCTCATAATGGCCTTCTCCTTTGCACGAGAACAATTCTTTCCCTGTATGTAATGTTTGTATATATGTATGTATGTGTGTATGTATATATGTACATATATATGTATGTGTATGTATGTTTACATACATATAATTATGTATGTATGTATTTTTTATATATAGTTATATGCACACAGATTTCACTATCCATCAGTTTAGGCCAGTTAACACTGACTGAACATTTGCTATGGATGAAGCACTGTTCTAGTACTTTGTATCTATTAACTCATTTCACCCTCATAAAAACCATATGACGTGGTACTGCATTCACACCCATTTTACAGCCAAAACAGGCTGCTTCTCAACTAGGTACACTGGGCTCCAAACGCCACTCAGGATTGTATATGGGAGTTTAAACTTGTCTACTGAAAATTGCTCTGCATAAAAAATAAATTTAAATGTATAAAGCAAAATAATACCTGTTCTACAAATAATTTTTAACTCTTGAATACATCCATGTACTATGTCCTGGTATGGCAAACACTTGTTTTGTCCCCATACCATCCTCCTCCATCATGTGTTTCCATGGAAAAGGACCCCAGCTTGGGGTAAATGGATGGGGCATCTGATTCAGGTTGGGCCAAAACAAAATCTGATTCACTCCATATTCTTCTCCAGGACTTCTGTAATCATAAGTGGTAAAGAGAGGGTGTCTCTCCCAGTTAGGGAAAGAATGTGGGACTTACGAGCCAGAGACAGCCATGTTTTCTGCCATGTGTTGGAATTTAATGTTCTTTGGGGGAAAAAAGTGAAGCCAACACCCATTGGTGTCAGAGAGATACAGAGGTCTAGCTGTTATCAAGACTCTGTTTCCCACTCTTCTTGAAGACCAGATCTGTGTCTACCCCGTCCGTAACTGAGTTGTTCATCCTTTTCTTTGATTATATGGCATGCCCCCATATAGTCTCTTTTAGCAAATTCCCCTTTTTTGCCAAACTACATTAAGCTGTTTTTGTCACTGGGTATACATAGTAAATTGTATTATTGTCACGAATCTTCACTGCTCCCCTTGAATAAAATAATTAAACCATATATATCCTTTGCCATGTGACTTGTCTTGCTCCTGGTGGGGATATCTATCCCTGCCCCACTGACTTTGTGCTTGGCCATGTGAACCACATGGACCAGATGTAATGTGAGAAGTGACAGGGGTCGTATTTCACCACTACTCTTGAGTCTCTGCCCTCCGCCGTGTGAACGTCAGGCGTCAAATAGGGGCCACTTCTCGAGCCTGGCTCCCAGCGTAAGCAGACGTGTAGAGCTGACCCATCATCCACCTGTTGCCTGCAACATAGCCTCAGACTCACAGAGCGGCAGTCAACCAGCTCCGGAAGTGTAACCTGAGTGACAAATAAGCCTTTGTTTTTTGTAAGTCTCTCAGATTTTAAAGTTGTTACATGGCATTGTTGCAGCAAGAACTGGCTGATATGGGACCTTTCCAGTCTTGATCAATTTGCCCGGTGCAAAGTGCTTTTATTATATGCCTTAAATCTTTGAGGATAGGACTGTTACTATCTCCCATTTTGCAGTTGGGGAAACTGAGTCTTAGAATGTATAAGCAATTTTCCCAAGACTCCTGAAAGAGGTAGGAATGAAATATAGCTAACTCCAGAGCCCGTGCTCTTAAAGATTTTTATACTGCTTCAACCTGTATCACATTTTCCCAATCTGTATACATAGCATATTTAGTTTCTATGTGTGGGGAATATATCTATGTGACTTGGAATATATCTAAATGAGTGTACTTAATTATGAGATTCTAATAAGTGACTATATGCAATACATACATGCATCCTTATAAGGTCATGCTATTTTATATAGGTGTACCTAGCTTTAAGAAATTCTAAAGAGCAAAATACTAAGAATACTGAGAAAATAAAATGGGAAATTTTTATGTGGAATATTACTTTCTTTCTCCTCCTTTCAAATGGACTCAGCATGGGCTTTTTTTTCCGATAGCTCTCCAAGCCCATTTAAAATATTATACAGTTTACAAAATAAAATTAATATGCTTTTCCCAAAAAATTATGTAAAACTTATGTTACATCTGTAACAGACTGAATAACTGCAACAAGTTATGTCAACAGAGAAGGTTTTATGGCAGTTAACAGGTGGCTTTAAAAAAATAATTGATGACTCACTAGCATTCCCAACTATTATTTTTGAAAGAGTTTTAGACATTTTAACAAGCAGTTTCCGGGGTAATTGTTACTGTTGTTATTTTTAGAAACATGGCAGAGTCTAAGTACCAATTTGTTCTGCTGTCTACATATTTGCCTAATTTCTACAAGTGATGAAACGTATCTGTCCTCACAGGAGTTGTCCTTTGGCAGCATGCTGGGATTTCATTCAGGAGGAGGAGAGGAAGGGAAAAATTTGTCCAGGACAAAGCCTAGCTCTCTACATATCCATTCATCTATGCACTTTTTGGGATGAAAGCACACCATGTCAAACAGCTTTATAGTGTGCTGATGGAAGGGTGGGATTCTGAAACCGTGTTTAGAATCCTCCACTCTTAAAATCTTGTCCCCAGAATGTTAGTTCTTTTCAGAGTATCTTGGAAGATTGCCAGAGGCTCTCTACTCAAGCTTTTTCTTCCTGTAGGTCAGTAGGATGTTGACTCAAGGACACCAAATCAGTATTTTTTTAATGTGCATTTTTTTACTTGCTGTTGACTGGGTTGATAACTTTTGACTGCCTTTCAAGTTCTTTGATCCATTAGGGATAAAGTCTTCACTACATGTAAAGGAAGGGTTAAGACTTGGTGATAAAACACAGCAAACAAGTGAAGGTCTTGAGGCAAGGATCAGAAGGGCTCTGCAGATGGGTTGGAGGCTGGAAATGTTGGAGCTGGGAGTTCTGATTCTATTATCTATCTGTCATCTATCTATCTATCTATCATCTATCTTCTATCTATCTATCTATCTATCTATCTATCTATCTATCTATCTATCTATCTATCTATCATTTATCTATCTGCTGTCTATCCTCTATCTATCTATCTATCTATCATTTATCTATCTGCTGTCTATCTATCTATCTATCTATCTATCTACCTACCTACCTACCTATCTATCATCTATCTTTGCAGCTGGTGAAATATCTTTGCAGCTGGTGAATCAGATGGATCTGGGAAAGACATTCTTCTCAGATGGGTCTCTGCACAATCAGAGTTACTTGCTGTGGTCTTTGATCCAATTTTAGGCAAACATCAGACAATGGAAACTAGAGCAGACGTGATTGCTGGGCTACAGAAACAGAATGAGGCTAATATTTGATTAAGGACTGGAGGAATCTAGTTGCAACCACAAATGCAAATGGTAGCAGGTGAAAGATATTAGCAAAGCATGCATGAATTTGAATAAGATATAGTCGGGAGATGGAACTTAAGCATTAACACAAAGCCTCCTTATTCTTCCTGGCATCACTATTTAGGCCACTTTAGGACTGTGCCAATTTTTCTCAATGGAGCTTTTCAGGATCACACACAATTTTCAGTTCAAACAACCAAATAAGCACTTGTAATTTTCCATTTTTCACGGTCACCTATAGAATGTATTTGGATTTTTCTTTTAGTTGAAGCGAGCTTTGTATCTCTGTTATCTGTTTCATAAGATTTGCCACATCTAATTACTACTTAGAGTTGGGTTTTAGAGAAGGAATAAAAAGATTTTGAAAACATTCTCTTCATTGTCAGTAATATGTTGAAAACATATTGAACATATATATGGAGAAATATATTGAACATCTATTTTAAATGGCAAATTTTCCACAGATTTGGCCATAAGCTTATTTTCTCAAAACAAAGGAAAATGCTATTATTGTTATATTTAAGCCCTGGCATTTTATCTTAAAAGAAACCAAGACCATTCTGTGTCTACTCCTTCAGTCTGGAGCCCATGAGTCTCGCTTTCTAATGTTTTCTAGAAGACTTTGTTTGAATCCACATTTATATCCAACTAAGCTGTGGTCTCACATATCTTTAGTCTTTTATTGACAGTACCAGGCTCCAGGAAAAGTGATCACTTATCAAATACACAGAACAACAGCTTAACTGAAGCTGACATAGAAAATATGCAAGGAAACTAGTCAGAGTACAGACAAGCTCATGCCTGTTCTATTAATCGGTGACATTTTAAACAATAGAGCTGTCAGACCCTCCTGCGAATAAAGGGGCTTAATCATAGCAGGAATTAGTACACATGACAGGTGATTATGTGTTGGAGACATGCCAGGACCAGCTGTGATGCTTCACATTATTTGTAATCTCAGTAATTGCAGCTTTGGAAAAAAAATTATTGGAGATTGGAGAACCCAAGGTTGGGGGGAGATGGAAACAAAAACCACATACAACCCATTTATTTCCACAATAAAGGTCTCTACAAATGGGAAAAGTTCAACCCACATTATAAATTTAAGTCCATCTCCTTTCTCTCCAATTCAACAACATTGCAATATAATCATGTCTTTTTCCTCCCTTTTTCAAGTCCAGTTTTAGTGGCTCCTTGCAAATAAAATAAGCCTGCTATCATTTATTTACTAATTTGAGATGAGAATTACGTCTAATATTATTTAGGCTACAATATCTAAAGACACCCAGGAAAACAGGGGACCCAGCTGAGAAAGCATTTCCCCATGAGGAACATTCTGCTATTTAGCTATGGTAAATATTTGATTTCTTTCTGTTGGGGTTTATACAAAGAGATAATTCTTTAACTCTGAAATCATTGGTGGAAAATGATCCAGTTGGAACCTGTGATTTGGAGAATTACAGACATGAGAGGCTGGAAAGCAAAGCAGAAACATGGAAAAAAGATAAGTAACGAATTTTTACAAGATCAGGAAACAAAATTCCAGTTTCATATTCTAGTTAACCTGGAATGACAAGGCAGAATGTAAAAAGCAGCTTTGTCTTAGCTGTTGATCTTTAGTCTAATTTGTTGATTGCTTTTCAGTGGAAATAATACCTAAAGCCTTTTTATTTTCTTTATACCCATGTGGTTATTACTACAAATGCGATCTTGGAACTACAGCTTCCTTTACATATGTTTTGTTTTCTTTTTGTAACTTTTAGATTTTATGATAATTTCAAACTTTCAGACAGGTTGCAAGAATAGTGTTAGGAACTCCCTTTTCCTGTTACCCAAATTCACCAATTGTTTACGTTTTGTCCTATTTGATTTATCATTCTCTCACTGTGTATTTATTTACATCTGCATATTTTTCTGAGCCTTTGCTAATGTGAAGACATTGAGTCTTTTTGCTTCTAAATATTTCGAAGTATTGATTATATTTCCCAAGAGCAAGGATATTATCCTATAGAACCACAGTCCAATTTTAAAAAATTGGGAAATTTAACGTTGATACACTACTATTGTCTGATCCACAGACAAAACTGTCAGTTATCCCAATAATGTCCTTTATAGCTAATTTTATTTTCTCTTGTAGGATGTAATCCAGGATTACAAATACTTTGTTGTCATGCTAATTTACTCTTTTATCCCCAAACAATCCATCAGCCTTTTAAAAATCTTTTTGGACATTGCCATTTTAAAGGAAAACAGGCATTATTTTACAGACTCTCCTTCATTTGGGGTTTGGCTATTTCTCCTTGATTAGATTCTTGTTATGTATATTGTCAGGTATACCACAGAAGTGATGCTATGTCCCTCTGAGTGCGTTATTTCAAGAGGCACTTGGTTTGTCCCAATATTGATGGTGTTGACTTTGATCCTTTAATTTAGATGATGTGGTCCACTGTAAAGTTACTATATGTCTCTATAATTAATAATCCCTGGGGAGATACTTGGAGACTAGACTGTAAATATCCTGTTCCTCACCAACTTTTACATCCGTTGATGTTGTAGTCAGCAGCTTTAGCATCCATCGAGGATTTTCTACCTACACTATTTCTTTTACATTTGTTAGTTGGCATTCTACTGCAAGGACAATCATTCTTAACTTCACATTTTCTTGTATTTATTTATTTACCTATTTATTTATTTATTATGTTAGTATAGACACATAGATTTTTACTTTCTTCAGTGAGTTTTAACCCATTATTTGTTTTGATGCCCATCTGGGTAAGTAGAAGCCTCTTCAAGCCAGCTGCTATGTCTTTTTGATATGTTGCCATCATTTTGTACTCTGTTACCGTATCAATTAGGGTTCCACCAGAGAAACAGACTCAGTAGAAGACAGGTAGATGATAGATAGATAGGTAGATAATTTATTGCTAAGAATTGACTTAACACTGCTGTAGGGCTGCCTAGGCAAATCTGAAATCTAAGATACTCTGGAAAAATAGAAACTCTTGCGCAGGAGCTAAAACAGCAGTCCATAGGAAAATTTCTTTCTTTTCAGGGAAACCTCAGTTTGGCTCTTAAATCCTTTTAACTGATTGGATCATGTCCATGCAAATTATCCTGGATAATCTCCTTTACTTAATCACATCTACAAAATGCCCTTTCCATGACACTTAGACTATCATTGGATTGAGTAACTGGGGCTAGAGTCTAGCCAAGTCGATACATAAAACTGACCATCACACTTATTTTCTGACAAAAGATCTTCTAATTTCAGCTTGTTTTTTCTCTGCCAATCCTGCAATCAGATTTTTCTTGAAGAAGGCTGGCTTCTTGAAGTGGGCAAGGGTACTTAGAAACCAAGATCTAGGTGTCAGATATGCTCATTGCCTTCATATTATAATTATTTATAGATTTCCTGAGCAAATAGAGCTAGGAAATATGCGTGTGTGTGTGGGTGTGTGTGTCTACATATTCAGAGAGAGAGAGAGAGAGAGAGAGAGGAAAGAAGAAGTAGGAGGAGGAGAAGGCAGAGACAGAGATGAAGCAAGAGGAAAAAGAAAGAGACAAAGTTCTTTTTCTATATTTATTTATTTATTTATTTTTGGCTGTGCTGGGTCTTAGCTGTGGCACGCGGTATCCTCGTTGCGGCATGCGGGACCCTTAGTTGCGGCATGTGGACTCTTAGCTGTGGCATTCGAACTCCTAGTTGTGGCATGTTAGATCTAGTTCCCCATCCAGGGATCAAACCTGGGCCCCCTGCATCGGGAGGGCAGAGTCCTACCCACTGGACCACCAGGGAAGTCCCGACAAAGTTTTACAAGAAGTTAGGAGTACAAGTTAATACTGATACATCCAATTCCATGAGAACAATAAAACACCAGAGGATAAATTCTAGTCCTTACCTTCCTGCACTTGTAACTCTCTTCAGCAGGGGGAACTTGACTCCCGCCATTATATGTAGCCGCTCGTTTGTTCATTCCTATAATAAACACAAAGTAGTTTCCAAATTGCTAACAATACTAGTGTGGAAAGCAAACTTACTAACTAGAGTTTAATTTTTGCTTACAGAGTTCTCTTTAACATAAAATTTATAGATAATGATATACACAAGTCTTAAGTGCACAATTTGATGCATTTAATGAATACATACACCTGCCTAATACTTTATCCAGAAATGGAACATTTCCGTCACCCTAGAAAGTTCTGTCATGTTGCTTCCAGGTGAATTCACCCTCCCTCCCCGCCCCCCACAGAGGCAACAGTTTTTCTGATATTTTTTAGACACAAATGAGTTTTGTCTGTTCTAGAACATTCTGTAAACTGAGCCACATCTGGGAGTGAAATTTCTAGTTGATAGGGTAGGTAAACGTTTAACTTCATAATAGGTTGCCAAACCTTTCTCCAAAAGGGGTCACAGGAATTTTTCAGAGATATTGTGGGTTTCATCCCAGACAACCACAATAAAGCGAATATCAAAGTAAAGCGAGTCACATGACTTTTTTGGTTTCCTAGCACATATAAAAGTTAGGTTTATACGATACTGTAGTCTATTGAGTGTGCAATAGCATTATGTCTAAAAAATGTACATACCTTAATTTAAAAATACTTGGTTGCTAAAAAATGCTAACCATCATCTGAGCCTTCAGCAAGTCCTAATCTTTTTGCTGGTGGAGGGTCTTGCCTCGACGTTGATGGCTGCTGACGGATCAGGATGGTGGGTGCTGAAGCTGGGGTGGCCATGGCAGTTTCTTAAAATAAGACAACAGTGAAGTTTGCTACATTGATTGACTCTTCCTTTCACAAATGATTTCTCTGTAGCCTGCAATGCTGTTTGATAGCATTTTACCCACAGTAGACCTTCTTTCACAATTGGACTCAACCCCCTCAAACTCTGCCACTGCTTTATCAACTAAATGTATGTAATGTTCTAAATCCCTGGTTGTATTTCAACAATCTTCACAGCATCTTCACCAGGAGTAGATTCCATTTCAAGAAACCACTTTCTTTGCTCATCATTCATTAAATGAACTCCTCATTTGTTAAACTTTTATTCTGAGATTATAGTAATTCAGTCACAACTTTGGGCTCCACTTCTAATTCTAGTTCTCTTGCTATTTCCACCACATCTGCAGTCCTTCCTCCACTGAAGTCTTGAACCCCTCAAAGTCATCCATGAGGGTTGGAATCAACTTCTTCCAAACTTCTGTTGATATTGATATTTTGATCTCTTCCCACAAATCATGAATGTCTTAATGGCATCTAGAATGGTGAATCCCTTCCAGAATGTTTTCAATTGACTTTGTCCAGATCCATCAGAGGAATCACTCTGTATGGCAGCTACAGCCTTACAAAATGTATTTCTTAAATCATAAGATGTGAAAGTCAAAATTACTCCTTGATCCATGGACAGCGGAATAGATGTTGTGTTAGCAGGCATGAAAGCAACTTTAATTTCATTGTCCATCTCCAGCAGAGCTCTTGGGTGACCAGGTGCACTGTCCATGAGCAGTAATATTTTGAAAGGAATCTTTTTTTCTGAGTGGTAGGTCTCAACAGTGGGCTTAAAATATTTAGTAAACCATATTATAAACAGATATGCTGTCATCCAGGCTTTGTTGTTCCATTTATAGAGCTCAGACAGAATAGATTTAGCATAATTCTTAAGGACCTTAGGATTTTCAGGATAGTAAATGAGCCTTGGCTTCTGCTTAAAGTCACCAGCTGTACTGGCCTCTAACAAGAGAGCCTGTCCTTTGAAGCTTTGAAGCCAGACACTGACTTCTCCCCTCTAGCTATGAAAGGCCTAGATGGCATCTTCTTCCAATAAAAGGCTGTTTCTTCTACATTGAAAATCTGTTGTTTAGTGTAGCCACCTTCATGAATATCTTAGCTAGATCTTCTGGATAACTTGCTGCAGCTTCTACATCAGCACTTGCTGCTTCACTTTGCACTTTGATGTTATGGAGATGGCTTCTTCCCTTAAACCTCATGAACCAGCCTCTGGTAGCTTCAAACTTCTCTTCTGCAGCTTCCTTACCTCTCTCAGCCTTCATAGAATTGAAGAGAGGTAGGGCCTTGCTCTGGATTAGGCTTTAGCTTAAGGGAATGTTGTGGCTGGTTTGATCTTCTGTCCAGACCCCTGAGACTTTCTCCATATCAAGAATAAGGCTGTTTTGCTTTCTTATCATTTGTGTGTTCCCTGGAGGAGCACTTTTAATTTCCTTCAGGAACTTTGCATCCACAACTTGGCTAACTGGCACAGGAGGCCTAGCTTTTGGCCTGTCTTGACTTTCCAGCCTTCCACACTGTGCTTAATCATTTCTAGCTTTGACATTTTTTTTTTTTTTTTTTTTTTTTTAGATTTATTTATTGATTGATTGATTGCTATGTTGGGTCTTCGTTTCTGTGCTAGGGCTTTCTCTAGTTGCGGCAATCGGGGGCCACTCTTCATCGCGGTGCGCGGGCCTCTCACTATCGCGGCCTCTCTTGTTGCGGAGCACAGGCTCCAGACGCGCAGGCTCAGTAGTTGTGGCTCACGGGCCTAGTTGCTCCGCGGCATGTGGGATCTTCCCAGACCAGGGCTCGAACCCGTGTCCCCTGCATTAGCAGGCAGATTCTCAACCGCTGTGCCACCAGGGAAGCCCTCTAGCTTTGACTTTAAAGTGAGAGATGTGCGACTCTTCCTTTCACTTAAATGCCTAGAGGCCGCTGTAGGTTTATTGATTGGCCTAATTTCAATACTGTTGTGTCGCAGGGAACAGGGAGGCCTGGGGAGAGGGAGAGAGACAGGGAACAGCTGGTCCGTAGGGGAGTCAGAACACACACCACATTTATCAATTAAGTTCGCTGTCTAATACAGGTGCGGTTTGTGATGCCCCAAAACAATTACGATAGTAACATCAAAGATCACAGGTCGCCATAACAAACATGTTAACAGTGAAAAAATTTGAAATATTGTGCGCATTACCAAAATGTGACACAGAGACGCGAAGTGAGCAAACGCTTGATGCAGGGCTGCCACAAACGTTCAATTGGTAAAAAATACGGTACCTGTGACGCACAATAAAGAGAAGTACAATAAGAGGAGGTCTGTCTGGACTATGCCACCAGCAAGGTATTTGATTTCCAGTCACTCCACATCTTACCTACGTTTGGAGTTGAACTCAAGGGTTTTGTTTTTGTTTTTAAAATTTTAGCCATCATAGTGGGTGTTAGTGGTAATAATTTGCATTTCTCCTTGGCTAACAGTGTGGAACACTTTTTCATGTGCTTATTGGCCTTTTTTTAGTACATTCCATTTTAAAGTGTCTTTCTTTAAAATTAATTAATTTATTTATTATTATTTGTGTTTTTATTGGGGTAGAGTTGTTTTACAATGCTGTGTTAGTTTCTACTGTACAGTGAAGTGGAGTTCCCTGTGCTATACAGCAGGTTCTTGTTAGTTACCTATTTTATACATATTAATGTATACATGTCAATCCCAATCTCGCAATTCATGACCCCCCAGCCCGCTTTCCCCCCTTGGTGTCCATACGTTTGTTGTTGTTTCAAGTTTATTTTTCCCCCTTATTTTTTTGGAGTGGTTTGTCTTTTCATTATAGAGTGGTAAGAATTCTTTAAATATTCTGGACATATTATAAATATTATAATATATAATGTAATGTTTTTTTCTGGTGTGACCAGTCTAGTCATATTCTGACAGTGTCTTTTGATGAGCAGAATTTTTAATTTTGATGAAATACATTTTACCAATATTTCCTTACATGGAGAATGCTTTCTGAATCCTAAGGAATTTTCTCCTACCCCAAGTGTTTGGAGATATTTCTCTATGTTTTCTTCTAGATGTTCCTTTGGAGTTTTAGGTTTACTTTTAGCTCTATGACCCAAATTAAATTACTTTCAGCCAGTTTTTCCGTCATAATTTGTTGAAAAAGACTTTCCTTTTCCCACTATATTAATTTGGTCCCTTGGCTAAAAAATCAATTGATCATCTAAGAATGGGTCTATTCTATTAGGCTATTTATCAATCGTATATCACTGCCATACTATCCTGATTAACATAGCTTTGTAGTAACTCTTGAAATCTGGTTGTGAAAGTCTTCCGAATTTTTTTTTTTTTTTAAGATTATTTGGCTATTTTAGGTCCTGAGCATTTCCATATAAATTTTGGAGTTAACTTCTGATTATTTACAAAAAATATCCTGCTGGGACTTTAACTGTAATTGCATTGACTCTATAGATCAATTTTGAGAGAAGTGGTATTTTAACAGTATTGACTCATCTAATCTGTGAGTATGGATTTGTTCATTGTTCCATTGAATTCTGTCAAGGTTGCTTTGTATATTTTTAAGCTCTTCAACTATTGCACAGACTTGATAATCATTATGTCTTTCTGGTGAATTAAGCTTTTATCACGATGAGCTGCCTCTCTTAATCTGTGGTAATAATCCTTGTGATGATGTCATTTTTCTCCAGGTAGTAATACAGCCACTCAGGTCACTCTGCGTGGTGCATCACTTTCCATCCTTTTACTTCCAGCCTACTCATGCCTTTATATTTCAGGTGTCGCTCTCATAGATGGCTTTTTAAATTCAGGCTGATACTTTCTGCTTCTTATTGGGAGTGCTTAATTCATTTATATTTAATGATTATTGACATGCTTTAAGTCCATAAATTTTGTTATTCATTTCTCTTTGTCCCATCAGCTTTATGTTCACTTATTTCACCTTTTCTGCCTTCTTGGATTTACCGAATACTTTTTAGTGTTTCAGTATAAGTCCTCTATTGACTTTGTAGCTATGCTCCTTTGCAGCGTGTGTGTGTGTGTGTGTGTGTGTGTGTGTGTGTTTGCCCTAGGGATTACAGTATAGACACTTAATTTATCACAAGGTACTTAGTGCTAATAGTGTAGCCCTTCATGTAAAATGTAAGAACCATGCAGCAGTTTAGCACAATTTATTGCCCCATCCTAAGTGCTATTGTTGTTGTGTGTCTTACCTCAAGTACGTTATAAATTCCACAATACAGTATTAGTACTTTTATTTTTGCTTTAAACATTCACATGACTTTTGAATATGTTAAGAAAAGCAAAAAATACCTAGAGAGATACACACATACATGCACAAAAAGAGCTAGAGTTTTATATATGTACCCATTTCAAACACTCTATTTCTTCCTGTAGATCCTAGTTTTCATCTGGTGTCGTTTACCTTCCAAGAAAAGAATTTCTGTTAGTATTTCTTATAGTGCAGGTTTGCTGGTGGAAATTTCTCTTAACTTCCTTTTATCTAAAAATGATTTTCTTCCAATGTCACTTTTTGTATTTTTGCCTGACATAGTGTAACCGAAAGTGGGGTCTGGCTGCTCACCATTCAAAAGCCAATAAAGAGGCCAGGTTGGTGGAAAGGAAAGTTTGCTTTATTTTGGATGCCAGCAATGGGGGTGGGGAGGAGGGCAGATTTCTGTCCAAAAGCCGACTCCCTCCACTGACAACCAGGGGGCAAGAGATTTATAGATGGAGGGAGGGCGCTCCATGCAGAAACAGCACAGTCAGCTCTGACAGTCATCTTGAAATTGATCCTCGGTGGTCTGACCAGCATCATCTTGATTTATTTTAAGTACAGTTAATCTTCAGTTCCAGGGTCGGTTTGCTCCCATATCCTTAAGGCCAATTCTTAGAACTGTGGCAGCTTATGTCATGGCTACAGTCTGCTCATCATGTAGTTAACTTTTTACACCTGGTGAGGGTTTCAATACCTATAAGACAGCTCACAGGATACGGCTCAGAATATTATCTATAGCCCTTGAGAAGGAACTAAAGGTCCTTGGCTTTGCTTACTGACTAAACTATTATTATTTAGTCTTGTTGGACTGTTTTCCTTTGTTTCTGCATTTTCTCACTTCTCTGATTAAACTTATTCTTCGGCTAAAGTTTTTCCACAGACAAAAGTCAGGTGGAGGACATGGTGGGGAAGGACCATAGGGTCTTCCTCTGCTTCAATAGTATTCTGGCCATTATTGTTTCTGATGAGAAGTCAACCATTATTTATGTTATTACTTACATATATATAACAGGACATTTTTCTCTGACTGCTTTATAGATTTTCTATTTACTCTTCAGTGTTCAGCATTTTAACTGATGTGTTTCATATTTACTTCCTCCCTTATTCTCTTTCCTTCCTTCTTTCTTTCTCTTTTTTAAAAATGCTTGGGGTTTTCAGAGCTTCTTGAGATCTATGCCTTGCTGTTTTCAGTACAGTTGAAAATCTGTTGGTCATTATTTCTTCAAATTTGTTTTGCCCCACTTTCTCCGTCCTCTCCTTCTGGTACTCCAATTGTACATATGCTAATCATTTGCTGTTGTACAGCTAGGCTCATTCACACTCCTTTCACACTCTTTTTCTCCTTTTTTCACATTTGATTTATCTTCAAGTTCACTAACATTTTCTTTGGCTATCTCTGATAAGTTGATAAGTGTATACAATAAATATTTTTAATTCTATATGTCTTACTTTTTCTCTTCTAAAGTTTCCATTAGGTTCTCTTTTTATAGTTTCCATTACTCTGAAGATTTTCTCCTTGTGTTCATTTATAATGATTATGTACTCCTTTAAGTCATTGATATATTTATTATACCAACTCTAAAACCCTTGCCTACTAATTACAACATCTGTGTTATCTTGAAGTCTGTTACTATATGCTACCTTTCTTTTAGCAATTGTTCACATTTTCCTATTTCTTTCCGTGTTTATAGTGCACTGCACATTTTCAATGATACACTCATTTGTAAAGATAGAGACTCTGGATATTTTGGTCCTTCTCTTATTACTGTAGATTTTTGTTCTAGCAGTAACTTAACTTTATCAGTATTCTTGGACTCAAACCCTAATCTCTATCTCCCCTGGAATTGATAGCAGCTGAAAATGCTCAGTTCTTCCAACTTCCAGCTGTTGCTTTTCACAGGGAATCTTGGTGTTGCTCCATTGCATACAAAGTTCAGGGTTCAGCCAAGGTTTGGACAGAGATCATATGCAGTTCTGAGGATTCCTCTTCTGTGGCTCCCTAATTTCTGGAATTTCTTACTTATTCCCTATGCTCTCTAGCATCTCCCAACTCCATACCTTGACTTCTTAAGCCAGTGAGACCAGGTTTCTGTTTTAGTTCTTCTGCCTCTTGACACACAGATGGGGGTGTGCCCTTCAGCAAAAAGTCATACGAGCACAAATTTTTATCCAGCAAAATTATGTTCTCCCCTCCAGGTCCTGTGTGCTTTTGGTCAGTCCCCACTGCCTACATATAGTTTATTTTTTAAAATACTTTGTCCAGAGTTTATCATTGTTGTCTGCAGGAGGGTTAGTTCCAATAAAAAATACTTTGCCATTACCAGAAGTGGAACTCACCAGAAGTGGAACTCCCATTATATAACTTTTAAAGATGGTATTTTTGGAGGTTAGATAATGTATTCAACTAAACATGTAGATCAAAAATGATGCTATTACCTTTTAATGAATATGTCACCCATCCAATTATAAGCCCAACGAGGGTTGACTCTTGGTCTTCTAGCTTTTTGTGGTCTTATTCCCTATCATTGGTACTCAACCACAGTTTTATGATAATGAAGAATGCTTATATTCTTCATTATATTGCTAAAGAGGCCAAGTGAAGAGTTTTAGTTTTATTATATTCTATATCCAGAAAAAGAGATCTCAGTTTTGAAAATGTGTGTCAGATTTTACTTACAGGATTAGAGGTTTCATAGCTCTAGTTTACAAATGAGCAAACTGTAGCCCACAGGCCAGATCTGGCCCACTGCCTGTTTTTGTTTAGGGATTTTTATTGGAATGCAGCCAAGCTCATTTGTTTATGTATTGTCAATGGTTGCTTTCACACTACGATAGCAGAATCGAGTAGTTGTAACAGAGACTGAATGGTCGGCAAAGCCAAATATATATAGGATTTGCTCCTTACTGAAAAGGTTTGCTGACCTCTGCTTTAAATCAATGTGAAATAATCACCAATACGTAAAAGACCTACGTGGCCTAATCGCTGAAACAGGTGAATGAATATGTTACCTTACATGGCCTAAGGGACTTTGCAGGTGTGGTTAAGAGTATGGCCTTGAGATGGGGAGATTATTATGGATTATCCAGGCAGCCCCAATAAAATCAGAAGAGTCTTTAAAAGCAAGAATCTCTACTGGCTGTGAAGTGATGGTGGAGGAAGGACTGGGGAGATGTGATGTTGCTTAAAAAAGGGATGAGGGGGTACTGAGCCAAGGAATGCAGGTGTCTTCTAGAAACCGAAAAGGGAAAGACAATGGATTTTCCCTTAGAGCTTTCAGGGCGGTATGCAGTCCTGCTGACACCTTATTTTAGTCCAGTAAGACATGTGTCAGACTTCTAACCTGCAGAACTATAAGATAATAAATGTTTGTTATTTTAAGCCACTAAGTTTGTGATGATTTATTATGGCAGTAGTAAAACTAATACATTCACACACTGTAATGCACAAAGGAATGAATTCATTTCATAATTATTGAGAAATTGTATACTAAAATTAGGAATATATTAGCTAACCACAGAACACAGCAGAGTATCTCTCGCTGAATCAGCTTTATTTTTGCAGCAACACTGTTTGAGCAGGTACTTTTGTCTCTGTTTCTGCCATCTGTGATGTCTGAAGTAATTAGAAAAGAATTCGTGTGCAAAAGAAAGGCAGTTCTCTGGGCTTTCATTGAGTTATGGTTGCTGGAGAAACCATTTTACTTAGTGATCAATATGTCCAGTATGTCTCTATTGCTTTGTGCTTAACTCCCAAAGATACCAATGCAGAGGGGGGTGGGTCCATGGAAAACATTGGGGAAGAAGAAAGGGAAAACCTTGAAATATTAACTTCAGTGAAAGAAAATCTGGATAACTTATTCCCATGAAAGTAAAAAAAAATTAAGAAAATTAATGACTTTGATTTTTGTACAAATTGAATAGGAATGGGATTTATTTTTCTATAGCAAATTGGCAGGTCCTTGGGATTCTCTTGCAATGCCATGAAAGCAAAGGTGCAGCTCACCCAGCAGCAAGCCAAGCCCTTTCCAACATTTTTTTTCTCTGAATTGTCTTTCAATTAAGAAATATGAGAAAATGAAATGGACTTGTAGTTTTGAAGGACTGATCAATACAGGATATTAAATTCTGTTCACTGTTCCTTGAATCATAGACTGCTTTACACAGCCAAGGAACTGGAGCCCGAGAGAGACAGAGTAACTTCCTGCAACTAGAGAAAATAAAAGAAATGCTTCGCGAGGGACTCTGAGCCCCAAGGGACTGTTTCATGTACTATGTTTTGAGGTCATTAAAGTACTTTTGCTTAAAGAACATGAAGTTGACTCTTGTCTGCTTGATCACAGCCAGACAATTTCAGGTTGGTGGATAGCAATTTGAGAAGAGAGGAGAAGCATGATAGAATGACACAGTCACCCTTTTATGCAAACACTTTGCTGATTAGCAAAGGCTATTTCTTGAGACATAGTCCAAGTCTCGGAACTTAAGGGATTTAACATTTGCACATCAGTGCAGTTGCTTTTACTTTTTGCATGTAAGTCATTTTGAAATACATTATTGTGAGAATGATTAAATTTGAAATTATCTTAGTCAGAGTGACAGGCAGGCAAAAAAAAAACAAGACACAAAATGATGAAGCAATAGAAGAGCAAACATAAAAGAGATTTTCAAAATCCCTCTAGGGAAAGTGGAGAATTACAAGTGCATAAATACATGTATTAGTATCTATGTTTATCCAATTCAAGAAGAATTTTACTTTCACATTACTGTTTTTTTTTTTTTGAGCTCAGTGAAATTCTTGAGCTATGTTGTTATGAAAGATAACAGGATAGAATAAATTGATCTAATTTCTCTTTCAAAAGACGACAGCTAATAAATATAAAAGATGAAATTTAGATCTGTACCTAACCTTAAGATGGCCCAAAAAGGATGTCAGAGACAGTTTAAATGGAGACACACTAGCAATAAGATTTCTGCACTGTTTAAAATAAAGAGGATAAAAATTGCTTACAAGATATTACTTATATATAGGTACTTAAAAGTTACTTAAAAATGTATAGTTATGTAGATATATAGTTCCCACATGAGTGTCCCCTGGGGTCTTGTTTTTTAATCCACTCTGATATCCTCTGTCTTTTAACTGGTGTATTTAGACCATTCGTATTTAAAGTGATTATTGATTCTGATGAGAAGACCGCTGTCATCCCCATCCTTGTTTCTCTATAGGTAAAGCATTCCATTTACCTTAGCTTCTTTCAGGTTTTTTTCTTTGTCTTTGGTTTTCTGCAGTGTGACTATGATATGCCTAGGTGTAGCTTTTTGGTATTTATCTTTCTGGGTGTTCTCTGAGCTTGCTGAAGTTTTGATTTGTTGTCCATCATTAATTTTGTAAAA
Source organism: Eubalaena glacialis (assembly GCF_028564815.1). NCBI lineage: Eukaryota > Metazoa > Chordata > Mammalia > Artiodactyla > Balaenidae > Eubalaena > Eubalaena glacialis. Next base: position 6,399,702 of record NC_083732.1, on the reverse strand, counting down.
TTCTTGGCCATTTATTAGTTAAAATATTTCCTCTGCTCCCTTTCCTCTTTCTACTGGTTCTGATATTTCTATTGCATGTAAGTTATACTTTTTTAAAACTGTCCTACAGTAATTAGATGTCCTGTTTTTGCCATTCTTGTTTTCTATTTTCATTTCAGTTTAGGAAATTTCTATTGACCTATCTTTAAGCTCACTGATTCTTTCTTTGGTGGTGTCCAGTCACCAATGAGCCCATCTAAGGCAATTTTCATTAATTACAGTGTTTTTGACCTGTAGTATTTCCTTTTGATTCTTAAAGTTCCATTTTTTTCTGCTTACATAACTATCTTATCTTGTTGCCTACTTCTTTCGTTAGAGCCCTCATCATCTTGATCATGGTTATTTTAAATTACTTATATGATAATTCCAAACTTCATGTCATATCTGAGTCTGGTTTTTATGTTTGCTTTTTGCCTTCAGACTGTGTTCCTTCTGGAACTTTAGCATGTCTTGCAATTTTTTGTTGTTGAAAACTAGATGTGCTGTATCAGGTCATAGGAGCTGAGGTAAATGGCACTTTAATGTGAGGTTTGATGTTAATCTAGCCAGGATTTGGGCTATGTTTAATGTTTGTTGTAGCTGTAGGGGTCCAGGGGCTTTAAATTACTCTATTGTTCTTGTCTTTGTCTCCCTGTTGTCTTTGGGCTTCCCTAAGTCCTCTTCCTCAGACATGCGCACCTTCCAGTAATGCGCTTTATCACACGGGAGCTCTATAGTGTGGTGGTAACGTGGAGGAGGGGCAAAGCTCTATAATCGTATGATTAAATTTTAGGTTTTCAGTGAGCTTGTGTCTGTGGGCTAATACCTTCACAAGTGTTTCTAAAATTACAAAAAGAAAAAGATTTCCCCTCAGGTGAGACAGGAAGACCAGAAGGGGGCCGGGGTTGGGTGATTCCCTTTCGGCTCCCAATAAGACAAGGCCCTGGTGATGTCCTTTCCCTGGAGAGGAGGCTTTGTTATCAAGGAGCCTTTTGACATTTCACAGTGGTGACTCCTCTCCTCCCTCTGCATTGTTGCTGGGTCTGCACCAGGAGATCCTGGTGAGATTCCTGAGTTAAGCCCGCAAAGTGGTTCTGTCTCGCACTCACCCATACTGTACCTCCAGTAACTCATCAGAGTTGCCATTTAGCTGCCCCTCACCAGCTCGTGACCCCTGAAACTTCTGCTCCAGGCAAGCGTGACTCTCTGGATTCTGTGTTTCTCCAGATTTCAGGGTGGGGCTTGCTCTGAAATCTCAGTTCTCGGATGCGTCCAAGCAAAGTCATTCCTTTTCTGTTTGTCTTTATAGTAACAGCAGGAGTGACAAACTCCTAAGCTCATTTCATGTCAGAGCTGAAACCAAAGTGGCTTCCTGTCTATTTGCTTAAACCTAATCTTTAGTTCCAGGTTGCACCTATTGAATAAAATTAAAAAGAGAAAAACATTCTACACAGTCAATTATAAGCGGCTCTTTTCAGTATCATTTGGTGGGGACACAGACCAGCTCACAATCACATTCTCCTCTTTTCTTTAGGGAAACAGCCTACCGTATAAGTTGAAAAATTGTTCTTAAGCATTTGCCCTTTTTTCTTTGCCTCTTTTCCATCTTGTGCCTTTGGTCTCTGGTTCACTGGAATTTGAATTTAGAAAACTGACATTTTACTAGATTTTATTCTCGCGTTCACAGATTACCAAAGGAGTCTCTATCAGTCTCTATGATTCTTTCTCAAGAAAAGTCCTCTTTTGCTGTAGCTGGCCCATTGCAGACTCTGCCAGGAGTTCAGAGAAGGCAATTTTCAACGGCCCTCTGTCAGTTCACTTTCAGAGCACCTTGACCTTTATTACTGCTTGTACATTTTCCTCTTAAATTTGGATGGAAATTTTAAACAGCGAACTTGTTAAAGCAAACTTGTTAAAGACCCTGTGTGCAGCTTTGAGTAAAGACCTCTAATCTTCACCTTCATAATGAGATTTTCTTTGTGAGATGAAGTTTCTACTTTTTCACAAAAGCCCCAATTTTTTATGCCAAAAAAAAAAAATATATAAAGAAATGTCACAGCTAAGGAAAAGCCTCAGCATGACACCGTTTTCCCTTATGTGATGTAGTGTCACTTAATGCTTCAGCCCATTTCATATCTCAGATAAACAATATCCCATCTTTCAACTTTTCATCTCTTTGTTCAGCCTGGTCCGGCCCGCTGATACCATGTGAGAGAATCTGGCTCATCGTTTACAAAATGAGCTGAAAGAAAACTGCTTATGGCAGAATTTGCATTTTCCTACAGCAAAAATGAGAAATGGAAAAAGCTGTAATAAAATTAATTTTATGTACGTATTGCTAAGAATCTTGATGCTGAAGTGCTTAGCATTAGAAATTCTTTAGAAAGCTCAGCTCTATGAGGAAAAGGGATTTTCCCCTCACATAGCTTTAAATATAATTCAGTCCCCATCAACCCTCTGAAGCTTCCAAAAGCACATTAAAAATTGAAAGTTCCTGGAGTGCACCTCAACTCCGTACTTTCAAATGCTAAACTCTGCATCGGAGGCTTTAGAGTACAGTCAGGTTAGGGGAACTCATTATGAAAAGGTTAAATAGGTTAAAAAGTTTTAAAGGTGATGGAAAAGGGAGAGGGGTACGAAAAAGTGACCAATGATATGCTAGGATTATTCATAAAGAACTTTTCAAAGATGACTGTGTCTCTCTCTATAAAAGGTGAATGTGGTGGCATTAAATCTGAGTGACTAGCCTCACGATTAAAACAGGACCTTTCTCTATCCCGGTGATTTAAGGCCTTCCAGCCATTACCACGTGTGTCTTCCCAGTGTTTCTGCGAGGGGGACACGGGAGGTTCTACCCCCTGCTTACAGCTGGAGAACTGAAATTCACCCCACAGGTCTGCTTGTCAATCCATATCTTGGCTCTCACAGTTAAATCTGTTGTAGCCCTGTATTTCCTAATCGCGGGTTTGCAAGCAGCACTGGTCTGAGATAGTTTCCTCAAGACCTTAAAAGAAAAGAGTTTTCATAAAGCCAAATTCATTCCACTTGAAAAACTGACCTCTAAGTTGCACTTATGTCCTTTTCCTACTTACTTGGTTCTAGGAAACAAACAAAAACAAAAACAAACAAACAAAATCTCTAAATATTAAAAAAAAATTTACCGGTCCTGAAATCCCAAAGACTATTTATTGATGCCTAATCCCCAAATTGGAATAACAATACTGACTTACCTGACAATCAGAAGTAAATAATGAAACACATAGAAAAATACCCACACGTATTACCATAGGTAATGCTTTTCCTATTAATGTTTCTCAGGGCCCGGTCGTTGCCTATTGGACTCTTCTGCTGCTTGTGGCTACTGGATACTAAGTCAGGCTGTGCCCTTGCTCAGAGTACTCCAGGCCCCAGGTGCCCTCCCCGACTTCTCCTGTTACTCTGCCCATCTCTCTCTGCGCCTGCCCACTGCATCCCCACCCTCTTCCACGTTGGTCCACGCATGCTCCTCCTGTTTTTGCTGTTCCTCCTTCTGGAAGCTTCCTCCCCTGCGAGCTTCAGGGCTTGTTCCTTCTTTGTTTGAGGTCTCCACTCAAATGTCACATTGCTAACTGTTCTGTCTAAAACCCCAGCTGCCCTCCCAACGCGTCCGAGGCACTTGCCTTGCTCTATGTTTCTCCTTGGCACTTACCCCTATCCAATTCGCTTGCATTTTCCTTATTCATTGTCTAGCACCGCAGTAGGATGTAAGCTTTCTGAGGGCAGGGAATTGGGTTTCTCTAGTGGGATGCCTGGGGTGTAATAACACCAATCAAATATCTGTTCAGTAAATTAGTATATGAACACGCTGTATGGAATATTACAAGTAGCATGAAAGCACGGGCAAAATAAATGCATAGTGAACAGATAAATTAAGAACCGTCATTGAAAAGGTCAACAGAACTAAGGTATAATTATCATGTGAACAACATGATGATTACAAATAAGATTACAAATTGGGCTTTCACTTTAAGAAAGACCTTTGTGCCTCCCACTTGATATAAAGCCTTCACTTTCAGTATTTCACGTGTCTTCAGAATGTCTCTGGGAGGTGGGCCAGGAGCTTTCTTCTTATTTCCTTTATTTAATTGTCAGAGTTCCTTAAAATGCTAATTGAGTCATCCAGATTGTGGCCTTGATTTTTCCCTTTGTTTCTGTTGTGGACACAGGCCAGTTGGTTCTTAGTAAATTGAAAAATGGCCTCATCAGGGACCCAGGTGATCTTTACAACCTCTTGATCAGAAACTTGGATTCCTGTCTCAGGGTTCAAGGATGGTTTTCCTCTGCTGGGGGCTTTCCACATCATATCACTGCATCCTCTGAAATCAGGCTGATCCTCTCTGCCGGATATAAAGTTAGTAAAAGTCTCTTTGTCGACAGAAACCAGCTTCCGTTTCAGTTTTACAAAGGCCAAAGTCAGAGTGAAACAGTACAGAGGCATCTGAATGAACATTATGAGAGGAACAGAGTCTTGCCTGAGTCTCCTGAAGGTAGAAGGATGAAAATAACACTAAAACAAAGGTGCAGACGACACTGTTAGTGGACACTTCCTTTGGTGACCGTGCTAAGTGCATGTGGTCAGAGAGGGACTGAAGCAGTGTGGGGATACCAGGCAGATGACAGGACAGCTGCGGAGCCTCCAGACCAGAGGGAACCACTTCAGCTTTAATGCTGCTGAACAGCTTTGCTATCCGAGCATCCTTTCTGGGGCCTGTTTTCTAAAATACCTACATGAGCCCCTGGCAACTAGAGTAAAACTCAAATCATTTGACGTCACTATGTTCTATCAGAAGACACTATTTTTTTCCCAACTCGATACACATTTTCTTCTGTATTTGTTGGGTTTGTGGGACTAAAGGGTTCATTCCAAGCCACGGACACAAAAGAATGCAAACTGTACTATCTGCTTACATTTTGCACATTTGCTCACATTTTGAGGGTTTACAAGCAACTCTTTCTTTTCCAATGTACTTTTGGTTATTAGATATTAGAATAAATAGACCTGGATTGAATGTAAATGACTTAATGTTCTGGGACATTATGACCTGTTACAAAGAAAGCAAGTTGGTAAGAGGTAGATCTTAAGCTCCTAAAAGGCACGAAGTGTACCCAATGCAGGATTGTCTCCCAGAGCGCAAAAACAAATAATAAAGGTGTGTTTTCAGTGAAGAATGAGTGTGATTCCCTGTGAGAACAGTGAGAGTGAGGATGAAGACTTGGAGGGAGGGAGGGAGGATATGGGGGAAACAGCCAGAGAGGAGAGGCCTGTGTCCAGGCCGGGGCTGGCCCGCCTTAGGGAGGCTGAGAAGGCAGCAGCAAGATTCGACCTGATGGAATTCCATTGCCCTCCATGAGTAAGGGGACAGTGCCACTTGCCACCTGGGCAGGCACGTCCTGGACCTGTTGTGTCCTGTTAGAGGAGGAACCAGAAGCTCCAGTCTGTTTCACTCGTCACTGTGGCTATTCTGGGAACCACCGGCCTCGGGGAGCCCCAAGATGAGCTTTATTCCAGGAGTCGGGACTTAGTGTTTTCAAGGTTACCAAAGGCAACTCTTTCTCCATCAGGAAGGCATAGCCCTGGTCAGAGGGGCCTGAGTGGGAGGTAATGGTGCCCATCCTCAGGCTTCGTCTACAGAGAAGTCGAGGGGAAAGACACATGCAGAACATGACCCACAAACGTAGAGACCTGAGTGAGTGCGTGTGTGCGTGTGTGTGTGTGTGAGTGAGATTGAGAGAGTCAGAGTCAGAGATGAAAACAGAGACACCTGTAGTGCTTAAGATTTGGCTTTTGATAAACTCAAGTGTTTCAGGTTCCTGCTTCTCAGTGGTACTCAGACCGGAAGTAAGACTCAGATGTGAAGCCGCCTCCAGAGGTTTACCTGTCATTGCCTAGTGGGCTGATGTCGTCTCACTTCACACATTCATTCTCTTCCCTTGGTAGAAAAAGCAGGGCAACCAAACTGGCTTGACAAAAAGCTAAACAATGAGTTACCTGGTCACCTACAGCGGGAGGCCCAGTTTTCCTTTATCACAGTGCTTATCACTGAGGGCAACAGTGCAGATGGGCCCTTGAGAGTTTCCCATTCTATGAATCACCACTCACAGACATTTTACTAAGTGCCAGCCTCTTCTCTAACTGCTTTACATATGCATCCCATGATGTACAGCCCAGGACAGCTCCAGGAGCTCTGTTTTATCATCCCTCCATTGAGGAATTTGGGATCAAAGGTGGGGGACTGCCTTGTCCAAAGTTCCACAAGTGGTACCTGGAGGGTCCAGACAGTGGGGCTCCACACACCGTGCTCTTAGCCACCATGCTGAAGGGCTTCTCCATCTTAATAGCGTTTAAAAAATCAGAAAGCGTAACTTTTGAAAGTAAAACAACATTGGAGTGTGTAAAGAAAATGCCAGTGTTATCTCCCAGCTATTCTAAGTTAACCTGTGACAATAGATCTGTCTGTCTCTTTCCACACCATTGTCGATGAAAAATTAATCAGTCAATCTAAGAAAGAAAAGGAAAATTTTATTTGAGCCAAATATGAGGATTATAACCCGGGAAAAGCATCTGAGAAAGCTCTAAGAACTGTTCTGCCCATTAGAAGTCAAGGCACAGTTTTTTGAGACAGAGGGCTGTACAGTAAATGACGTATTATTGACAGTTTACGCAATCCAGATCTAAGCGTCATTGTGGCCCCTTACAAGATCAAGGAGAGTCATTTTTTTCCCTTGACTTAAATATCACTAATGTTTTTGTCAAATTTGCTTTTCTTTATTTTCTTTTATTTTTTAAAAATTGAAGTATAGTTGATTTACAATATTGTGCCAATCTCTGCTGTGCAGCAAAGGGACTCAGTTATACACATATAGACATTCTTTTTTGTATATTCTTTTCCATTATGGTTTATCACAGGATATTGACTATAGCTCCCTGTGCTATACAGTAGGACCTTGTTGTTTATCCATTCTATGTATAATAGTTTACATCTACTAATCCCACACTCCCAGTCCTTCCCTCCCCCATCTCCCTCCCCCTTGGCAACCACAAGTCTGTTCTCTATGTCTGTGAGTCTGTTTCTGTTTTGTAGGTAGGTTCATTTGTGCCATATTTTATTTATTTATTTTTAAAAATAAATTTATTTATTTTTAAAAATAAATTTATTTATTTTTGGCTGCTACTCTTCGTTGCGGTACATGGGCTTCTCATTGCAGTGGCTTCTCTTGTTGCGGAGCACGGGCTCTAGGCGCGCGGGCTTCAGTAGTTGTGGCACGTGGCCTCAGTAGTTGTGGCTCACGGGCTCTAGAGTGCAGGCTCAGTAGTTGTGGCGCACGGGCTTAGTTGCTCCGTGGCATGTGGGATCTTCCCAGACCAGGGCTCGAACCCGTGTCCCCTGCATTGGCAGGCGGATTCCTAACCACTGCGCCACCAGGGAAGTCCCTACCATATTTTAGATTCCACATATAAGTGATATCATATGGTATTTGTCTTTTTCTTTCTGACTTCATTTAGTATGATAATCTCTAGTTGCATCCATGTTGCTTCAAATGGCATTATTTCGTTATTTTTTGTGGCTACTATTCCATTGTATATATGTACCCCATGTTCTTTATCCATTCATCTGTTGATTGACACTTAGGTTGTTTCCATATCTTGGCTATTGTGAATAGTGCTGCCAAAAATATGGAACTCTTCGTGAATTTGTGTGTCATCCTTGCACAGGGGCCATGCTAATCTTCTCTGTATCGTTCCAATTTTAGTATATGTGCTGTCGAAGCGAGCACAGGAATGTTATGTTTTAAGGAGTTGTCTTGTTGATGCTAGGAGAATGTTGTAGTTGAGCAGGTTGTTTCTGCCGATGGAGGAGGTTTGGTTGATGCATAATGCGGATACATAGTTGGAGGGAGAGAAGAGGCCAGAGGGCAGAGAAAAATTCTTATGTTTAAATTTTTCTTGTCTTGCCATAAAATATGAATTTTATTTCACACCATCTTTACTCCGTTTCTTTCTGCAGATGCCCAAATGTAAGAATTTTGTTTCTGTCTTTGATTTTACAGAATGAGATGACATGACACACATTAAATCAATGTTTGCTTTTTGACTTAGCAGAAATAATATGGATATTATTTCTAGTCAATACTTATAGATCCAATTCATTCTTTTGAATAGCTGAGGAACATTTTTTTAAGGACAGAGGTGTGTCATAGTATATTCAATCACTCTCCTACTAATAGAGATTAAGGCTGTGTGAGTTTTTTTTTTTTTTTTGGTGGGGGGTGGCTTTTTTTTTAAACCACTGGAAACAATACTGAAAAAAATTCTTTGTACATGTGTCCGTAAGTACTGAAATATTTGTTTCTATATGTGGAGCCCACAAATTGAAATCACTAGGTCAAATAGTAAGAAATTATTAGGGTAAAATTTTAATAGATATTGACAAATCTATGGTAATGATGTCTATTTATTTTAGTCTTTGTACAACTCTTTTTTCTATTTCAAAAGGTAACTGAAAGAAGTTTTGATTCTAGAAGACTCTTCCATCTTGTTCTTGGGGAAATGAGCAAACAGATATGCTATTGTGAAAATATTTGGAGTATAACTATTAGTAAGGGTTGGCTAACTACTATACAAACACCCCCAAATCTCAAAGACTTAACCAAGAACTTTTATTTCGTACTCATGTCACAATCCAATGCCACTCAGTAGGGGGTGGGAGGAAGGGAGGTGTGACGTGCTGTGCTCCATGTGGTCACTCAGGACCCAGGCGCCTTCTATCTAAGGCTCCCCCCACTTCTAGGTCCTCTGCATTGTCTCCATTTAGTCAGTGAATAGAAAAAAATGAGAATTGGGAGTAGGAGGATTTTATGTGCTAGGCTTGGAAGTGGAACACATCATATTCCATTGGGTAAGAGTCCATTGTCCCAGGGCAGCTGGAAAGGTACCCCAGCTGAGTGCCCAGAAAAAAAGCGTGCAACATCGGTATTGTACTTCATTTTCGACCTCGATGGGAGTGAAAAGAGTAGTTGTGAGAAAAGGATGGAGATTTATCATGGTAATCAGTAATGAAACCTGCAATAGGGTGTAATTTACTAGTGGTCGAAGACAACAGAGGAGATTTTTGTGTTGGCTGATTTAGGTGAATATGAAAGGGAAGGTGGGCTAGAGGGTGCTAGTGTTGAGCTGAAAATCTAGATATAAGCTCCTCATCTTGGCTCCACCATGAGTTCTCTGGGCAAATCACTCCACTTCTTTGGGTCTTGAGTTCTTCAGCTGGATATAGACTTGGAACAGAAATAGGTAAACTCTAAGATGTCTCACTACTCTTAACGGATTGACTGCTAAAATATGTCCTTTTTACCCATTTAGGTTGTGATATTATTAGCTTTTTGAACAAACTTGGAGACATACACTCCAAAGTTACAAATAACAGTAAACAGTCCAGTTTGCCATGTATACTTCTTGTCGTTTGTAAATTTAAAACACATTAGTTCAAGGCTTAAAAGGACATTGTCTTTTCAATTTAGCTTTCTACTTTAGTTTCTGATCATAATACCTACAATTTATTGAGCACTCACTCTGGGCCAAGCCCTTTACTTAGGATATCCTTACAAAAACTATCGGAGGTAAGTGCTGTTACCCCCATCCTCAAGATGAGGGAATTGAGGAGGGGAGATTGAGTGGCTTGACTTAGTGTGCCACAGAGCAGGGTTAGGGAACAGGCATGTCTAGACTCCCTTTGACTTGGAAAGAGTTTTAACAGCTAACACAGAGTTACTGAAAGTTCAAGGTGGCCTTTCTATTTCTGAGTCTATATTTTCTCATACATGTGTTTATTGTTGCTTGTATTTTTCATTAGTATTTTTTAAATCTACGAATGTTGCTATTCTTGATGCTATTGTTTATAGATGTTTATCAAGTTCCTCACTCTTATTCATGTAATATCCAATATCAATCAATTTCAGGGATGCAAGTAATAATCTTACTTAAATCATTACTCTAAATGCAAATTTGAGAACCCTTTATAAAATCAGAGCTGACTGTCTAAATGAAATTGGAGCTGATTATCTTAAAAGTTTAGCAGACAAAAATTCTTGAGATAGGAATATAGATTCCATTGCTTTGCTTTTCCTAACCAAGTCATTTTTTTTAGTACTGGTTTATTTAGTCTGATAACATTTCCAGAGGAATAATGATCCTAAAGAAAATGGAAGCTTTGGTCTTTTTTTTTTTTTAAGGTTTTTTCGTTTTTATGTGAACGATTTTTTAAAAAGTCTTTATCAAATCTGTTACAACACTGCTTCTGTTTTATGTTTTGATTTTTTGGCCACGAGACATATGGGATCTTAGCTCCCCAACCAGGGATCGAACCCGTACCCCGTGCATTGGAAGGTGAAGTCTTAACCACTGGACTGCCAGTGAAGTCCTGAAGCTTTGGTCTTTATAGTTAATGATTCTTTTGAGATATTCCCCATGTACATTTAAAATTGTTCTATAGGAAAAGTGAAAGTGTAGTTGAATATTTTCAGTAAGTAAGAACATGTTAGATACTTTTTAAAGGAGTCAGTGGATTTTGCATAACCAACTAACTAGCTTTTATTTGTATACTTGGATAATAGTATATTGGTATTTTGAATACTGTTGAAACAGAGTAGCCAATATATTCATTCTGTCTAAAGAAGACCCTTGCTCATACTTTACCACATTTAAGAGGTAAATTTATGGTTAATTTTCTGTGTAACTAATTGCTTTGGCTTATTTAATTATTGATGCACAAAAGAAATGTTCATTTTTCTTCCTTTAGAGACACCCCAAGTAAATTACTCTATAAATATTGAATTGCCCAATTATTTATTATACTTTTTTGTAAGTTTACTTAAAATATAAAAGCTACAGGAAGATGTATAGTTGACCCGTATACCCTTGAGCTCACATGTGAAGTTCATTTTCTAAAACTTTCAGAGGTTGCAGATTTAATCAACCTTCCGCTATAACATTTTCTATGGAGATTCGTATTCAGCAGTACCATAAAGTACATCACATAGTTCTTGAAACTAGGCAGAGTAAGAACAGCTTAAATTGGAATTGTTATGTCTTTGGTTGAAATATAGTCTCCAGAGTCTAATTAGTGTCGTTAGAATGTGGGGCTGGGTTAAGCACTACGACCACTGTCTGTTGTTTGTGCCCAGACTTGCTTTCCAGGTCGTACATCCCTTTGATTCAACCTCTTTCTTGCCCGAAAAGGGAGCTGGCCAAGGAGCTGTTTTTACTATTTTCCATTATCACAATCACACAGCCGTAGAAAACTAAGATAAGGGGCTTCCCTGGTGGCGCAGTGGTTGAGAATCTGCCTGCCAATGCAGGGGACACGGGTTCGAGCCCTGGTCTGGGAAGATCCCACATGCCGCGGAGCAACTAGGCCCGTGAGCCACAACTGATGAGCCTGCGCGTCTGGAGCCTGTGCTCCGCAACAGGAGAGGCCGCGATGGTGAGAGGCCCGCGCACCGCGATGAAGAGTGGCCCCCGCTTGCCGCAGCTACAGAAAGCCCTCGCACAGAAACGAAGACCCAACACAGCCAAAAATAAATAAATAAATAAATAAATAAGTGAAATTCTTTAAAAAAAAAAAAAAAAACGAAGATAAGAAACATTTCAATCCTAACAGCGTCTCAACAATGAGCTACTAAATTGCCATGTTCATTTGTTACCTGGCGTGAGACCTTCAGATTACTTTACTATCCTTTCAAGCTAGTAAGGATCTAGTTGTTGAAGAAAAAAAGGCGGTCTTATACATTTTGTTTCCCCCTTGGTTAAAAGCATCAATATCAGCAATTTGTATCAGTTGGGAAAGAGAAGATTAAAATTATATGGGGTCATGGAGGAAAGAAAATCAGCTTACAATTGAAATCGCAAATTCATGGTTCTCTCCACACATTTGTGAGGTGCCTCATTCCCAGACCTCTAGTCATCACCTCGCTGCTCTCTGATGCCCACTTGGCTTCACGCTGAGGTCTGATGGGTATTTGTAAATACAGATTTAAAAACATGAATGAAGTTCTGGGTCCAATGCGGGGCACTATAAAACCTGCCACCATGTATTAGAAGAAATCTGAAGGGCTGATAGGATAGTAGAAATGTCTTCTTCCACATTACTTGGGGAAGCCTACATTTGTCATCATAAAAAAAAATAGCCCCCTTCTTCAACAAGAACTCTTGGTAAGAATCTTTCTAAATACAGCATTTTTCTTCAGCTCACCTCAGAGTGACAACTTTTGTACTTTTTTAAAATAACATTTACTAGAAGAAGAAGAAATAATCAGGGATAGAGTTTTTGTTTGTTTGTTCTTGTCCTTCTCTGGGTCTTTGGTTTTGGAAGAGCCAAGACTTTGAGAGTTAGAGATTGTCAGGTGAATTGGGGTGATTTGCTAGAGCCTACGTAGGGCATCTGGTAGGCGCAGTTTTCCGCCGTCTGAGAAGTGGAGGGAAGTGGGAATTATAAGCACAGTGGTTACAGAGTGTCGTCTCCCCGTGAGCTAGAGCCGGCCTGGAATCACCGAACTCTCTCATGCGGAGTGTCCAGAAGCCGCCGGCAGGATGAGGCCGGGAAAGCACAGCCGCAGCGCCAGCTCCTTGTGGTCACCTATGAGGTGGGGGCGCAGAATGCACTTTGCATCAAAGACCTTAATGCGGTCTGGGTCACCAGCAAGAAGAATGCACGGGCCCGGGAAGCAGGTGGAGGCGAGTCGGCCCTGCTTAGCATCACTTCCAGTGAGCCGCTTGGGAAATCTGTGCTTCCTGTTCCCACAGCTCCAGGTCATAGGAATTTAGAGAACTTGGTTCTTAAAATTGGATTATTTCCACTGGAGGATACAGCCTGTGTCCCATTGAATTGTAAGCTGCTACTGCCTCCTGGACACTTCAGACTCCTTGTACCAAGGGGCCAACAAGCAAGAAGATGCGTCACTGTCCTCGGTCATCAGGAGGAGGGAGGGCTGCCGTTACACAGCAGAACATAGAGAGACACATTTGCATCAGGTGGTCCCCTTGGGTGCCCTTTTGTACTGTTGCTCAGCTTTGATGGTAAATGGACAAGTGCACAGCCCTGGCCTGAGAAGTGCGTGGTACCCAGGGGCTGAGGCCTCTCAGGGATGAGAGTCTCGGTCATGCCATCAGGTAAGCCACCGAGAGTAGCAGAAGTTCTAGTTGAAGGTGATGGAGTCTAGAATGGAGGGCGGAAGAGGGAAGAGGATGAGGTTCAGTTGCAGCCCTGAGGCCAGCGGTCCTGGCAGGGGCTGCAGTTCATGCAGCTGCCCTTCCTCTTCCTCCAAAACCCTGCAGGAGCTGCTTCTCAAGCTGGTATGAAGCAGTAGATCTAATGGTGCGTGTACTGCAGAGGACATGCAGGGGCACCACCCGGATTACTTCTGGAGGGAGGACTTGTCGCCCAGTTATCAGCAGACAGCCTCCAGCTGCCAGCTCCTCCAGAGTTTGCTCAGCTCTAGAGGCGCCTCCTTCCTCTCAATTCTGCTTCCCCGCCCTCCCACCTCCAGGTGATGATCCCCAGAAAACATCCTGCATGCCAGTCTCCATCTCAGCCTCTGCCTCTGGATGAGCTAACTGGCAGCAGGCGACTCCACCAGTGGCATTTAGCATATCCAAACGCTTTTAGATGCCTCTGGGGAGGAGTTTGATTTCAAGTGGCACCTGATCATTACGCCCTTCACACTTCCATGTGGAAATAACCATGCAGACAAAGCAAAGAATAAAAGTGCACAACATTGATAACCAAACTCTTACCATGTTAGGAACTTTTACTGACTGCAAGGCCAATGAGACTGGATTGAAGTGTTGGGTTGGTACAATTGAAAAACCTCGCGCGGTTTCCTTGGGTAAGTATGGCAGTGGCCGATGCAAGTGATGCACTAGCATGGTCATGGCACAATTGTGTGGCTCACTGACATCTCAGCCAACTGTTCAGGTCAATTACTAAACTATGAAAATGAGTACCTTACTAAGCCTTGCCTTGCTGAACACTAAGGGCTAGTCGTGCTGCAGAATTTAGGGAAGGTACATGGAGTGGGCCATTGGGTCCTAGTAAAGGCTTATTACTGGGGGGAGGGGTGTTGTTGCAGATCTTTTTGAAGATTTAATAAATGCTTTTGACCTCAGCCATGGACAAATGTACACACTCACCTACTTTTACATAAAACTTAAGTTCATCTATGATTCTGCCAGGGATCCACGGATCCTTGCTTAAAGAATGCCTGCAATAGGAATTTGATCATTTTTAAGTGTAATTTCCCAATAACAGATATTAATAAAAACCAATCCTGAATTAAGCAATAATCTATTAGATGCTATTTTTCATTTGATATTTTTATATTTTTTTTGGATTCAAATCCTGACTCTGCCATTTACTTATGGTATGACCTTGGGCAAGTCACTTAACCTCTCAATGCCTCCGTTTCCTCAGCTATAAAATAGGGGTGATAATCATTCCTGCTTCATAGGGAGAGTGTAAGAATAAATGACAATACAAGCTTAAAACAATGTGGGCTCATAAACTCTCCCAGGCTGTTGCCCCTGTTGTGGCTGGTGGTGGGTTGTGTAACCTGCTGCCACTCTTTTGTCCAAGTGAAGATAAAATGCACTTGTAAATTTCTTGTACGTGACAATTTGTAGAGAAAAGGCAATTTTCAATTCCATACTTCACTGCAGTGCTCTGTTATTCAGGACAGCATAGTAAATAGGACTTGGTTTCCATGGACACTGTGGAGGGAGGTTCTGCAAGACGGTACACGTGGTGCCATAAACTACCTCGATGCAATACCAGAAAGTCCAGATTTATTGCACTCCACTCGCCATGATGCAAGTTAGATGGTTTTACACAGTGATCTTGCAGGTTTTCTGAAATCAAACTGAAGGTAGGAATTAGCCATTTACTGAGTCTTCAAAGGTTACATGAGGCATTAGAAGGGATTTAGGTGGTGGCTTGTTTATTTAATACAACTTCTAAGAAAAAGAAGCCCTTTCTTAAATTTGTCCTTGGGATAATGTGGAAGGAAGCTATTACAATATAGATCTTTTGATTGAAGAAAATCAAACAGAATCCAGTTGGTAAATGGAAAGAAGTGGAGATTAGCTATAATATTAATAAGATGTTCTTTGATTTTAATTATTTATTTAGTTCTCTTTCCCCTGAAAAGGCTTAACTAGACACAGTCTATATAGGAAATAGAAATAGGGAGGGTGGGAGGGAGGGAGATGCAAGAGGGAAGAGATATGGGAACATATGTATATGTATAACTGATTCACTTTGTTATAAAGCAAATAGAAATAAAATGAGAGATTCCAAGGTCTTCAAGATTATCCAAGAGCACAGAGAAAGAAACGGCAAAGAATACCATACCCACGTTTACCTCCAGAGGGAAATGGAAGAGACAAAATTTCTGTAATTGGATTTTCTCCAGAACACGTCAAGAGTGCTTGCTTTTGCAAAACTGTTCATGGGCCATTAATCATAACCTAAGAACTGTATCTCACCTGAAAACTGAAAGATCCTCCTTTGGCCGTGGCCCAAATGAATTCCAAACAGCACAGAACGTTTCGTTTTCAATTCCCCACGTGCTTATTATTGACACAGCTCTGAACATCTCCAAAAATAAATCCCATTTACCCACATGGCAAGCACTTTCACCCTAGAACATTTTTTCCTTGGCATCAATAGCAAAACCACACTCTCTTCAAATGTTCCCAACAGATAGATCCCTTGGGACATGAAACATCAGAAGTGGACCAAGCCCTTCCAGAATGTTCTGGCACTAAGGGCCTGAGTGCCCAGAACCATGGCAAAATATCAGCTGGAAGACACCCCTTCCCTACCTTCTAAGGTCCTGAGAGCATTCTGATGCTTTCTGAAGAGTTGTGCCTACATGTTAGGCTCTCCAAGGACCCCTCCAGAATGTTTATCCAATTCTACAAAGACATCATCTAAGCCATGGGGAGTTTGGCTCTGACCCTTTATTCCATACCCCTCACAAGGGACAGGGATTTGGTAGAGGCAGAGGTATTTGAACCTTCCTTTGACAAGCCTGTGTATCCTGTAGAGTAGCAGCTTCTTACAGTCACATTTTGTGTATTTTTTAAAGCCACATATTTTAAGCTTGTTTCCCCAATTTTTGTCTGAGATGGTGCCTACACTCTTAAGATGGATATAAAATAAATTACGTGGAACATGAAAGTGTATATTTTAGAGAGACTTTTATATTTTATAGTAAGAGCATAGTTTTGTAGTATTATCTTGAACTTCTAGAACTTTCTATGGCTATTTTATAATCATAAATATTTTACAATCATCTTAATTAGTAATTCCTCTTAATAGTTTGACAAACCACTTATCATCTGCATCTTGTCCTTGTGCAAACAGCATGTAGAACCAGAAATAGAAGTTGTGCCTTTAAGCTTTTTCCTTGCAATTTATTCCATTATGCAGGGGTATCTCAATGTGTCGTGTCTGCCCACAGATCATCACAAAGCTTCTCCAAGAAGGTCTCTTCATTCCCCAAACCAGATTCCCCTATAGGTCCATCAGGGAGGCAGTGATGAGAGAAAATGTCAGGACTGCCCATTTATGTTTAAATATTATCTTCACAGGAGCCTGTAAACGAAACCTCATGGGGTTTCTGGCTGTTTTGAATGTATTGCAAGCAGCTGGAATTTACAATGCTTGGGTTCAGGTCTCTTGATAAACAAGAACTAGGTATGTGGGGCAGCCTGGCTACACTGATTTGTAAGATCAGAAAACACCTAGCCCTGCAGTTTGAAAAATGATGAAATGCTGTTCCTCCAGACAAGGTTGTGGGTTTATGGCCTATGCTGGCTGTGCTCAGTGTGTTTCCACAGATGGTACAAAGCAGCGAAGGAGGTTTCTTCTCTCCAGCCCAGACAGACAGAAGTGATTTCTTTCTCCCTTCTGGTTGGTAACCTAATTACTTTATGTCAGACCAGTCTTTTTTTTTTTTACATCTTTATTGGAGTATAATTGCTTTACAATGGTGTGTTAGTTTCTGCTTTATAACAAAGTGAATCAGCTATACATATACATATGTTCCCATATCTCTTCCCTCTTGCATCTCCCTCCCTCCCACCCTCCCTATCCCACCCCTCTAGGTGGTCACAAAGCACTTAGCTGATCTCCCTGTGCTATGCGGTTGCTTCCCACTAGCTATCTATTTTACATTTGGTAGTGTATATATGTCCATGCCACTCTCTCACTTTGTCACATCTTACCCTTCCCCCTCCCCATATCCTCAAGTCCATTCTCTAGTAGGTCTGTGTCTTTATTCCCGTCTTGCCACTAGGTTCTTCATGACCTTTTTTTTTTTTTTTTCCCTTAGATTGCATATATATGCGTAGCCTAGCATGTTTCACAACCTTCATGTGAGGATGACAAACAGCACTTATTTCACTTCCCAAGTAAATGTGAATCGCCCCCTAGTCCCATCAAGGGAGGCTTTGCACTTTTGTGCCCAGTCATATTTAAATGAGCCTTAAGATCCTCAGCTGCGTAGCTAATATGGGTCACGATATTGATTCCCTTGGTTTTGGCTGTGAGTGGCTTTTTTATGAAAAGCATTGACTCAGCTGTTCACCTCAGCTGAGCTACTTTACATGCTCAGAATGTGTTGCAATTGCTGCTGAGTAGTGAAAATCAAAGAGGATCCTCTAGTCATTGCAAGTCTATTCAGATTACTGTGGAGGTTTGAGTTCTGGGAAAATAAAAATGATTGCTTTCATCATCATGGGGTCTGGCCCCATGCTCCCCCTCCACCACAGAAGCACATATTTTGAGGAAAGATTTTGCCATATGTGATTTATTACAAGCTTTCCGGGAGGGTGTGTATAAACGTTTCACTGACCACTTTGTGACCACCATTCTCTTGCACAGATAGCCAGCTCAGCCGTGAAGATGGGCTGCTGTGACTTTCTTTGGTTGTCTCTTTTTGATAAAAAAGTTGATCAAAAATTACTGATTAGTCAGGGTGCAGAGATCTTGATAAACATGATTCCACAGTGTAAATAAACAAACAAAAAACACCAAACTATTCACTTTTGGGATGCAGATGGTAAATTCCTTAGGGTCAGAGATGGCTGGGTCAGTAATAGTTCGGTGGATACCAGAGGATTCAATAAGCATCTTTATCATTGACATCATGATCAAGCTATTAAGTACTAGTCTTGGGACCACTAGTACTAGTACTCTCTGAGACGCTAGTTACCATTAACCATTCTTTGGGAATCAAGCAAGGGCAGTGACTTCTTGCAAAACATTAAATGAGAGTATTCTGTAGATGGTGTAATTGACTAAATGATATCAGGTGCTCTGGGAATTCATTCATCTCCATTGGCTGAGCACTGGCCTTAGGTCCTCAGGGACTTAACAAATAAGGTAAATAGTTGGTCTTGGAGAGGCTCATTTGCTCTTTCTTATTATGGAGATCACATCCTTGAATGCCAAAAAGTTTCCCACT
The DNA here is from genome assembly GCF_028564815.1 of Eubalaena glacialis. Taxonomy (NCBI): domain Eukaryota; kingdom Metazoa; phylum Chordata; class Mammalia; order Artiodactyla; family Balaenidae; genus Eubalaena; species Eubalaena glacialis. The sequence goes on along the minus strand of NC_083732.1, from coordinate 6,381,126 downwards.
GACAGTTCCCAATATAAGGTTCAGAAAAGTCCAATCTCAAAAATATATACACGTTCCAAAACCTACACAGAAGTGATATGCTTCAAATTGCCATAGAGCTGGACGGCACACCCTGGCATAGGTCTGGGAATGCCTTCACTTTATCTGGAATATAGCAGATACTCCAGCATTAGGATAATTGTTTCTAACTGACTTAAAAACAATAGCTGTACTACAGTAATCTACTCTGCTGTGCTCCAAATATTAGCAGCCATTTATTGGAATGACCACAGGACAAGCACTGTGGACAGTTTTACATACAGCATTTATTTTAATTGTCACAAAACTCAGGGAGTTAGATGTTATTCTCCCCATTTTATAGAAAAAAAAAAAAGAGAGAGAGAAAAGTTAAGTCTCTGGCCTAAGGCCACATAGCTAGTAAGTATACAGTCATTTTCTGAATAAAAATTGATCTGATTCCAAAAACAGGACTTTTATGCTAAACCTGTGCTGTCTGATGTGGAAGCTATGTGACCAATAGCCACCAGTGGTGGCTGAACGCTTGAACTGGGAAACGTGGCTGGTCCAAGTTCAAATGTGCTGTACACACTAGATTCAAAGACTTAGTATGAAAAATCTATATGTAATATCTCAATAATTTTATGAATTGACATTTATTAATGTTGACATGATAATATTTTGGATATATTAGGTTAAACCAAAAGCATTATTAAAATTAATTTCATGATAATCAGGGGACTTCTACGCTTTTCAGCCCTCTCCCTGATGGTGTTTTATTGTGGTCAACTGAGTTTTTACTCCTCAAGACTGAATCTGAACCACCATTTTAAGGCATCTTCAAAAACCTCAGCAAATTTTTCAGATCAGACACCCTGCTCAGTTCAAAAAACCATAATCCTGAACCCTTGCTGATACCAGCAGGGAGACAGGCAATAAAGATCAGTGAGACACGTTCGCTTATGTCTGAGTTGGACATTCTATCTTCAGAAGCATCTTTAACCTGATTCTTAGGGAAAAAGACACGCCCAGGATAGGGCACGGCAAAAAAGCATCACTCTCCAGATTCCAGGCCAGTTGTGTATCTCTCTTCTGTCATTGCTTTTATAAAAATTTATTTATTTATTTATTTATTTTTGGCTGTGTTGAGTCTTCGTTGCTGCGCGCAGGCTTTCTCTAGTTGCGGCAAGCGGGGGCTACTCTTCATTGCAGCGCACAGGCTTCTCATTGTGGTGGCTACTCTTGTTGCGGAGCACGGGCTCTAGGCGCGCGGGCTTCAGAAGTTGTGGCACGTGGGCTCAGTAGTTGTGGCTCACGGGCTCTAGGGCGCAGGCTCAGTAGCTGTGGCGCACAGGCTTAGTTGCTCCGTGGCATGTGGGGTCTTCCTGGACCAGGGCTCGAACCCGTGTCCCCTGCATTGGCAGGCGGATTCTTAACCACTGCAACACCAGGGAAGTCCCCTGTCATTGCTTTTATTTATATAGGAATTTGAGTTTCTTTTTTCTCAGAATGCATATTTTTGCATGTTGTTTATTATCGTTGATCAGATAATTTAATCTTGTTCCAAATTCAACCACAGAGGATGAATCCAAGACTTCTAATAATAATGAATCCCCCAAGTTCCGTAATGGATTATTTGCTCTTTACTAACAAGTAATGTGGGTGAGGCAACTGAATCTGTCTTATTGCAAACCAATCCAGACCAGAGACTCACCAGCATGGTCTGGTACAAAGGACCAAATTGCTAGGTGACTTTCTAAGTCCATGCGTAGTAATCAACTATTTTCTAAATAGGAAAAGTGGTATGTAATAAATCAATAAATTAAATCTCTTCATTGCAGATACTCTCCTGGGTATAACTCCCCTCTTCCCTATATTCCCCTATTATCACTGAGGACGTTGAGAGAATCGTTCCACTGGTACAGGAGGACCAACTTGGAGTTTGCATTGATCCTTTGGTTTCCCCTTAATTACTTCCCAGGGGGACGACAGAGACACAATATGTTCCTATATGCAGCACATTATAATCACAATCGTTACTCTTCATTTGTGTTTAAGGAGCACTGCTATCTGTTTTCCTTCTCAAATAATCTGAAGGATACCAAATACCATTAGAGTAGCTTTTTTGTCCTGGAATTTGGCAGGATGCCTTTGAGTTCCACCTGAGAAAACATGCCTCTCACTAAGAGAGGGGTTTCCAAATATTTGAGTCCTTCAAAGTGGCTTCCGTCTTTACCTGACGCGCCCGCGTGCGTGTGTGTGTGCGCGTGCGTGTGTGTGTGTGTGTGTGTAGTCAAGCAACAAAGCAAAATTCATCCCTGAAATTTACTAGGGCACACAACCCATGCAACAATTTACAACACTTTTATAGGAGAAGGTTGACAACCAAGAAACATGACAACACGGTGTTACAATGAATATTTACAATGTGGGGTGAAGTACCTGCCTGGGAGGGACGTGGAGTTTAAGAGACACAATCTATGAAAACCAGGAGCGTCTTAGGCTCTGGTGCTCACAAGCACGAGGGGAAGGGGGTAAACATAACTGTTGTGCTTCTCAGCTCACACGTGTAGCTCAAAATGTTCAGACTTGCACAGATCTGCTCCCCGTGACCATCCCAGTCTAAGAGATTCCACCGGAAGGTACCATTTTAAATATTCCCCAGAATAGCTTTAGCTACGCCCTCGCCTAGGCATCAGAGAGCCCTCTTGGGACCAAGGCAGTGGCTCCTTCTCTGTTTACTTTTCTCTCTTCTCTCCTCCTTTGGTGCTGAGGATGCGGTTAGAGAAAGGGAGTTTTCCCAGGTATATGCTCTTAGCATTATGATATAAAGAAATTTTATAACTTTTGCAACAGTATAATGTACTGCAGTAAATAAATCAGAACAATTAAATTACAAGCCCTTACTTCAAAGTGTGTATATATTAAAATGATGCCATACGAGTGTACTAGTTATAACACTTTCTTAATTTCTTCCCAAATATTAGAGTTAATAAATATGTTTTTTTAAGTTTGAAAGCAAAATAAAAGAAAAATTATTTTTGAGACTATCAGGATTATCTGCTCATAGTTACATATCTTACCTTTATTTAAAGACTGGATTATTACTCCTCATAGAGGTAATGCCTATGAGGCTATCAAAAAGGTGGACTTGAAAAAAAGGTGGATGGTAACCTCAAAATTACCTTCATCATACTTCTAAACAGTATTTTCTTAATTAATACTAAAGCAATGATGGTATTTAGAGAGAATGTGGTTAAAAGCAGGGGGGATGGATCCAAACTGCTGAGGTCCAAATCCGCATTCTAGCACTCACTTGCTTAGTTTGTAACCTCTCTTTGCCTCAGTTTCCTCATCTGTTAAGTGGGGATCATAAGAGTGTCTACCTCATAGGGTTGTTGTGAAGATTAAGCGTGTTAACAAATTTTCTTGCGCTTGGAACAACATGTGGTAGATGTAAAAATGCTCCGAGTATATTAGCTGTGGTTACTTGTAAACCTGGTGGTAAAGTGAAAACAGTTGGAAACCTCCTAAAATTTAGTGGCAACCCATCTGCTAAAATCTGATGCTAATTCATCTGCAGTGTTACAGGCTTCTTTGTTTCTACCAAAAAGTGCTAACCAAATATATATCCACGGATATGCAAAGTAGATGATGGAGACAAATATTTGGAAAAATCTGAAAAAGTAAGGAGCATGAATTAACCTGAAGTTTAGTCATCGTCGTCATTTAAATACGGACCTGTATTGACTGTTACATTGGGTACCTAATGAATATCAGTGTTCTAGATAATTTAGAAAATATAATTGCAATATTTTATTTCTGAAAATTCCTTTTCCTTGGTCTGTCTCTGATCTGACACAAAGAATATAAGTTTGCTCAAGAGATATGATAATAATAAATGGAAGACAAAAGAATTTTCATTGATTAATTTAGACAACAAATAAAAATCTGAAGGTAATTAAAGTAAAATCATAAAAGCTCTCCACTCTACAACATAAGAAAGAGTCTCTAAATCCCTGTTTAATTTTTTCTGTCATGTAGAATATCCAGATGCAATAAAAAGAGGAAATTTTCTAGTCTCTGCTTTTGTGTACAAATTTTATACTTTCTTTTTTCTGTACTCTAAATATCATCAATTAAACCACTATCCCCAGAGCAAATGTATACTTGCCTTAAATTCAGCAGAGCTTAAGGTTTAAAATAATCAACAGCATATGTAACAATTAAAAACAAAACAGTAATTTATCATATTTTATTAATGAAGATGACTAGGAAATGGCTTCTTATGAGAGAAGTTTTCCATTCACTGCAAAAATCATTTTCGAAGTAAGATAGATTCCCATGCTATGTCTACTGAGGAAAATTTTAACTGTAAATGGTTAGGCATTTTATAGTTTAGTATTGTTTATGAGAAACAGTACTTTAGAGTCTTCAGGATTTGGGATGATAGAAATATATTTAAATAGAATTTTCCTTGTATGCCCCTATGGGAAGAGGAGGGATAAACCTAAGAGCAAAATACCAGTTTGTTTTTGATGCTATTTAAAGTAATAGTCAGGGACTTCCCTGGTGGTGCAGTGGGTAAGACTGCACTCCCAATGCAGGGGGCCTGGATTCGATCCCTGATCAGAAAACTAGATCCCACATGCATGCCGCAACTAAGAGTTCACATGCCACAACTAAGGAGCCCGCCTTCCGCAACTAAGACTCGGTGCAACCAAATAAATAAATAAATAAATAAATAAATAAATATTAAAAAAATAAAGTAATAGTCAGGGCTGTTCTATGACAAATTGTAACAGGACCTACTTCCCCAGCCCCTGGGCGCACCCAGCTTCACGACTCTTTCTTGTAGGATGAAAGGAGGACCACCCCAGCACTCCCCCTGTATACCATGCCACCCCAGCACTCCCCCTGTATACCCTGCCTGCCATACTGCCCCATCGCCAACGTTCCCTCCTCCTTTGCAAGACTCCTCTCCTACTGACCAAATCGAATTTTTGTGAGTGCTTAAGCTACACTAAAAACCAACAAAACATATTAGAATTCCATTTGCTAAATCTCTTTCTTCTGTATTTTGCTTCTTCGCATATCAGCTCTAACCTTGGCTGTATTACGCCCATACTCCTGAGTGTGATGCAGTAAATTTTCTGGAATAAACTGTGCAAGTTTCCTCTCCTGAGTTTACCCCCCTCCCCCCATTTCCAGCTTTATACTATTCTTTCTCTTTTCTAAAAGAGAATTGAGTTGACTCCCAAGTTATCTTGTGGCAAACTAAGTCTTACTATCTTTACCATTTTTCTGTTTATCTCACTCATTTTTCATGCCTCCACCAACCATCAGTAGCAGAGTTTTATCTCTGGGACAGAACCCTCGTGTTGACACCATCCTTTGACCCAGACCAGAGAAGTTCCTGTCCTGGACTCCATGCTTTAGGGAGCCTTTCTTTGGCTCCTCTGGAAGTGCCCCTCACCATGGGGTGAGGGATCCAGGGGGAGCAGGGAACGTGCAGACTCCAATCTGTGTCCCCTTCTAGAACTTTGACAACCGTATTCAGGCACCTAGGACCCTGGAAATCCTTGCCCAAAGCCACTTGCTGGGACTCCACAGATCTCCACACTGGGACCCTGCTCCCCAAAGTAGAGCTAATCTACTGAGTGGCCACAGTTTGCAGGGGCTGTGGGCAGTCTGGACTGAGATATCCACAGTTAAGTGCAGGAGGCTCCCCTTGTATGTGGGATGAGGTCAGAGTGGGAAGGGAAGAGCTAAGGGCTGCAGACCTCCTGGGCTCTCTCATAGGCACAAATCTCATTGCAGAATTCCAAGGGGCACAAAAATTATATTTGACTGGCCCTTCCAGGTTATGAAGAAATACTTGTCAAAATAGGAGTCTAGAAGAAATTTTATTTAACAATTTATTACTTTGATTTAGTTCTTTTACCTATTTAATCATATGGTATCTGGTATCTCCTATACTCTGCGTATTCTGTCTTATATTCCAATTTTCTCTTTTATTTCATAGATCCTCCTTTTTTAAAAAATAATTTTTCCCTTTCTCTGCCTTTCTCTGTGCTCCATCACAATCATCCCAAATGCCATTTTTTTTCTCTTACCGCTTATCACAATGTACCTGTTCCACCTGCCTCATTCTAGAAACAGTTTCTGATAAATCTACATACACCTGGGCAGGTCTGCAACACTGAGCCAGCTCCTTGGGTATGAAGTGTTATCTCATTATTGTTTTGATTTACATTTCCCTAATGATTAATGATGTTGGACATCTTTTCATTTGCTGAGTGCCATCTGTAAATTTTTGGAGAAATGTCTATTTAGATCCTTTGCCCATTTTTAAATTGGGTTGTCTTTTTATTATTGAATTATAGAAATTCTTTATAAGTTGTAGCTATAAGTCCCTTATTAGACATATGACGTGCAAACATTTTCTCCCATTATATAGGTTTTCTTTTTACTTTCTTTATTGTGTTCTTTGAAGCACAAATTTTTAAAATTTTGGTGAAGTCCAATTTATTTTTTCCTTGGTTGCTTGTGCTTTTGGTGTCATATCTATGACACCATTGCCTAATCTAAGGTCACAAAGATTGGCAACAGTTTTCTTCTAAAAGCCTATAGTTTTGGCTCTTACATTTAGGTCTTTGATCCATTTTGAATTAATTTTTGTATTGGTATGAGGTAGGGCTCCAATATCATACTTTTGCGTGTGGATATACAATTACACCAGCAAAAATTCCCATATTGAATTGTTTTGGCACCTTTGTTAAGAATAAGTTCATCATAGGACTTCCCTGGTGGCTCAGTGGTTAAGAATCCATCTGCCAATGCAGAGGACATGGGTTCAAGCCCTGGTTGGGGAAGATCCCACATGCTGTGGAGCAGCTAAGCCCGTGCTCCACAACTACTGAGCCTGCACTCTAGAGCTCACGAGCCACAACTACTGAGCCTGTGTGCCACAACTACTGAAGCCCGTGTGCCTAGAGCCCGTGCTCTGCAACAAGAGAAGCCACTGTAATGAGAAGCCCGCGCACCACAGCGAAGAGTAGCCCCTGCTCGCCGCAACTAGAGAAAGCCCGCACAGCAGCAAAGACCCAACGCAGCCAAAAATAAATAAAAAGGTAAATAAATTTATGTAAAAAAAATAAAGTACCACATGCTTAATTAAAAAAAATAAATAAATTCATCATAAATATGTGAGTTTAATTCTGGACTCTCAATTTTATTCCACATATCTATATCACTACCTTATCCTAGTACCACACTGTGTTGATTACCTTAGCTTTGCAGTAATAGGGGAAGTGTGAGTTCTTCATCTTTGTTCTTTGTCCTGATTGTTTTGGCTATTCTGGGCCTCTTACATCTCCTATCATGAATTTTAGGAGCAAATTGCCAATTTCTGCAAAAAATCCAACTGAGATTTTTTTTTTAATACTAAAAATTGATTTTTATTTGCCTTAAATTGTTGAATTCTTTCTGTATTTATACGTCTATGAAACCTTCATTCTAGAAATCATAGAATAAAATTTCCTAAATTATAAGTGACAATCATAAAATCATTTTAATTCATGATTTGAAAAAAGAGCCATAATATTGTTTCATTTAAATATTATATATATTTCTTATCCCAGTTTTGCAAAATAATAAAATGATATTTCAGTGGCACAATATTTTATATTTTTCAATGTATATATTTTATCATTCAAGCATGCTTTTCACATTAGTATTTCTTTTTTATTGAAGTGTAGATGCTGTACAATATTATATGTTACAGGTATACAATATAATGATTTGCAATTTTTAAAGGTTACCCTCCATTTATAGTTATTGTAAAATATTGGCTATATTCCCCATGTTGTACAATATATTCTTGTAGCTTATTTTATACCTAATAGTTTGTACGTTTTAATCTCCTACTCCTATCTTGCCCCTCCCCCCTTCCTTCTCCCCACTGGTAACAACTAGTATGTTCTCTATATCTGTGAGTCTGCTTCTTTTTTGTTATATTCACTAATTTGTTATATTTTTTAAGATTCTACATATAAGTGATACCATACAGTATTTGTCTTTCTCTATCTGACTTATTTCACTTAGCATAATGCCCTCCAAGTCCATACACATTGCTGCAAATGGCAAAATTTCATTCTTTTTTATGGCTGAGTAGTATTCCATTGTATATATATTCTACTTCTTCTTTATCCATTCATCTGTTCATGGACACTTAGGTTGCTTCCATAGCTTGGCAATTGTAAATAATTCTGCTATGAATATTGGGGTGCATATATCAAACCATCCAATTAAAAAATGGGCAGAAGAACTGAATAGACATTTTTCTGAAGAGGAAATACAGATGGCTAACAGACATATGAAAAGATGCTCAACATCACTGATCATCAGGGAAATGCAAATCAAAACCACCTGTCAGAATGGCTATCATCAAAAAGAACACAAATAAATAAATACTGGCAAGGATGTGGAGAAAAGGGAACCCTCATACACTGTTGGGAATGTAAATTCGTGCAGCCACTGTAGAAAACAGTATGGAGGTTTCTCAAAAAACTAAAAATAGAACTACCATATGACCCAGCAATTCCACTCCTATCCAGCCGAGATTTTGTTAGGCATTACATTGAATCTATAGATCAATTTTGGAAATATTGTCACCTTAACAATATTAACTCTTTCAGTCTGTGAACATGGGATATCTTTCCATTTATTAAGAACTTTTAAAATATTTCTTTCAATGATGTTTTATAGTTTTCTAAAATACAGAAGTGTTTTATTTTTTGTTAAATTAATTTCTAAATACCTTATTTTTCTTGATGCTATTATAAATGGAATTGTTTTCTTAACTATGTTTTCAGATTGCTCATTGCTAGTATATAGAAATATAATTGATTTTTGCATATTAATTTTGTATCCTGCAAACTTGCTAAACTCCTTTCGTAGCTCTAATAGATTTTTGTGAATTCATGAGAATTTTCTAAATACAAAGTCAAGTCATCTGGAAATATAGTTTTGCTTCTTCCTTTACAACCCGGAAGGCTTTTATTTATTTATTTATTACTTATTCATTTATTTTCTTGCCTAATTTCCCTGACTAGAACCTCCAGCACAACGTTGAAAAGAAATGGTGAGAGTAGACATCTTTGCCTTGTTCCTGATCTTAGGGGAAAGCATTCAGTCACTCACCAATAGGTGTGTTAGCTGTGGGTTTTCATAGATGTCCATTATCGGGTTGAGGAAGTTTTCTTCAATTCTAGTTAAGTGTTTTTCTCATGAAGGGTGTTGGATTTGTCAAATGCTTTTACTACAACCATTGAGGTGATTCTGTAGTTTTTGTCCTTTAATCTGATAATGTGATGTATCACACCGATTGATTAACTCAACCTGTATTCCTGGGATAAATCTCAATTGGTATGGTGTATTATCCTTTTTATATATTGCTGTTCAGTTTGTTAGTCTTTTTTATGAGGATTTTTGTGTTTATATTCATAAGAGATATTGGCCTGCAGTTTTCTTTTCTTGCAAAGTCTTTGTCTTCTTTGGCTGTCAGGATAATACTGGTCTCATAGAATGAGTTTCCTCCTCAACATTCCTTGCTTTTCTATTTTGGGGATGAGTTTGTGAAAAATTATGTTAATTCGTCTTTAAATGTGTTGTAGAATTTACCAATGAAGCCATCTGGTCCTAGGCTTTTTTTTTTTTTTGGTGGGAAAATTTTGATTACTAATTCAATCTCTTGTTATAGGTCAATTCATACTTTTTATTTTTTAATTGAATCAGTTTTTATAGTTTGTGTCTTTCTAGAAATTTTCCCATTTCATGTAGGGTATCTAATTTGTTGGTATACAATTGTTCATAGTATTCCCTTAGAGTCCTTTATTTCTGTAAGGTCAACAGTGATGTTTCCCTTTTTGATTTCTGAGTTTTGTAGTTTGAGTTTTCTCTTTTTTTTGCTCAGTCAGTTCAGCTAAAATTTTGTCAATTTTGTTGATCTTTTCAAAGAACCAACTTTTAGTTTCATTGATTCTATTTTCTTCTATTCTCTATTTTGTTTATCTCCACTATAGCCTTTGTTACTTCCTTCCATCATAGCTTTGGATTTCCTTTGCTCTTCTCTTACTGTTTCCTTCAGATGCAAAGTTAGATTATTGATTTGAGATCTTTTTTTTTTTGGCCACACTGTGCAGCATGCAGGATCTTAGTTCCCTGACCAGGGATCAAACCCAGGGCCCCTTCAGTGGAATTGTGGAGTCCCAACCATGGACCATCAGGGAATTCCTGAGATCTTCTTTTTTGAATATGTTTTTAAGTTCACTGCTATAAATGTCCCTATGTGCCCTGCTTTCTCTTCATATCATAACTTTTGGTATGTTATGTTTTTGTTTTCATCGATCTCCAAGTATTTTCTAATTTCTCTTACAATTTCTTCTTTGACCCTTTGGTTGTTTAAAAGTGAGTTGTTTATTATCTACATATTTGTGAATTCCAGTTTTCATTATACTATTGATTTTTAGCTCCATTCCACTCTGGTCAGAGAAAATACTTTGTATGATTTCAATCTTTTAAAATTTACTGAGGGTTCTTGACCTCACCCTATGAATCTGTTCATCTGGCTGTTGATTCCTGTGCTTTAATATCCTCAGTAATAAACCACTAATCTGATGTAAATTATGCACCTTCAGCCTCTAGGAGGACAATATCTAGCAAAAGCCGTGTGGCTGACAGGGTCTTGGTCTTCCGGCCTGGTGTCAGGCCTGAGCCTCTGAGATGGGAGAGCCGAGTTCAGGACATTGGACCACCAGAGACCTCCCAGCCCCACGTAATATCAATTGGCGAGAGCTCTCCCAGAGATCTCCGTCTCAAAGCTAAGACCCAGCGCCACCCAACAGCCAGCAAGCTCCAGTGCTGGACACCCCATGACAAACAACTAGCAAGAGAGGAACACAACACCACCTGTTAGCAGAGAGGCTGTCTAAAATCATACTAAGTTCAGTGACACCCCAAATCACACCACCGGACTCAGTCCTGCCTACCAGAAAGACAAGATCCAGCCTCATCCACCAGAACACAGGCACCAGTCCCCTCCACCAGGAAGCCTACATTGGCCACTGAACCAACCTTATCCACTGAGAGCAGACACCAAAAACAACGGAAACTATGAACCTGCACCCTGCAAAAAGGAGACCCCAAACACAGTAAGTTAAGCAACATGGGAAGACAGAGAAATATGCAGCAAATGAAGGAACAAGGTAAAAAATGCACCAGACCAAACAAATGAAGAGTAAATAGTCTACCTGAAAAAGAATTCAGAGTAATGATAGTAAAGATATCCAAAATCTTGGAAATAGAATGGAGAAAATACAACAAATGTTTAACAAGGTCCTAGAAGAACTAACGAGCAAACAAACAATGATGAACAACACTAAATAAATGAAACAACAATAAATGAAATTAAAAATTCTCTAGAAGAAATCAATAGCAGAATAACTGAGGCAGAAGAACAGATAAGTGACCTGGAAGACAAAATAGTGGAAATAACTACCGCAGAGCAGAATAAAGAAAAAAGAATGAAAAGAATTGAGGGCAGTCTCAGAGACCTCTGGGACAACATTAAACGCACCAACATTCAAATTATAGGGGTCCCAGAAGAGGAAGAGAAAAAGAAAGGGACTGGGAAAATATTTGAAGAGATTATAGTTGAAAACTTCCCTAATATGGGAAAGGAAATAGTCAATCAAGTCCAGGAAGCGCAGAGAGTTCCATACAGCATAAATCCAAGGAGACACATATTAATCAAACTATCAAAAATTAAATACAAAGAAAAAATATTAAAAGCAGCAAGGGAAAAACAACAAATAACATACAAGGGAAAAACAACAAATAACATACAAGGGAATCCCCATAAAGTTAACAGCTGATCTTTCAGGAGAAACGCTGCAAGCCAGAAGAGAGTGGCAGGACATATTTAAATTGATGAAAGGGAAAAACCTACAACAAAGATTACTCTACCCAGCAAGGATCTCATTCAGATTCGATGGAGAAATTAAAAGCTTTACAGACAAGCAAAAGCTAAGAGAATTCAGCACCACCAAACCAGCTTTACAACAAATGCTAAAGGAACTTCTCTAGGCAGGAAACATGAGAGAAGGAAAAGACCTACAATAACAAACCCAAAACAATTAAGAAAATGGTAATAGGAACATACATATAGATAATTACCTTAAATGTAAATGGATTAAATGCTCCAAGCAAAAGACGTAGACTGGCTGAATGGATACAAAAACAAGACCCATATATACGCTATCTACAAGAGACCCATTTGAGACCTAGGGACACATCCAGACTGAAAGTGAGGGGATGGAAAAAGATATTCCATGCAAATGGAAATCAAAAGAAAGCTGGAGTAGCAATTCTCATATCAGACAAAATAGACTTTTTGCCATCCTTTCTTCAAGTATTCTTTCTGCCCCTTTTTTCTACCCTTTTCTTCTGGAACTGACATTAAGCATATGTTGGGGTGCTTGGTGGTTTCTCATAGGTCTGTGAGGCTCTGTTTATTTTTCTTCAATCTTTTTCCTTTCCAATCCTCAGACTGGATAATCTAAATTGACGTATCTTCAAGTTTGATGATTCTTTCTTCTGCCTGCTGAAATCTGCTATTGAAATCTTCTAGTGAATTTCTCATTTCAGTTGTACTTTTCAACTGCAGAACTTCTAGTTGATTCTTTTTTATCATTTCTGTCTCTTTATCAATATTCTCTATTTACTGAAACTTTGTTCTCATATTTTCCTTTATTTCTTTAGGCATTGTTTCCTTTAGTTCTTTGAACATATTTTAAATAGTTGTTTTAAAGACTTTGTTTATGTCCAATGTCTGGGCTTCCTCATGGGCAGTTTCTATTGATTGATTTTTCTTCCTGTGCGTGGGCCAAACTTTCCTATTTCTTTGCCAGTCTCATATTTTTTGTTTAAACTGGACATTTTAAATAATACAATGTGGCGACTCTGGAAATTAGATTCTCCCCACTTTCCCAAAATTTGTTGTTTTGGTTGTTTGTTGTTGTTTGTTTGTTTAGTGACTTCTGAACTAATTCTGTAAAGTCTATATTCTTTGGCTGTCCACTGACATCTCTGCTTGGCTAGCATATCAGCCAGCTAATGATTAAACAGGAATTTCCTTTAGAACCTGGAATCAGTAATTCTTCCAGTCTTTGCTGAGTGGTTCTGTTTGTGTTGGGTCATGCCTTCAACAGTCATTCAGGCACTTTGCAACTCTGCCCTGGCTTTCACATCTTGCTTTTGCAAAAGCTCAAGGTTAACCAAGGTGAGAGCTTAGGGTTTTCTCTGGTCTTTTATGAGCATGCACAGAGCTCTGGGCATGCATTTGGTCCTAAAGATATATGTGGCCTTCTAGATTCCCAAGAATATGTTTCAGCCTTTCAAAGCTCCCTATGGACATCGTATGCTCCAGCTTTTCTTGTTAATCATTTTGTTCAGGATTTTGTTTCCTTCAACTGTTATTTACTGCTTCAAGCAGCCATGATGTTCAGTTGCTTCTGATTGTTTTCAACAAATGTCCATGGGGGGAAAGGCTCATGTACAGGTTGAGCTCTAAGTCAGGTCAAATAAAGGTAACCCCGCAAGTGGAATAGTACAGGGAAATACCACATAGGTTAAACAATGGTGATTCTCTGTGAATAGGTCTTAAAGGAGCTCCACCAGCCCCACGCTGCCTCCAGAGGCTGCCAGGTTGCTGGTTTCCACCGTGATTTCTGGCTGTTCATTTTCAAGGCTCCCACAGAACTATAGAGGGGAAAAGGAGGACAGGGCAAGTGAGAACGCCACAAAGCTCACTATTCTCACTGAGATTTAGCTCTTTTACGTGAATACATGCTCCTCAGATTGCTACAAGCTTTCGCTAATTTCCAGAGTTCAGAAAAAGTTGAGTCTGACAAGTTTTGCTGGCGTTCTCACTGCTTTTATGGAGGAGAGAATTTTTGGAGATCTTTACTCTGCCATTTCTGTTGGTGTCCTCATCTTCTCTGATTGTGATTGAAATAACACTAAAGCTGGTCTTTTCTAGAAAATGTATGAGAAAAGCTCCTTCTTAGTCTTTCTTGTTTCCTCTTTTTAGGTAAATTAAAAAGTATCCTTCTTTTAAACCTCTTAACCATATTTGGGAGGTGTTCCCCTTCCTTTTCTCTTATATTTTTTCCTACGTCGTCTGAAGCCAGGGACATAGTAACCCCACGTCGCACACTTTTACTCCCTCCTGTTATTTTTCCCCATGGTACCCGTTTACCTCTGGCCCTGGTTTTGCAGCTGTCTCTCCCCAGCCCCTGCCCGTCAAGGTTCCTGCCTATGCTGTTTGCTGGAATTTACCAAGCCAAGGCAGGAAATACTTCCAGATTGTGTATCTCTGAAATCCTGCTGGTCTCCAGCTGCTCCTGCAGTTCATAACTTTATTTCATTCTCCCTCTTCCTAATTCATCTTGGTTCTTTCTCAAGGGCAAAGGCTTTCAAACTGGAGTCTGCAGAGCTTGGGATATAGAGTATGTGGGGACAAGGGAGGGTAGGAAAGGCCACGGGGGTGAGGCTTCAAGACTCAGTCACTCTGATCAGATCTGCTCAACTTTTATCTATTTCAGTTGCTTAGAACTCCCTGGAAGACTTCTTTTTAACAAAGTTCTCCCTGGCAAAAGAAAAAAAATTGTTTGAAAATGATTTCCTTAAGGAACACAACCCCATGGTTGCATCAGAAACTGATAGAATTCAGAGCCTAATAACATTAAGGGAGAAACCACCATTAAACAGTCCCTATTTCATAGGACAAACTTAAAAACCACTGGATTATCTAGAACGCCATACATTAAAGCTCAGCCTTTTATTTTATAGATGAGAAAACGAAAGCCTAGAGAAGGTTAAGTGACTTTTCCAGGGTCAGATATTGGTGTAGCTGGAGCCAGAAGCTAAATCCACAGGGCATTGGCGGAGGTGGGGGTCTCTCTGGGTCCTCAGTGCCCTGTGTATTTCTTAGCCTCCATAGTTATTAGCACGTGAATGCATGATCCTCCTCTTCCCAATGAAGGCCCTTCCCACTTTAGCTCACCGTAGGGGCTCTGCTCTCCTTCCTCTCCACTCCCCATGCCTTCTTCGGCTAGCCTCCCATGGGTTTAGAAGTTGGCAGGAGACCCTCTTATAAGTACTTGTTTTAATCAGCAATGTGTAGCCTGACTGTCTCAATGTCTCTGAGTTCAAATCACTAAGTGCTTATTTGGCTCAGGCTAACCTATGGATTAGCTACCCTCCAACCTCCCTAGTCAGTTATCTGGTCCAGGAAATTGTAGCCATGAAGTTGTGTACCTAGACCTGCCCTTCACTGGGTTGTGAAGAAATTCAAAGAGTGGCAAATAAGCCAAAGAGTGATGACAAAGCATACCTACCAGAGCAGTCATCTTTAGTGTGGTCTTCCAGACCAATCAATGTTGCTTCCGAGTTCCATAAGTCTACTGGTAAACGATTGGTCTGTTGATGACTATCATACTTCTTAGGGTTCTCAAGAGAAACAGAACCAATAGGATGTGTATATATAAAAAGAGATTCGTTATGAGGTGTTGGATCACGTGGTTATGGAGACTGGCAAGTCAGAATCTGCAGGGTGGGCCTTCAGGCTTGAGACTTAGGATAACTGATGAAGTTCCAGTCTAAGGGTCCCCTGGAGACCAAGGAGAGTCGATGGTGCTGATGAAATCTGAAGGCAGTCTACTGGGGAATTCCCCCTTACGTGGGAAGGCTGGTCTTTTTGTTCTATTCAGGCCTTCAGTAGATTGGATAAGATTCATTCACATTATAGATCACAGTCTGCTTACTCAAAGTTCACTGATTTAAATAATCTCACCCCAAACACCCTCCAAGTTAACCCACAAAATAAGCATCACATGTACTTTCTAGGATCACATCCAAAACAGCTCAGATACCACAGAATGAAAGTGATTTGACAGTCTCCCTTGGTGATTCATTTCAATTCACTTCTTATTTAGCCCAAATCATTCTTGCTTTTCTTTACCTAAATCTTATGAAACTTCACATGCATGGATGTGTCATGGAGTGCAAAGGTCCTGACGTGAATGAAAATGAGACTTACGGTGGTGCCTGGGGCAGAGTAAAGTGGTTGTGTCATCTGTAGAATTCCTTGATGAAAGGCCCTCTAGGCTTTCTGGCAGTTAACCAGTGTCATATTTTGACCAGTGGCTAAGTGATCATTTCAGACTGGTTCAGTACATTCTGTAGGCTTGGAAATTCCTGATTACTTATTAACTTTCACATGAAGAAATTCAATAATAAAGAGACTACCAACTAACGTGAACACATGGTGAGATTCCTCACTAAAGAATGCCTCGTTTGGCTCTCTCCCCACTCCCCCTTGGAAAGTCAGAACAACCTGTTCATCGTCAGTGATATATAACCTATAAATATTAAATAATGCCACAAGACATAATTCATAGAAATGTGATATCTTTTAAAGCATGTGGGTCTATTATATAAGTACTAAATGTTACTCTTGTCACTGTGAAAAGAAAAGAGTTATATAGTTGGGGTCTTCCTTGCCCAGAGGAAGAAAAACAAATCTTCTCTGAGAATGCACCTTTGTATATAAATGCCATAAATGCAAGAGTTCTAGCATCAGGTTGTAAATGTCGTGTACTCTAATCCTGGAAAAGACACACTCATTCTTGTTACCATAACCAGAGATCTCAAACCAGTAACGTTTAGGCATATTGCCCCTCCCATTCCTGCAGGGAACCCAAGGATCATTTTCTTTTGCGACATGTAAATAATTTATTTGTCAGCATTCTTTTAAAATAACACAATTTTCAAGATCCCACCTGCATCTTAGGACTTCTAGGCAGAGCTGTGTTTCATCTATTCCATAGTGCTGAAGGGCATCGGTATATTTTAAATTATACTAGAAAGAATACAACGTGGAATTCATTTTTGAAGTTATGTCTTATCCAGTGGCTAGTACACTACTCAAATAGTGTCATGACTATCAAGTTGTGTTAGGCAATGTTTAGGGGAAAAATGAGAAAATAAAGTCTACTAAAACAGCTATTCTGTTGGTACAGTGGAGCAGGTGTTGTGATAAAACTACAGAGATAACAATGCCTGAAGCAGCGGAGACCAGTCGAGTCATAAAAAGCTGATTACCTGTGTACAAGATCATCTTCTACCTTTGCTTTTGACAATCCTTTTGAATTAGAACCTAACTTCAGGGTTTTCTAATATTGCCTCCAAAATTGCTTTTATGTCACTTTCATGTATTGTACGATGAGGAACCATCTTAGGAAGTAAATTATAAGCAGGTTAAAAAAAATCTACTTTGAAGAAGTTAGAATCACATTAAACCCAGTAGATGTCCCTTTCTTTTTTCTTTTAGATTATTTAAGTTAGCAATATTAGCTAAGCTATGATTTAGACGTTTGAGCATGTTGCCCTGTTTCCATTGTTTGGTGAGGCCTCAGGTCACCAAGAAGATTGCTAGTAGACATTATCCTCCCCCCACCCCGCTGCCCGCCAACTCCAATTATGCGACATCTATTGATTATAAAACAATAAGTGTTTTGCTCAGTTCAGTAATTGTTGTTGAGCTTGTACAATGAGACCTTAGGCAGATGTACACTAAGCTAAACAAGTCTTGTTCCTCAAGGAATTCCCAGTTCGGTATCAGAGAAAGACCCATATATGGATATCTGCCATGTGACCTGGTCTGTGCAGTGATGGCTCCAAGCACTGAATGCAGAGGAGGGGACCTTAACCAGCACAGGTGAAAATGATGAAGCACCTGGTGAAGCATCCAACTCTGAGTTTTGTGTTTCATAACTCGGCCCATTAGTGGTTATGATATCAATTTATTTGGTCATGACCAAAACAAAACTTTTTTTAAGTAAAGAAAAATAAACTAGAAAAATTTCGCCTCCCTTCTCACCTTCCTTTAATCCATTCTCTACCATCTCTCTGAGATGCAAATTTGATGTTTATCTTCCTGCTTAAACTCTTCTGGGTCTCCCAAAGCCTGCCTGATAAGGTCTGAATTCCTCCTTCTGGCATCCTCTTCTCTGGCTCTCCTAACTTTCCAACCTCGTGGCCTGTTACTCACCTTTCTTGTCCCAGTTCTCCAGCCAAACTCAAACTCTACACGTTTACCAGTTGCCCTAGAATGCTCCTTTGCTCTTGATGATATCCTAATCATCTTACAAGACCCAGTTCAGGGGTTTTCTCTTTTGTGAAAGCTTTCTTCACCTTCCGTGCAAAGTGATCTTTCCCTCCTTTGTGTTATCACTGTAGCTTATTCATACCTTTTATTGTAGCAGTAAGTGTTGTCTTGCAGTTACCTGTCTATATATCCACACCTAGCCTCTAAGCACCCTAACAGAAAAGAAAGTATCTTATTTATTTTTACCTGCCTGGCATGTAGAAAGCAGTAAAAAAGAAACGTGTGACGCATTACAAATGATTACTCTTTTTGCTCTGCAGTAGCAATTAATTCAGTGTCTTGAAATTATTTATTTACATTATCCACTCCAATTCCAGTCTCAGTATCTTGAGGGCAGAGACTATGCCTTAAATATTTTATCTGACTAACATATAAGATGAATGAATAAACAGATGAGTAATTTGGGAATCTGACTATCAATAATAATATTTTATATCTGTAATGACTTAAATTTTCCTAATGAGAAGACTTACAACAAAAATACTGCATTATTTGAGAAACATATAGCAAGAATGTTGCTGGGTGAAAGTTATCAACTAAGGTGATATTGCAAGAATAATAATAACCCTGTCCCACCCCCCCCACCCCCATAGAATATTAACAAATGATGATCTGGAATAGATGTGGTATCAGATATGCTGGAAGTAATCAACAAATGAATTAAAGTGAGAATTTAGGGCACACAGACTCTTGCAAAGTGACTTCTATTTGGTCGTGCCATCCCTCTCAGGGTTTGGGGGAGATCTGAGTCCTGGCATGTCAGGCCTGTCTTGCTGTTCATGGCAATCTATAAAGGAAACCTACAAAAACTCTAGGTGCCCCGATTTGAGAGCGGTTTCCTCGCTCTTGGTACAGTGTTCCTTCCCCTCACCAAGGCTCAGCCCTGGAACATTTAAAGGATGCCCACAAAGCTCCAAGGCTCCCAGGTTCCTGTCCTCATAGGGCTCTTATCTAAGAGGGCATCACCTCTAATGACTAGATGTCAAGTAGCGAACACTCTAAGCACTAACTTCTCTCTTTCCAGTTCATTTTCGTCAGCACACCCATTCCAGTAGTTCATTGACCCCATGGGCCCTGCAAGCCATTTACAATCCATCACACTCTCATACGTCCACTTCATCCATCACCAGCTTCAAGTCCACGGTTCATCACTATAATAGATCTCCTGGATATGCTCTCAGTGCCCTAGACGATGGGTCAGTAAACTGAGCCCTCAGGCCAAATCAACCGGTGGACAGGTTTTATAAACAGTGGATTTGGAATGCAGCCACCCCCTTTAATTTAGGTATTGTCTCTGGCTGCTTTTGCACTAAAGTGGTGAGCTGAGTAGTTGTGACACACTGTATGGCCACAGAGCAAGCCTAAAATATCTATATTTACTGTCTGACCATTTACAGGAAGAGTCTTCTAATCTATGCCCAAGACCCTCTCTCCATCACATTCACTTGGAAGAACTCCACTTCTCATCCGCTCCTTACCCGCCTGTGAGCAGTAGAATGGGCTGAATAGAAACCCATGCCGAAGCCAAATGAGCTCAGTTGACATTTATGGCCAACATTTTCAAGTAAGCCTTCAACACTGCCCTGAAAATCAGCTTTAACTACCTAGTCAGCTAATTCTTCCACCCGGAGATTACTATTTCACATCTTCTCTCTCCTCAAAACTCCAATTACCCCTTTTCTCTTCTTATTCTTAAATGATAATGTTACTTCTTAGTTCACTTAAAAAGTAATAACTATTAGGAAAAGAACGAGCCTGTCTGTTCTCCATCAAATCTACCAGCCTACTGACATCTCTGCCCATTGTCTGTGTACCCATCTCTTACAATGCTTGAACTCTGTGTACTCCTATCTGAGGCCAACCACTCAGCGTATGTGTTGGATCTCACCTACACAATGACAACCATCCTGTAATTATTCCCTCTCTTTCCTAGTTCATCTGTTTATTTTTCTGTCCTAGATCATAACTATCAACAAACATACATACTAATTTCCCATAAAAATAAAAATGTTCTTCTGAGGATCCTCATCACCTTCAGACTCAGCCCTAATCCTCTGTAGCCTTGTAACCATCCATCTAGAAAGCATGGTCTCTACAGACCCTCCACCTCCTTGTCTTCAATTCTCTCTTCAGTTCCTTCCACTCCAGCTCCACCCATGCCTCCAGACTGAAAACATAATTGTCAAGGTCCCAAGGTCATTGTACTCAACCTCTGGGGAGCATATGATGTAGGGATGCCTCTTGTCCCCCTGGAAGTCTTTCTTCTTTTGGCTTTCAGGGCACTGTGACCTCCTGGTGTTCTTCCCACCTCCCTGTGCCTCCTCATCTTCACTGCCAACTCCTCCCCTCCTCCGTTGCTAAACTGCGGAACATCTCAGAGTTCAGTGCTCAGCCCTCATATGTCTTCTTCATCTAAGCTCATTTCCTGGAGAGTCTCACCCCGTCCCATGGATTTACATACCATCAATATTCAAGTGCTTGCGAAATGCATATCTCCAGCCCAGAACACTTCTCTGAACTCTATGTCAGCGTCTCTGATACGCATCTCAAACTTCCCAAGGGCATAGGAAGCTCCTCCCCAACACGCTCCTTCCCCAGTCTTCCCTGTCCCATAAATAATAACTCCATCCTTCCACTTATAATCCTACAAATATCCTCACCCCTACTATTCATCTCTCCCCTAACATCCAGTCCATCAGCAAATCTCATCAGCTCCTCCTTTGAAATAGATCCGAGTCTGACATCTTCTTGCCACTCTGCCTCCGCCTTCTGGTCTGAGTCTCCACCATCATCTCCTGCCTGGTCTTCTTTGCCCCTCATCTTGCCCCTTGTCCCCCGCTCTGCCTCGCCCTCCCCCTACATCCAGTTCTTCCCATAGCAATCAGAGGGATTTTATTTTAAATATAAATCTGCTATGTCATTTCTATGCTGTAAATTTTCCAGTGGCTGCCCATCATGCTGAGAAGAATCCAAAGTCCTTCACATCATCCAGGATGCCCTTCGTGATCTGACCTTTGTCTCTCTGACCTCCTCTTAAAGTCAGCCTCACTCGCTCCATCAGCATTTTTACTATTCCTTTACATCAAGGTTCTTCCTTTCTCAAGGCTTTCACACTTGCTGTTCCCTTGGCTTGGGATACCCCTCCAGAGAGCTTCTCTATGTGGCTTGTCACCTTAGCATCACCAGCATACATTCTGTGTTAAATGTCACCTCCTCAGAGACATCTTGCCTGACCACCTGTCTCTCTTCTCTCAGACCATCCTCCACTCCCCCAACTCTGCTTTGTTTTTCTTCATAGCTTTTATCGCTGTGGCCATGGCATTACACATTTATTTTTTATTGTCTGGATTCTCCCCTAGAACATAAACGCTATGAGGTTAGTAGCTTTGTCTAATCAGCACAGCATCCTGGGCCTAGAATAGTGCTTAACACATAGTAGGCTTATAGCAACCACTTTTTTGAATGAAGAAATACAATTTTTTATATCTAATTTCATGTCCTTGTAATCATGATAAGGAGAGGAACGAACTTCTGAAAACTTAAAGATCAACAAGGGAAGAAATGATTCCACTCTGTGAAACACTGAAATGCAGTTTTAATAATGACTTAATGATGTTCTATTAAAGGGCCATTAAATCTCTACATTTTACTTTTATTTTGGTTTCCCCATTGAGCCCCCTGTGATGAGGTAGAGATCCTTTTCCTGGTTATGTTTGTAGATACCAGAGGACTTGACCAGGGCTTATGTTGGGAAAGAGGAAAGAACTATTGTTGAAGGTTAGGTGAACTGACTTGTACCACATAACACAGTGGGGAGAATGTGGTCATTCTGGATGTGTGGCCACCATAGGAGAGATGTAATTTCATGACTTATCCCAGGTCTAGTGGGGATGGCACGTGCTGACAGTGTGTTCCTTTTGCAAGAATGCATATTTTCTCTCAAACATCCATTGGGGGAGTGAAAAGCTCCATGGAACTTCTAACTCCCATCACGTTGTAATTCACCGAGGTAGAGTTCCCTTCATAAGAGGCCTCCATGGTCATCCTTTGCCCTGTATAGACCAGACATTCTAAATAGTTTTCATCTTCTGTTTCTGATAAACATATAATTGCATAACAAACAAAAGTCAGCCGACAGTTTCAATAATATGAACCTTTTAATAAATACTTATTGAGCTATAACAAAGAAAAAATGATATATTCAGATGAGAAAAAAACCAGCCATCTGAAGAAAAGCATATACTAATTATGCACATTCAAGATTTTACTTTGAAAATACAGTTAAAAAACCAACATATCCAACTAACATACCATTGTAAAGCAATTATACTCCAATAAAGATGTTTAAAAAAAAAACCAACATATGCATTTGATTATCTCATATTCCTGTACCCTAGGCTCCCCTTTGCATTCTTCTCCTGCACAGATATTTTTCACCGTCATGATTCTGATACACAAACCATCTCACCACTTCTACATTAACAGTGATATAGAGGCAGCCAGTATAAGGCCAATAGAAAATGAACTACAGTTCTGATTTTATCCCAACAGGAAAGAAGATATGTTTATCATTTCCCAGTAGGAAGTCAGATCTATTTCTCTTCATAGCTTGACAAGAGGATAGTATGTCTTTTCTCTCTCTATTAACTTAATATCAAAATAATGGTAACTCAGAGTTAAATAAACAGGAATAGACTGCTAACGTCAATCAAAATATATGCCAATCTCACTTCTACTGTCAGTTGCATGGAACTCAAGTTCATTACTGAAAGTATTTGTAATTTTCTTTCCTCATTGTCTAAATCAGAAAGAAAAAAATTGCCAGGCTACAACTTTTATCATATCATTTTATTTCAAGAGTTATCTTCTTATAATTTTCCCCTAACTGTCCTCATCCAATCGACACCCCCCCGCCATTTTTAGCTGTAAGGTTACATGTGAAATAAGTGATATACTGCTTATATTTACCTGAAAATGCAAATATAAATCTATTTGTGCAAAAATGATTCCTTAAATCAAATTTCCAGACTCAGAAACCTCCCATTTAATTTGCAGAGCTAGCCTCAGATTAGTTTTCCTCAGAGATACATTCTGTTGCTTTCCAAGTTGAAAAACATATTCTACATGACAAATGTTTCAGTGCTGTTTCTTCCTTAGCAACGTAAAATGGACTTTACAAGAGAAGGAGCCTGATTTACTGATGACAGCTCTCTCTGTGGGGGGCATTGCCAAGTGCCTCCATATACACCTGTACTTAAGATGCTCCTTCTAGGAGGCTTTTATCAAAACAATGAGTAAAGCAGTGACACTCCTGAGGGAGTTACTGGGTAAAGACAGAAACCATAAATTGGTTCCCAAGCTGGCCTGTGCTCCTATTAGGACATCTATGAGTTCTTCAACTGGAAACTTTCTTCATCCTGGGTAAGTGGTCATATGGTTTGTGATGAGTACGGGGCTGAAATTTAAAAATGGAGAGGAGCAATTGTAGCTTAGATACTTCATTGCACATCGGACATTTATTCATGTGGGCACAGAAAGAAGAGGTTGACAGATCCCGTGCTCCTGGATCCCATAGGGAATGGGCAAAGGGTGAAGGGAGAGAAATGGGGCCAGTTATGTATATTCGTATAAATGTATCTGATCGTCTGTCTCTGTTATCTATCTATCTATCTATCTATCTATTACCTATTAAAGAGCATATACACCCATAAGATTTGTTTATTACTGAAATATCCTTAGAGAATACATTACCTAGAAAAAAAATTTCTGCACTCAGGGCTCGCACTTCTTATATTTAAGTTACATATATGTAACTATGAGATTAGTTAGATAATGACTTTGTTGCTTAAAGTATAGCCAGATGCTTTTTCGCTCCAATGCTGAAAAAATGTGTGGAAGAAAAGATAAAGATTCAACTGTTGCCTGTGTCCAAGTTGTTCTCCTGTTTTTACTGTTTCTGCCTAAGACCCTTGCTTTATCCTTCCACTTTTCATCCTTTCTGGAAGCCTTGTAAAAGGAAAGAGGAACTCCAGACTTTGTCCTGTGCACTGTGGGTGCTGCAGCCATTAGCTGTAGTGAGGGCTTAAATTAAATGGTATATAGTAAGATCTTCTAGAATCTCATACTCTTCCTAGGCGTAGCTCCTTGAAAGCGCCCACACAGTTAACATGATGTTTTGGAAGAGTCATTAAAATCATGTCTTCCTATTTGGTTCCATAAATCTGGGGGAGGATGGAGCCTACAGATAATGGCTAAACTTAACATATTGTATTAAATTGCATCTATGTCTTAAATAATACTACATCATACATGCCATGTATAAATCGCTTTTCTTCTTGATCTTCCGAATTTGATACAGTAAAACCTATTATATGGTTTATTAATTAAAATGCACCTCTTATGCATGCAAGGCTCCTAGAAGCCTCTCACAACAAGTAGAAGGAAAAGAAAATGAAATCAAACTTTCCAGTTGTTGTTACGTTATCCAGTCTGATAAAGAGATCTCCATGAAATCTACACCAGCCCAAAAAAACAACAAACAAAAAGAGCTACTGTAAAGTTATAACCCAAATCAGCTGACTAGCAACTCCTTGAGATTCTGGGACAGGGAACACAGATAGCCTTGGCTTTGTTCTCCTGAGGACAGTATTGGTGCCCCTGCTGTTTAAATCTGGTCTACATCCATTGGTTAGAAAAATTAAATAATAAGTTCATTTGCTCTGGCACATAAATATGTTACAGCAAAACTACTGTGGTTAGAAACAAATTAATTTGGGTTTTAAAAGTAAGCTTTCTCTGTTATGTTTTTATCAAGAAAAAGAATCACCAAAGTGATAAGGCAGTAAACACAAGTGTGAAAATAATACACGGAAGTCAAAAGAGCCAAGTCAGTCTGTGAGTGTACCATGAGCT
Organism: Eubalaena glacialis; assembly: GCF_028564815.1. Taxonomy (NCBI): domain Eukaryota; kingdom Metazoa; phylum Chordata; class Mammalia; order Artiodactyla; family Balaenidae; genus Eubalaena; species Eubalaena glacialis. Next base: position 6,355,925 of record NC_083732.1, on the reverse strand, counting down.
TAGGAACAAACCAGCTACCAGAAAATTGAGATTTATTGCCTATAATCCAGGAATATAGAATAAAATCTATATTTTTTAATACAGACTAGTGTCCAAGCTAAGGTTCTGTGTGGGGTTTTTTCGGTCTGAATGTATGATTACTAGAGTGAATTTTTTTTCCCAGAGAAATATTGGTTTATAAAATGCTTTCAGCTAACTAAATGGTCAGGCAGCTCCTAAAACAGTTGCTTTGTGCAGCAAGTGCTAATATGATGCTCTCCCTCCAGAGAGTTTACTTCTGAAAAGGAGTCCCATAGAAACATTTAACAACCTATTGACTATAATTCGCAATTAACAATTCCTATGATAAATGATAAATATAAGTGCAATCCCCTTAATTAATTCGTATCACAAAATCTACAGATGATGGGATAGAATATATGAATATTTAACAAGCAGTTCTTGTGGTTGAGGGTTGGAGTGATTTGCAGTGTTTAGCTATGTTCTTGGTGTAAATAAACCCACCATGGCTGATTTCAAGCTACCGACATGACCTCACAGATGGTGGAGCTGGGGAGAGATGTACAGCGGCCACCATTAAATGGTATTTCTACCATCTAGATGCAAGTAAAAGTAAAGAACCTCAGAGTAAAATGACATTAAATAATTAGAAAACGTTGAGTTTTAAGTGTTTGTACCTTTTTATAGAATATAACAATGTAATATTATGTAATAATACAAATTACGTGACTTTTAATGATGGCTATGTCTAACAACCAGTTTGAAAATTTCCTAAAAATTTAACAGTCGGTTCTTGTGCCCTAGAGTGAGCTGCCTCCAGCGTATCATGACTTTCAGAACTAAGTAATATTTTTCTTACGAAAATAAGGTTTCATTTTTAAAGGATGAAAATGTAAAGGGTCTTCGGTTAATGTCCATTGCTGTGTCTAGATTAGTACTTTCTAGACACACTGTTTCACTCAGCAACCCCTTCACTGTTCTTATGGCACCTTTAACACACATCTCCAGTGAATGGGATCCAGTGAGGAAGGACATGATGCCCGTGAACAAACGCTTGATCCTCGGTCCTTGGTATTTCGGTATCACCGGCCCTCCCCTGCAGGTTGTACCTACCATGTGACAAACGTGTCCAGTCCCTGTACTGTTCCATTTGCCCCGCCCCATCCATGCCACACCCCCGACGCTGCCCTAGCTGTGCAGACCAGGGGTGCTTCCCCTTCCAACCTGGGACGTCATGTTCAAAACAGAGACTTCATGAGCCGCTGTAACTTACCTATCCTTTCTCCTCCTTTTTTTGGTGACAAAAGGGCAAATATAAAATAAATTTCTAATTATTAAATGGAGCATTTAACTCTAGGTTTGCCAAAGCCTCTTCAACATCTTTGGGAAACTTCCCGGGATGTAAGCTAACACGGTGTCTCTGGAGCCACAATTTTATGAAATATTTCATTGGGTGGGTCTGCCGCTCCTCTTTTTCCACGTGCCCCCTTAATAGTTTTATACCGTCTTACAAAGCCACCTGTGAAGATGGTGTGGATGATTAGAACTCAGAGTCACCATTCGTTGTGGTTTGCCTGAATTAGCGCCAATGTATGTTTAGTGTCCTGGGCTAAGTATTAATCACGTCCAGCACGCTCTCAGTGGGGTCCTGGTTGGGATGGTAAGTTATCTACCTGGTCATTCTTTCCCTAACCCAGCCATGATTCCTTGTTCTGGCCCCTGACCCTCTTATATGTCTCAAAAGACCTCAAACTCTGTTTACCTTAATCTTAACCCAAATTGTTCTCCAAAATCCTACCTTTGCAGGATGCTGTTTGTGTTGATGGTATCTCTAATTTACCAGTCAAATTACTGAGGTCCTTTTTAAAACTGTCCCCTTCTTTTCAACACATAGTGATTTATCAACTTCTATCAACTTTCCATAGATTTACATATCAAACCCAGACCAATGGCTCGATCCCTGTTCCTACCGCTACTAACTCAGCTTAGGTTTTCTCTCCCGAACTGCCAAAAGTGTCTCCTAACTGCCCTCATCATCTTGCTTCTCCAATTCATCCTATGCAGTCTCACTAGACTAACAAATCTGGAAGGAGAGGACCATATGAAAGTTGCTGTGTTGCCAGTATTTAGGGTATACCCGGTACATTGTAGGAACTCAGCAACGTTTGTTGAATAAATTAATGAGTAACCATGCGTTAGAGTAATCTCTCTAAACAAGTCACTGTTTGTGCCTAAGACTTATTTTAAAATATTCTTTCAATAGCCCCCTCTACTGCCTAAGACGAAAAGTCCTTCTTTCTCTGCATCCAGGAGCCTCCATAGCTTGGCTGATCCTCTGCCCGTCATGTCTGACCATCTGGGCTCCTGTGCAAGGGTCCTGCCTACAGAAGTGCATGCCCTTCCCTGAATGTCTCGCACGCTCTTCTGTCTTAATATTCTCGGTCCTGCCAATCATCTTCCTCCTTAACTTTCCCCACCCCATCTCCCAAGGGTGTTATGAATCACTAAACTAAGGGAGTGATTATTGTGGCCTGCACTTTAATGTTGATGCAAATCACAGTGTTCACCCCTAAGCTTTGCTGAAGACCCGTTTTCTGTTTCCATAGGTGATCTAACTGTGCCTTTGGGGAGTGGGTGGAAACCCAGTGTTTCTATTGATACAAACACTGCATTTCATCTTTCTAAAGTGAAACTAGATTAAAAAAATGTGAATTTCAAAACGATGATTTATTACCTCAGAAAATCCTCCTTTGCAGTAGCTTCTAGTCTTAAGCTTAATATAAAATACTCCACATGATGTGTTTTATGGATTTTTTATGGTTCCATCACTTTATAATAGATACCATAAAGAAAGTCATCACCAAAACATAAAGTTAATATTCATAGGTAAGGCTCCTAATATTAGAATGTGGGACAAATTCAAGAGGCCTTTTGTGCCTGAAGTTTTGGAATCAGGAGTCTAGATAATAAAGAAGTAGGAACAAATATCAATAATAATTTAAACAAGTGGAATACTAGCAAATATAGAATTGCTGTACTTGTGTACGTCACTCGTATCTTTTAGAGTTATTTAAGAAATATTAATAATGTTAGTTCCATTTATAATTATTTAGTAGGCTTTGAGAGATAGATTTTAGTCACAATATTTTTTTTCTGTAATTTCTTTTCTGAAAACAGGAATTTTAATAATTTTAGTAGTAAGTATAAATCTGAATTTGAAAGGGCCAATAGTAGTTCAGGATTTGGAAGATAAAGTGTTTAAATGAGCCTTAAGCTTAGTGTAACACATATGCTGCTTTGATCCTTTTTGCAGTAATACCTCAGAGCAAATAAAACCAGCTGTGTAAATGGAAAATTCAAATTAGATACATTTAGAACAGCTGCTAGAACCAAAGAATCCATTTGCAACTCTATTCTGTTCCTTCTGTTACTGAATACAAGCAAATGGAATGGCAATAAAACTTCATGAGTATCTGAAGTCAGGACACCTCTAATTTATGACAAACACTAATATAATACAAAGGTTATTATTTAGCAGAGCTAAAGGGTATCAAAAAACAAGTTGATATAGATAGATAGATAGATATGATGGGTTATTGTATAATACTATGAATATAAAATATTATCCTGAGATATACAGTAAACTACAAAGAATTTTTAAAAATTATATATCTGTTTATTGTTTATATATTACCTGTATGTGCATGAAAAGTATTTTGACAGTTCATTTAACGTTGGCCTAAGAAGTCTTGTAATTGTTTACTAGCTAAATTGCAAATTTTATTCATTAATTCTAGCTAAATAATCTGGCTATAACAAGTAAAGGCAGGGTTAACTGAAGATTAGTACTATAATTACAGAATGATGTCATTTTCCTATGAAACATAGAATGTTTGAGAGATTAGTCTATACCCTTATCTTTGAGAAAGTCTGCATACAAGGTCACTCCTTGAAAGTAGATGAACTGTCTTGATACAGGTGAGGTCATTGGTCACAGTTGGCCCCAGGGATGCAGGAACCCCTTTTCAGCTCACACAAAGATATATGGAGCCAACCCCGGAGAAGCCCCAGGCTCTCCCTCCTTCATCAACATCCTTTGAAGCCACAGGTACGAGCTAAGGGAGGTGGCACTCTTACTCATCTTTCTTGGGCCCTCTCCCTACTGTGGCATGATCCCCTATTGTACCATTTCCGTGGCACAGTGGATTGCTCCCAGGCTCTACCTTGTCACAAATCTCAGCCTATGATGGGCAGGCTGGTCACTCTGCTACTTGATAGCCCATTGTCAGGTGCTCAGTCTCTACTAGGGCCCAGCAGCACATGGGAGTAGCTAGTCAAACAGTTCCTGCTGCAGAGGGCGGGCCTCACTTCAGACCTCTAGGGCTCTAGGCTGCAACACTTTACCCGGGTGCTGCCACACACAGGCTCCTCCAGCGCTGCTGGGTCTGCTGGGCCACAGAGCCTGAGTGTCAGAACCTAAGCCTACAGCAGAGGTCTCCCTTGCTTTGGGCCCCACTCAAAATAGGCCCCCTTCAAGTCATCTGATAAAGGGTGGGAGCAACAGTCCCAGGTAAGTGGTATGTTGCCTACAGATCCAAGCGATATGGGTGCAAGATGCAACATCTTGTCCTTTACCATAAGGGGGATGATCCGGTTTGCCCGGAACATTACGCCCCTTAAAACTTTACAATGCTGCCGGCCACTCTGTAGTTATAAGTTTTATCTCCTACTCTTTGGCACCCTGTTGCTTACTAGGGTACCCAGAGAACTTGGCCCTTCCTGTTTACCATGTTCCATCAGCACAGCGCCCTCATTGTAGAGAACTAACATGCCACAGAAATGCACCTTAATATTAATTATGCTAGGTGCTAGTACAATTAACAAGATTTATAACCCAATAGGGTAATAAATATATTTATAAATATATATTATAATATATTATATATAATATATAATATTATATATTATATATATTTATAACAAGATTTATAACCCAATGGTTTATGATGTAAGCTGCCTCAAGAGAATAAGAAAACAATCACTGAATTATAACTACCTAATTTATGATTTTTAAGAACTCTTTTTTAAAACATTTTTCATCTACTACATACATAGTTGTCTTCCACTCTCAAAAAGTAAATGGCAGTAAATTTTTTTGACATCTTATTTCTTTTGCCAAGCAAAAAAAATGTTGCATATTAATTCTTTTGTCAGAAATGGAATTCTAGCCTGTATCAATACAGCTGGCACATCGGAAAAGCTACTCACTTAAAATATAAGAAATATCTTTTTAGGAAGTATTTTGAAATGAATACTTACCTAAGTCACATGAAGCTCCAGAGACCTCATGTCTGACTATAGTTCCCAGGCTTGGAGGGAAACTGACACAGCAAAATATCTAATTGATGCTTTCTATGAAACTGTGGACTATTACTACATATTCTTCTTGAATTGTTGCTATGAACAAATCTCAACAGCCATTTGGGAAAACCTGATTTTTTTCTTCCAGGAAATATTTGAAGACGGTCGGTCCATTTAAAAATGCTTGCATTCACATGTGCCAGGGACCAGGTAAGCAGTGGGAAATCATTTCGAGAATACCTTCACTACTTTGCATGTCTGAGAACACACCATTTCCTCTGTAGTCCTCACTAACTCCCCAGTTAATCTATAAATATAATAGAATTCTAATCAGAATCACTGGAAGATTTTTGGAGAATGGAACAGAATTCTGAAATCCAACTGAAATAATACATGCTCAAGAAGTGAAGAAGGTTTAGAAAATAATAGTGTGAGCTTGTCTATCCGATACTGAAATGTGAACTTGTAATTACCAGCCACCGTTTATTAGACACGTACTGTGGTCAACTGGCTGCTGAACTGCAGGGACATTGACCACTGTGAGTCCCGAGAGACTGACACATCTTGGGTGGACCAGCCAGTCGTCTGTGCCTGCCATGGAGGAGCAGCAATTTGTCCCCAGCGGAATATACACAGGTGTTCTGTATTTGGAGTTATCTTCATGCCCTGTTTCTGCCAATACCACTGTCACTGATTTGCTGAAGACTTTATTTTCTATCATGGTAGCCCGGACAACATTATTTTTGACCAAAGAACTTACTTTACTTCAGTAAGATGACTGTTGATATTCACGTGATTTACCAGTCTTACCACAGACCCTATGACCCAGAAGCATATTATTGATAGGGTGACCATATGTCCCATTTTGCCTAGGATGACCCTGGTTTATGCCTGTTGTTCCAGAATAATTCTTCAAAGTGCTCTCAAAATGTCCTGCTTTGGATGATAAATTATTCAATCACTCTTCTTATTGACATTTCCGTCGTAGCTTTGTTTGGGAAACCACTGTTGCAAGTTTGTGGTGCTGTCCTTCAGGATTCAGTGTTAGGTCTGAACCCAGGTCCACATATGGTGCTGTTCTTCCTATCAGTAGAACGCCAGGGTCCAGGAACCCGTGGATGGAAGGAGGTGTGGCATCTCTCACGATTACACTCCGTGACCTTCTTGCATCATTGTTTTGCTTCCCATACCCAAGACTTGGACTCTTCTGGTTGGAGATCTTATTGTTCAGGGGACATGGATTAGTTACCTCTTGCTGTAGAAAAAGAATTCACTCCAGTACTTAGTGGCTTAAAAAAGTAATCATCATTTATTATCTAACATGACTTCTTTGGGTAAAAAGATGGGGTGTATCTGACTGGGAGATTGTAGCTTGGGATTGCTGTCAGATGGTAGCTGGGGCTGGCTCATCTCCAGAACATCTTCCTTCACAAGTCTGGTGCCTGGAGTGGGAAGACTAGAACATCTGGGGGCCAGAACAGCTGGGGCTCCTTGGGCATCTCACTGCCCATCATATCTTCATGTGATCTTTCCAGCATGGCAGCTTCAGGGCAGCTCAGAGTTACCAGAGTACATGGGAGGAGGGAGGAAGGGAAGGAGGGAAGGAGGGAGGGAGGAAGGGAAGGAGGGAGGGAGGGAAGGAAGGAGGGAGGGAGGGAGGGAGGGAGGCTCAAGGCAAAGAAACATAGACCTCTCCTCTCAGTGGGGGAGTGTTAATGGCACATTGGAAGATGAGCATGTGGAATGGAAGACATACTGATGCAGCAATAAAATACAGTCTACCATAGGACACAATGCTTGTTCCATTGAATTCAAAACTGAGACTTGGGGCTGGATCATGGGCAGGTGGCCACTACAGTCACGCAGGGCCCCTTGCTTAGAAGGGCCCCATGTCTGGTTCACTGCTCTGCTCTTGCCATCTTGAAAGTCTTAATACATTTTTTTAAAGTTCTTTTTGATGTGGACCATTTTTAAAGTATTTTTTGAATTTTTTACAACATTGCTTCTGTTTTTATGTTTTGGTTTTTTGCCCGCGAGGCATGTGGGATCTTAGCTCCCAGCCAGGGATCAAACCTGCATCCCCTGCATTGGAAGGTGAACTCTTAACCAGTGGACCACCAGGGAGGTCCCATTGAAATTCTTAATACATTTTTAACAAGGGTCTCACATTTCGTTTTGCACTGGGCTCTGCAAATTACATAGCTGGTCATGCTGAGATTGTTAACCGGCTATTTCAGACTCTTCATTCACTGGACAAACAGGTAAGAAAATAGGGTTATGAAGCCTAGGGATTAGTTTAGAAACAAGAACTTGAGCATGTAATTGCATTTTATTCCTGGTATTTTCATGCATATATTTATTAACTACTATTCTTCTGTCTTCTCCTTTTATCCATTGTGTGTGTGTGTATGTGTGTATTTTTGTTATTGTTTATTGTCATTGTACCATTTAGTCCATAGGCTACAGAATAAAAAGACAGGATTATGACAGAACTAAAGGAAGAATGAACATAATTTTGACATTCTGAATCATGATGACTGCAGTAATTAATGAGAATTTGTATTGATCACTTTTGGGGAAGTGGAGAGCATATTTTCAGAGGGACCAGGGACCAGGTAAGCAGTGGGAAATCATTTCGAGAATACCTTCACTACTTTGCATGTCTGAGAACACACCATTTCCGTTGCATTTTGTGTGCGTGTGTGTGTGTGTGTGTGTGTCTTAAGAGTGAGCTGTAGTGAAAATTTGTCATTTATTTTAAGCCACGTAGCATCTGTGAGGAATTATATTGGGGGAATTTCTTATCTTATGGAACTCAATTTGGCTTCAACTATAGAAGCTGAAAATGCCAGATACTCATTTTCTTGGCTGTCTTGTAGTGAAGGGATGTGTGCATAGTAGGCCTTTGCCATCACGTATTGAATTGGAAGTTGCTGGTGCAAAAATAATTCATTCTGGCGATAGATTGCATGAGTGGCAATAGCTACATCCATACTTTCCAATTCTGTGGTATCATTTTTGGTGCTACTTTTGGCCAGTGAGCTCCAGGCCTGATTCTCCAGCCCTTTGGGTGAGTCTGTAACCTACTCAATATCCTTTTCAGAATTCTTTTTCTAATTCTAGCAAATTTTAGCCAGAGTCAACCAACTTTTGTTGCTTGCAAATAAGACCCCTAACTAATACATATGGAAAGATGACTATAAAACATTAAGTGAAACTGGGAATTTATAAAAAGGTACAATGTAATTCCATTTTTAAGGATGGGGAAGGGAAATACCCGTAGTAGAAAGACTGGCTGGAAAACACAAAAATTCTAACTGATTATTTCTAGTTTGTGGGACCACAGGTGGTTCTTCTTTCTCTTCTTCCTACTCCTCTTGTTTTTTCCTTCTCTTTGTCTCTCTTGCTTCCTTAGTGCTTTTTCTCTCATCTTCCCATTCTTCTTCTTAAAGCATCTTTTCTGATATTCCTTTACAGTATATAAAATTATTTTTTGAAACATATTCGTTTGTTAAAACATGAGGCAGAAAGAGGGTTTACATTTAAAGATTTCAATAAATTGTAGAGAAGGATAGAAATTCAGAAAATTAAGTACTCCAGCTGCCTTATTTATACAGGGCAAGATATTCAGGACCAGAAAAGTTACTAACTCAAAGTCACACAACAAGTTTGAGGTGGGGTTAGCACTAGAACACAGATCTTCATTCATTCAGCAGATACTATGTGTCAGGCACTGTTCTAGGCATTGGTGATAGAGAAATGAGTGAGGTCACCGTTTTCCTGGAGCTTAAATTCTATTGGAGAGAAAAACGATAACCAGGCGAACCAATAAATAATTGTAAGTAGTAACAAAATCAACGTTTTATGCACTAGAAAGTGATTTGGGGTACAGATATGAAGGTTAGAGAAGATTCTTTGTAGAGTTTACATTTCAGCTGAAAGCTGAATGATAAGGAAGAGGCAGATTGGGAGGAGCTGGGGAAGAGAACTGCAGGAACCATGAACAGGCAGCGTGAGGCGCAGAGGTGGACACGAGTTTGGTGTAATCACGGAACAGAGAAGGCCAATGAGAACGGGGCATTGGGGGGGGGGTGCAGGATGCTCTATGAGATATGATCAGAGATACAGAAAGGGACCAGGTAGAACTTTATGGACTATGGTTAAAAAAATAAATAAAAAGTAGAAGCGTAGCCATTGGAAGTTTTATTGCAAGAGTATAATCTAAGACGAACATTAAGCAGAAAGGCACATTAGTCTTGATCACCAGGAGGGCCTGTTAAAACAGATTTCTGGGACCCACCCCAGAGTTTTTGATTCAATATTTCAGAATTTGTATTTCTAGCAATTTCCCAGATGCTGCTGGTCCAGGAACCACACTTTGAGAACCACTGGTCTGATGCAATATTCGTGGTGACAGACAACAATGTCTTAGACAAGGATGGTAGCCTTGGGGGTGAAAAGAAGTAAACAGATTGGGGATACATCTTGACGATAATGCCAGTCGGACTGACTTAGCGATCTGAAGTGGGGCTAGTGAAATGATTTGCACTGCAAGGGGATAAGCGATGCCAGTTACTAAGATGGGGAAGACTGGGGGCGGGGAGACAGATGGGGAAGTTAAATCAGTAATTCAGTGCTTTAGTTGCTGTTCTGTAACCCGTTTTTGGTTTTAGATTATGCAGGTAGAAATAACAAGCAGAGAGTGAGTGTCATAGGCCTGTAACTCAGGTGAGATGCTAGAACTGAGGACATAAACCTGTAAACCGTCAGCACATCGACGAGGCGGAATGAGGAGATACAGCAGATACAGCAGAGGAGAGAAATGGGCTCCAAAGTCAGCTCAGAGGCGCCCCACCATTTTTAAAGTTTTGGCTGAGAAAGAGTGGCCGACAAAGCAGGAAGAAAAGCAGGAAACTGTGATGCCTTGAAGTGCAAGTAGGCGGAAGGCATCGGAGAAGGAGGAGTGGCAGGAATGTGCCAATTGCTGCTGCAAACTGAGAAAGAGGAGGGTGGGCTGAGAAACGCCCCTTTCACCCCGCAACTTGGGGGCCATGGGCGACGCTGACAGGGCAGATTCAGTGACCTGAAGGTGGATTGCAGGCGTGAAAGGGACAGGAGAAGGCAGAAGCTGAGAATGTGGGCAAATCTGAGAAGTTTGGCTCTGGGTAGACAGAGAACGAGACAGGGTGTCTGGGAGGCTCTGAATCGTTCTTGTGTGGCGGTATTTTTAACTTCAGGGATTCCACAGCAGGATGAAGGGTGAGAGGTGGGACCACACAGAAGGGAGGGCCTGAAGCTGCACGGACATGGGCCCCCCGGCGGCGGGAGCCACATCCTCAGGCAATGGGAGAAGCATCGGGGCCAGCTGGGAGGGAGCAGAGGGCAGCACAGCTCGTGCTTGGCCTGCCTGCTTTACTTCCCACGTCCGCAGAGATGTGGACTTGTTCTCTCAGCCCCACCCGAAAAGTCACCAGAGGAACTCATTGCCAATATCTTTATCAAATAATTTGGGAAGCCACTCGGAGGAAATGGATTGCTTCGGAGGTAGAAGGGAAGAGAATATCACTGAAAAATGGAGGTACAGCCAACATGGACACGTCCAGTGATTTTGGGAACCAATGGGCCGACTAGTTTCAATACACAATACAATAAGGTATTTTGAGTAACATGGAAGAAGATAACATTCCTTTATAATGTGTGCCATATAAATAATCAAGGAAGAAGGGGTTGGCATAAGATTTTTTTACCTCCTCCATCCTAAGGAATAAATGATTTTTTTCTTAAAAAGGACCTATCATGCCTTATTTCTTAACTTTTCCATGATTGTGATTTCATTAGTTCATCTAGGTACAGAATTTAAACATCTAATCAAGGTGGAAAGAATTATGCACTTTAAAACATTCAAATACTCAATTTGGTATTCAAAATGAACCAAATGGCCTGGGATTCAGATGTTTTAATAAGTTCCAAGGTATTATACTATTAGCCGTCTGCTTATGCAGCAGACAAATGAAAACGTGGGAATATGGATGCATCAAATATTCATGGAAATCAAATAGAAATACATTCTTTAGGAAAAAAATCATTGATACTTCTACACCAGGCAAATCTGGGCTACACCAGGCAAATCTGCATTTTTGTCATCAGGTTTGTGTCTGTTAAGGGGACATCACATGCTACGTACTTTGTTTTAGATGTAACCTACGTATGCTGATGGTTTTGACTGATCTGTTCAAAATACTGTCTATCGTCCTTCTATGGGAACCACCAGGAGCAAGGGGGCATTTTCAGTTAAAAATAATTTTTATTCATGAGCTCTCTGAGTCTTTCTTAGTCTCTTGCTTTAGATCTTTTTGTATGTGGCAGGTTCAGAGGTTCGGTCTTGATAAGCATGAGAAAGTTTGGATGTTTATTTAAACCTCTTGCATCTGCAAAAAATCCAGCCAGGATTTTTTGAGAGCAGCCTTTTTTTGGGAAGTTTGCCGGCACTGCTGGCTTTCTTTCACACTGACAATCCTAGGTACATTATCTACCTCATGGCATTTCATCACTTCTCCTTTGAGCCCTGGCTGCAAAGGAGAGATGCAGGTACTGAGTCAACATCCCTATTTTGAGAGAGAAAGGAAGGACTGTACTTTCACCATTGGCTTCATGTGACATCAATGGATGTACAGGATGAAGGGACAGCTGTGACCATCTCAGATTTGAGACACTGAACTGTGATAAAATTTAAGGACACTATGCTTTTAAGTTGTAAATTTTAGTAGTAATAACTTTAATCCTTTAGATTAAAAAGTCTTTTCTAGCTCATATACATCACTTTATATGAATCTACGTTTTTGGATTTCATTCATCTAGTTGATGTTAATCCCCCACTTGGTGCTGGGCGCTGGATGAAGCACTGGGGATTGATCCATTCTTGGATAAGCTTGCATAAATAACTAACTCAAGGAAGTGCTCCCCTGGGAGGATTCCTTTCTTTCCCCTTCCACTGAGTCAGTACCTTTTTCTATGCCCCCAAGGCACCAGCTTCATTATTCAACAAATATTTCTTGAACATTCTGATCATCAGGTATTGCTGCAAAATGACCAGTCACAATTATAAAGCCTCATGACAGACAACAATAAGCTTTTATTTCTTATTCACTCATCTGCCTGTTAGGTGGGTGTAGGCTGACGCAGGCTGGCTGTGCTGAGCTTGGTTCTCAACTGTGAAATGGATCTGGGTCCGCTCCATTTACTTTCCATCTTCCTTAGATCACTGGATATCCAAGACTGGCAGAAGCACAAGAGGGGCAGGACGAAACATGTGCTGCTCTTGTGATCAGAGCTGGCACGCTGGCACATTCTATTAGGCAAACTAGTCACAGGGCCACGCTCACCATCAGTGGTGTGGGGATGGAGGTACACATCTTCCCTGGAGTCTGGTTGGGGAGGGAGGGGATGAATATCTGCTAAACAGTGGTCTCCTCTGTGCCAACCATTGTAAGCTGCTAAAGAGGCAGTGCCTTCCAGAAGTTCAGGGTCTTTCTCCCCCCCCTGCCCACCCACTACACAAAGGCAACGGGATCAATTAAAGGCAATGGAGTTGGGGTTAAGAATTTGAGCTCTGAAGTCAGGCAATCTGTGAACTCTGGTTGCTCCATTTATTAAATCTATGATCTTGAACAAGATTTTTTATCCTGAGCCCCAATTTCCACATCTATAAATTGAAAGTGACAGTAAGGTACCCAACCCAGAGGGTTCTTGTGGGGATTAAATAAATAATGCATATAGGAAATTCCCTGGTGGTCCAGTAGTTGGGAATCCTCGCTTTCAGTGCCCAGGGCCCGGGTTCAATCCCTGATTGGGGAACTAAGATCCCGCAAGCCTCGCGGCGTGGCAAATAATAATAATAATAATAATGCATGTAAAGTTTTAAATTTAGAGTCTGCCACCATGTAAGTGCTCAATAAATGGTTGCTGTCATCATCGACACCAGGCATCCCAAATGGCCAAGAAGAGCACCCTTACTTTGGAGGTGCTGGGCGGTAAACCCCAAGAGTAAGCTCTATCCTAGTGTCTGTCCAATTGGGTTCCAGGCATCGGTTGACCCGTCTACTTTCCCGACTGCACTGAGAACTCTTCAAGGACAGTATTGAGCCCTCCTTCCCCGGCTGCTGCCACACAGCTGGCACTCAAAGCAAGTTGATGACAAACCACTGCAATTCTGTCCCCTCCCCACTGTGCTCTCCACAGCACCACTGTTAAAACGAGCTGCAGTGAAGGATCTCTTTGGCTTTTTGTTTGTGTTCATTGTTGTTGCTTTCATTTCCAATCTGTCACAGACCAGTGTTTTATCTGCCCAGTGAGACAGAGCTCCGGATCAGATGCTTGGATATTGCAGCCACGTCAAGTCGCCAGAAATGTTTCTGAACATGGACTCATTATTTCCAAACGTATCTCTTTGTGAACTAGTAACAAGCATCCTGTAGGCCAGCACCGGTTCCCAGACCGCTCCCTGTCCCCCTTTGAATAGGGCCGCTGGACATTTTGTGAGTGACCTCCTGATGTCCTTGCCAGGTAAAGTATGCAGATCAGCAAACGCACCCTCTGAGAGCCGTCCAGGTACTTAGAGCCAAGGGGCAAAACCGTCATTTATCTCGTCAATGGTTTTCTCTCAGATAATTTGTCCTTGCTCTTCTCCATAGCCCGGTTTTCCTCTAGAAACACAACAGAAGCTGGTACATATTCAGGTACATGACTCTAGTGTTGGGCCAACTCCAAAGAGATCTCCGATGTGCAGCGGGGGAGCTTCTGAGAATGCTTCAAGCCTGGACACATTTCCAGCAAGGGACCATGACCACCAGGAAAAGAGCCTGGCCTGAGCCCGGAATCCGCGAGTACTTCCTCAGAGGCTCCCAGGACTGTTGATAGAACTCGCTGAGAACCCAGGCAAGAGCTTCTGCCTGCGCATCAGGTATTTATGGGCTGTTTTGGCTTCTGTCTGCTTCTGGGTTCTCAAGTAGCTTCTGCACAACCTGAGTGGATCGTCTCAGCTGTGACGTTAGCCTCAGCTCTTTCTAACCAACCCAGGCAGGAATGGGGCGCTCCAGGCCTGGGACAGGTGTCCAAGACCCAGCAGAGAGTTTCGTAAAACCTCCCATCCTGCCCGGCTCTGGAGCTGCTCTTATCTACCAGGGAGGGGCAGCACTGCAGCTTGGGTCCCCCCAGCCTCCAGCGGCTAGTGGAGGGGTGCGTAACAGGGCCACCTCCCTCCCTCTCCTCCCCCCTGCCCCCCAGGGGGAGGGGAGCCTCTCTCGTTCCCCATCAGACTGGATGTGCCTTTATCCTCTAAGGCCCCGATCTCACCCTGAACACCCCGTTCTCCGCCTGTGGATGCGGGGTGCTCCCTGACCCACCCAGATTCGAGAGCTCAAGGGGACTCCCCCACTCTCCATCTTCCCATCCTGTACCCCCTTTCTGGGGCCTCATCACTGTGGAAGACAGGGATAGTAAGGGTACAAGTGGATGGGGGTGTGGGGAGGATTTTGGAGAAGAAGCAGGGGTGTGTAGGGAGGGGGGTGACAAGGTCCCCCAAGAGGGAAACCAGCCTTGTCTGGTGGCTGAGAAGGCTTGTTCATTTTTCACTGTATAGTATTTTAAAAGAGAATAAGAAATTTAAATGGAAAAGAAGCCCTGAGACCCTTCCAACTCACTGTGCTTCAAGCACCCATTTCAATCAGAGGTTTCATTTCTGCTGCTGGGTCTGGGCTCCAGCTCCCTCCCGTGGCCTGTACACTACAGGGGACATTCCACACATTCCAGCATCATTTAAACAAACAAACAAAACAACTCCTGAAGCATGGAGCTTCTGTTAAAAAAAATGATCATTCTTAAGGATTCCTAAATGGCTACAAAGCAGAGTTCAACTTCCTTAACCCTTATCTACCTTTCCCACACTGATATTCATACACCGGGGCAGGTAACTGAACTGAACGACCAGCGGTCCTTTGTATAAGCCCCATCCTGCCCACCCCTGGTATGTGCTTGTAGGGCCCCTACCTTCCAAATGCACATGCACAAAGTCTACCAGTCCTTTATCCCCCCGCCCATTCATGTCCTACATTAAACCTTCCTTGATATCCCAGAGCAGAATGCCTTGCGCACAATAGATGTTCATTAAATGTCCCATGATGAAGACATTTAAGCAAGAACTCTTTCCTCTTCAGGATGGGGGCAGTGTCATTTTGTTGTTTAGTTCAGCAAATCAAGACTTAGGTTTCTAAGTGCTAGAAGATTTTTATGTAATGAAGATTTTTTTGTTAGAGATGTGGCTTTGGAAAGTATGGTTCAACTAGTAAATGATTCAATGAATGAATGAATGAATGATTTTGACCTGTTGTCGGGGGACACTGGGAGATTTGCTTCATTTTTTATCATACTTGGAAGGGTTTGCCTAGTGGGCAAAAGAAAGGAAGTAGGTTCCTTTCTTTTGTCCTGTCTCAAATCTAAGATAATGTAGTCATTTTGTCAAAACATCTGACTCTGAAGGAAATTGCTTCTCTTACAACATTCGTAGCAAGTTTCCAAATCACACTACAAATGAGTGGTTGCGAAGTCTATGAAACAAAAGTTTGGACAGAAGGATCTACTTCCTAGAATCAGAGATGAGGCAGGAACTGTCTTTTCCAGAAAGGGAACTAGGGGTGCAGAGGTTCCCCCCTGTTCATTCCCACCAGTGGGTGGTGGCCGAGGCAGGAGAGGAAAGAGCTCGAGTCTGCAGCCTCCCTCTCCATGCACTCACCACTAGGCCTCCTTCCCCTTGTTGGAGCCACTCATTAACCTTTCTTGTATGTCTGAGGCCTGAGAGAGGCAGCAGGAAGTGGAGGGAAGACTTAGGCTGGAGCTGGACGTCCTGCTGAGAGGTCCGACTCTGATACTTTCTAGCCTTGATTGTTGCCAAGTCATCAAATTGCACTGAATCTACTTCCTCGCTTATACTATAGGAATGAGCCTTTCCTATAATCACAAGGTTCCTATGTCACTGGGCTTGTCATGAGAACCAACTAAAAATCTTTCTGCTCCTTCCGTATTCCAATTCCTATTCCACACAGGCTCTACATAGATGATGCTCTGTCCTTTTGGAGCATCTTATCAGGTATCAAGTGTGGTTGGTTTGTCCCAACATTAGTGATGTTAACTTGGATCCATTGGTTAAGGTGGTATCCACTAGGGTCTCCACTATAAGGTTACTATTTGTCCCTTTATAATGAGCTAGGAATTTGTGGGGAGATTCTTGGAGGCTATGTAAATATCCTTGTTCCTCACCAAGCATGCATCCATCAGTTTTAGCATCCACTGATGACTCTTGCCTGAATCAATTATTGCTGTGTTGGTGGTAAAATGGTAAAATCCTAATCCATCATTGCTTCTGCATTTATTCATTGCCTGAATTGAACTCTGATAATATAACAGTGAATAAGACAAAGACTTTGCTTCAAGGAATTTACATAGTTTGTTTATTCTTTCAATAAATGTTTGTTATTAACTCTTAGCTACATCCTGGGAACTGCGGTTAAGTACTGGGGGTACAACAGACAATAAGGCATCACCGCCCCCTCCCCATGGAGCTTACTGTCTAATGCCAAAGATAAGATGATCAAGGCATGTGCAAATGATCAAAAGTAGACAAATCTGCAAAAAGTGCTGTGGAGTCCTGAGGGGTATCAGGGAAGTCTGTGTAATCGCTGTAAGTGGTGTTTAATCTGAGACGTGAAGAGGGAGCAGGCATTTGCTAGTGAGGGGTTGGGGAAATGAAAAGCACATTCTAGGCCGAGGGGCCCTCATGGGCAGAGACTGAGACAGGCAGCTTTGAGAGAGCCCTTCTTACCCTGGGATGCTTTCCCTCCAACACCGTCCCAGCCACCTACCTCCAGCAGGGCTCACATGGGACCAAAGGACACTGTGCCTGAATTCCTGTCACCATGAGAGGACCCGTTGGTTAGCCTGGCCTCTGTGGAGGAAAACAGTGCTTGACCTTCCGCCTCCCGTCCCAGACAGGCCCCGTCAGAGAGATGTGCTTGTGTCTTAGAGGGAGAAATAAAAAACACCACACCTCCCTTCAAGTCTTGGGTTAGACCTCAACATCCCATGGATTTTACTCCGGGAATTAAGGCCCTGAGATAACACTCTAGATTGAACATGCAAAATCAAAATCCTGCCCGGTGGCCTGTCTCAGTTTCCCCAGCCAGGCAGAGGGGGAATCATACTCTTCTCTCTCAATGTTTCTTCGAGAATTCAGTGCCTACAACTAACTAATAAGATGAATGTACTAAAGGCTGGTTCCCGCTTTTATTTTGTGTTTTTTTATCATTAGAGACAGGGTATATTTTGATGATTGTTATTAATATGGCATAACTTGCCAACAATTAATATAATATAGTATGGTCTAATACCGAATGCCATGAATATATAATATAGCATCACGTAATGTATTTTATTTCAATGTAGTATTCATTAAAATAGCTATTTGATATAATTTTACATCATGTAGAAAGAAAACTAACATGGTTGTTGAACTCTGTTTAATTTCCAAAAAAGAATTTTAACAGCTGAGCTTGAACTTAGCATAAAAAACTGATGAATATGACAGATGAATGGATAAAGAAGATGTGGCACATATATACAATGGAATATTACTCGGCCATAAAAAGAAGTGAAATTGAGTTATTTGTAGTGAGGTGGATGGACCTAGAGTCTGTCATACAGAGTGAAGTAAGTCAGAAAGAGAAAAACAAATACTGTATGCTAACACATATATATGGAATCTAAAAAAAAAAAAAAAAAGGTTCTGATGAACTTAGGGGCAGGGCAGGAATAAAGACGCAGATGTAGAGAATGGACTTGAGGACACGGGGAGGGGGAAGGGTAAGCTGGGACGAAGTGAAAGAGTGGCATGGACATATATACATTAACAAATGTAAAATAGATAGCTAGTGGGAAGCAGCCGCATAGCACAGGGAGATCAGCTCGGTGCCTTGTGGACCACCTAGAGGGGTGGGATAGGGAGGGTGGGAGGGAGACGCAAGAGGGAGGAGATAATAGGGATATATGTATATGTATAGCTGATTCACTTTGTTATAAAGCAGAAACTAACACACCATTGCAAAGCAATTATACTCCAATAACGATGTTAAAAAAAAACCCTGATGAATATAAAAATTGAAGAATAACCTTGCCCCTCGTTGCTAATGATTCTAGTTGGGCTTTTCATAAAAGCCTAAACATTGTTCCTTGTAGTGCCTTCCACACCTGGGGCTGAGCGGGGTCACCAGGCTCTTTTTGGGTCGAGGCAAGACAAACCCCATATTTATTGGGTACGTGCCCCCAAGGCTCTTAGACAATAAATCTCTGTGACAGTGAGAGGGACTCGACTCCAGATAAACAATATTTTACATGTTCCCAAACTAAGGTGACTGGGTATTTGTGGAGTGATTGCGGTTGTATGGTGTTACAGTGAGGACAGATGCTTTTCAGCAAACTGGCTGGAGCTCATACATCTAAGTGAGGCTTAACTTCCGAGCAGTCACTGTGGGAGATGCTCTATGCATTCTCACAGAGGTGTCATTTCTAAACATACTCTGGAGCTCTGTTTTTGGAATGATTCTGAGATACATTTTGAAAAACCTCCTAAGAACGATCCATGTATCATTTATTCTATATCTTATTCTAAAATAAAAAATAAAGTTTGATCACTCCTATTATTTTCCTTTTGTTGTTTCCCAAAATGAATCCAATTTATAAACATGAGGATGATCCATCCAAAAGGAAGTGTGTCCAATTTCAGATTTGTGGGCCCAGGTTCAAGCTCATACACCAAGGAGGACACTCCCTGTCTCAGAATGAGGGCCAACGAAAGCCACTGTGCAGCTGAACTTCGATCCTTTGGGTGGAAAGAAGACCCCATCTTGGGCATCTTGGGAGAACAGAACCCAGTGGATGAGATCACTGCATCGGACATTTATTGAAGCTCAAAAGCCTAGCGAGTCTCTGAGCCAAGACTGAATGCAAGTCTGACTCCAAAGCCAAGTGCAGTGCAGAACTACACCTGAACTTCCCCCAGCTGTATCCTGAGATGTACCTGAGAGAGATGGCCAAGCAGGGCTCGGGCATCCAAGGAGGCCCAGCTTTCTGTGTCCAGCAGCAAGTAGCCCCCTTTATCCCTGGGTGCCTTGCATATGTGATGTTTTGTGGAGACTTGGATGGTCTGGAAGTACTGCCTTGTGCTCCACCACTTCACTCCTTACTCACTCACTATTTTAATTGATTACTATCCTTACTATGAGGCAGGCACAGCGCTAGATCTTGGAATTATAAGAGCGAAAAAGACACAGCCCCTTCTGTGTGTTTAAAGGGCATTGCAGGGATAGACCAGAATTAGCAACCTCTTTACCTACATGTACAGTGAGAATTAGGGAGAAATGTTACTACTTTGTTTCTTTTTATCTTACTGGTTTTTTCCAGTTTTTCTATAACTATGTATCACTTGCATGATCAGAACAAACAAGTTTATGTTTGAAAGGGCACATCATGTCAGAGAGCAGATCACCTCCTGGGGAGGGGGCCCCCTGACTTGGGGGGGCCGAGTGGCGCCCTTCGGCCCAGACCATCTTAATACCCGCTGATCCCTTCCCTCTGGACGGTTCTGCTCTGATGCTCTAAGCAGTCTTCATGTGGACGGTTCTGCTCTGATACTCTAAGAGGTCTTCATGTGGACGGTTCTGCTCTGATGCTCCAAGAGGTCTTCATGTGGACGGTTCTGCTCTGATGCTGTAAGTGGTCTTCGTGTGGACGGTTCTGCTCTGATGCTCCAAGAGGTCTTCGTGTGGACGGTTCTGCTCTGATGCTCCAAGAGGCCTTCGTGTGGACGGTTCTGCTCTGATGCTCCAAGAGGCCTTCGTGTGGACGGTTCTGCTCTGATGCTCCAAGAGGCCTTCGTGTGGACGGTTCTGCTCTGATGCTCCAAGAGGCCTTCGTGTGGACGGTTCTGCTCTGATGCTCTAAGCGGTCTTCGTGTGGACGGTTCTGCTCTGATGCTCTAAGCGGTCTTCGTGTGGACGGTTCTGCTCTGATGCTCTAAGTGGCCTTCGTGTGGACGGTTCTGCTCTGATGCTGTAAGCGGTCTTCGTGTGGACGGTTCTGCTCTGATGCTCTAAGCGGTCTTCGTGTGGACGGTTCTGCTCTGATGCTCTAAGAAGCCTTCGTGTGGATGGTTCTGCTCTGATGCTCTAAGCAGCCTTCATGTGGACGGTTCTGCTCTGATGCTCTAAGAGGCCTTCATGTGGACGGTTCTGCTCTGATGCTGTAAGCGGTCTTCGTGTGGACGGTTCTGCTCTGATGCTCTAAGAGGCCTTCGTGTGGACGGTTCTGCTCTGATGCTCTAAGAAGCCTTCATGTGGACAAAGTCCAAGGAGGGCAGGCATCTAAGAAACTGCCTCCTGCTCTGAGCAAGCATTCACTGTCCTTAAACGAACACACTCTCTCAAAAGACACCATGCAGAGGCCGGTAGTCAGAACTTCTTGGAAAGCCACAGAAAACCCCACTCAAACTGATGCAAAAAGGCGGGGGCGATTTTCTTGGTTTTTTGCCCACGGAACTGAAAGTCTGCTGGGTGTGGCTGGACAGCCACCTCCCCCCAGGGGATGGCCCGGGCCCCCCAGGGGTTCCTCCCCCCACTTCTCACTGGGGGACCTCGGGCTGGGTCAGGTGGCCCAGGAGTTGGGACCCCGAGTCACATACGAACCCTCTGCTGAGAGTGGATGGGGTGGGAGGCGCGGGCGTAGCCTCGGCGTCTGAAGGAAGTTAGGGGTACATGTACTGCTGCACCCACGAAACCACCGTGTTCCCAGGCGCGGCTTGTGAGGCACGTGGGCCAGGAGCGTGGCTCACACGGACCGTTTCTAGTTCCCTCTGAGTGAGTGAAACTGAGGACAGGACACCGGGGCCCCGTGTGTGTCCTGGATCCGTGGCCGTGCTCCGAGGCAGGTACCGGGGAGCCGTGTGGTCCCCGCAGGCCAGCTGCCCCTGCTCTGTGGAGACGCACTCGGTGCTGTCCTGCTGAAGCATCAGACATAATCAACAACACTTCTGCGGGACAAAATACCTAGGTATTCATTTCGAGAGAGAAGAATACTTGTTAGAGGTTAACCTGCTCTGAGCACTTACGAATCAGAACAACAGCAACAAGATCAAGGCCAAGATCGTTACCTGACCTGCTTGGACCTTCAGTCCTGGAAGCAGCCTTGGCTCGCTGCCCTTCCCTTTTTCTGTCTCTAAATTTCTTGGGTGGGTGTGGGGTCTCTGCTCTCTC
Organism: Eubalaena glacialis; assembly: GCF_028564815.1. Lineage (NCBI taxonomy): Eukaryota > Metazoa > Chordata > Mammalia > Artiodactyla > Balaenidae > Eubalaena > Eubalaena glacialis. The sequence goes on along the minus strand of NC_083732.1, from coordinate 6,334,212 downwards.
CTTCTGCCCCCGACCTTGGGACAGACTCTCTCCTCTGTCCTGCGGGGAGCACAGCACCCCGTTGTCAGCATCCTCAGGATGTACCCCCCTCTACCGAATTCACAAACTGCTGTCATTTAAGAGCTGCCGCCTCACACAGAGGTCAGTGATGCTGGAGGCTTAACGGGCTCTGCTGGACACCGTGTGCTCTTTGGAGAGAAAAGGCCATTGTTTTTGCTGGTCTCTGACTGGCCAGTGTGTAGGGAACCGTCCCGGGGAGGGTGTCTGCAGCTCCCCAGGCAGCCTTGTCTTATCTGCAGGGACATCCATCTTATCTGCAAGGTCTCAGGGTGGAAATGAGATCAGCGTGCCTAAAATATCAGCTCAGATAGAGCAAGAAGCAGCAAACAAAGCCCACAGTGCAGAGGCTTGCACCCTCTAGTCACACTTTCCAATCCCTAAATTACAGAGCACAACTTCTCTGATGAAAGTATGAACACACACGCACACCCCCCCCCACCCCCCAGAAAAGCATTCACACAAAATCCTTTGGATGTAACACTTCTAAGCCTTCCAGTGTTCAATTTCCAACAGTATCTAGAACATCATTCAATCTCGTTTGGTGGTCTTGCAGCCCCTCAGCCCTCCTGGGCCAGCGGTAGGAGAAGGATCTCAGGTGAGCTCTGTAAATTAGGTGGTTTTCACTCAGTTGCCACTCTTGGTCTGTTTTCCAGCCAGCTGCCTCCTTCTACTTCACGTTGAGGGCCGTAACACCGTGCTGCACAGCTGAGCTCTGAACCACGGTGAGTAGGTATAAATGCTTGTCTGCTAGGTAAGGTATGGCGTGCTGCAGAGTTGTAATACCAAATGAGTTCTACAGAAAGCTTTATTGCAATGAGTCCAGCTCACAACTGTATACAGTGCTCAGGGAAACTTCTCTCTCTCTCTCCTTGGTTTCCCGCCCTCCCTACCCCCCCAACTGAAGTGCCTATTACGGTACCAATGCAGCACAATGGAAAACAGAATTTAAAGCAATTAAATGATATTGGACCGCAGGCATTCACAATGATGCACAATGAAGGGAATGGCAGCGTTCAATTCAGAGCCTGGAGGGTCTATCTAGGTCTTTAATTAACTGCACGTGTGTATGCCTCTCCCCCCCCCCCATTGGAACCACAATTATTTTTAGAACTACAGTTACTTTTATAGATAAACCCACACCGGAAAGTCTTAGGAAGTCAATTTGCGTTTGAGTTAATGCCAGGGCAGCGCGTATGCAAAGTGGGTTTTCCCAGATGAGGCCGCAGTGTGAAAATTTCCATGGGTGGGTTTTCCCATCGCCTTCCCAGTGGGAAAAGTTAAATAGACTAAGATAAGATTTAAACAACAATTTCTAACAACAAATTGAAACACTACAGAAGACATGCCACAAGGCCACCCATGATTTACTGCCAAATGTTCTGTGCAATGAATAACTGTCATAAGCGAGTGCAGAAGCAAGGCCGCTTCCTGCTGGGAAAGCAAGTGTGGCGGGGGGGGGGGGGGGGGGGGGTTGGGGGTGGGTGGGGGTTGGGGGTGGGGGTGGGGGGGGGTGGGGGGGGGGGTGGGCGGAGCTCCAGACGCGGATGCCCCGTCCTCTCCTCTGCTCACCTGTTTGACTCCTTTCCGGGTTCCAGACTCAGGCCTGCAGTGGTAATTCTTATGTAAGTGAATGAAAGCCATTTTCCCGTGGCTAATCCTGTCCTAAAGTTCACCCCCTTTGTGGTGACAATACATTTGGTCTGTCCTTCCTGGAAGGAAAGAGCACAGCAGGAAGGAGGCGGGGAGGCACCGACCCCTATGCACACAAATTTAACCCTCGCACCTACTGAGAAGGAGGCAACAGTGTATCCACTTCACAGATGAGGAGACTGAGGCTCAGCCAATGTGAGTGGGTTGATGAAGGTTCATGGCCGGAAGCGAAGGCACTGGGAGTGGGCTCCTCCCGTCCCTCCACTGCCTTCTGCTGGGAGTCGGGGAGGGGCTTGGCCCTGCCCGGGAGCGGGTCGGAGGGTGGAGGTGTCTCCGTGGGCAGGAGCTGGGAGGCTTGAGCTCGCGGAAGTGCCCCAGCCCCTGTGGTCGGCTCAGCCTAGGTCACTGCCTTTCTGGCTCTAGGAGATTTCGCCCTGCTGATCGCTGGTCTCCATGGTTTTGATGGTTCCTGTTGTCTTTGTTCTCCAGGTGGGCTTGTGGCTAATGCCTCCCCCAGCTCACCGCTGAGCTCTGAGCTCAAGCAGGGGGACGGGCTTGTACATATACATATACAAACACACATGCACGTGTAGGTACATGTACACACACACGTACGTACACACATACACACATGCACAGATACACACACATGCACGTACATACACATATACATGGTATATGCATATACTATATATACATATATTTATAAATATATTTATAGTACATGTGTGTATATTATATATGTACATTTAGCATAGGTTATATATGTTATATGTGTATAATACGTTTAAGTATAGTATACGTATGTATGTTACATACATATATAGGTAGAGTATGTACTCATGTATATATATATACACGAGTATATTTAAGGAAATGTATGTTATATATGTATATATAGTGTATGCTCACTATATATGTATATATACAATTATACACATATGTGTTATTGCTTTATTATAAAGCTATGCATAAAGGTGTCTATTTGAAATTATATTATTCTGTATTATTTACTTTTCTGTTACACAAATGCTATTAATAAAGAAAATAAAAATAGGACTGGCCAGGGACTTCCCTGGTGGTGCAGTGGTTAAGAATCCGCCTGCCAATGCAGGGGACACGGGTTCGAGCCCTGGTCCGGGAAGATCCCACATGCCGCGGAGCAACTAAGCCTGCGAGCCACAACTACTGAGCCCACGCACCACAACTAGTGAAGCCCGTGTGCCACAACTACTGAAGCCCGTGCGCAGCAACGAAGACCCAACGCAGCCAAAAATAAAAAGATAAATAAATAAATTTATTTAAAAAAATAGGACTGACCAACAGTGCCAATTGGTAGTAAGGAATAGTGGGACTTAGTTCTATTCCTATGTGTAAGGAAAATGTAATATTTTTATGATGCTCTTTCTGTCGCCTGACACAGCAGCTCCCTCTAGCCCTCCCCCTCTTTCTCTGATGGTTGAATGTCTCAGGCTGGTTAGGGAACGCTGGGGACACAGCTGGGGGCCCTCAAGTCAGCCCGCACAGCCACCCATCCACCCTCCTGTCCCTCAGCTTGCTTCTGTGGTCTCTACAGAACTGAGTTTCCCCAAAAGTGGTTCTGGACCCACATTCACTTAGGAAACAGTTTGCACTAAAACTGCCTTTTGGAGAGTAATGGCTCGATAAAGATCCCAGAGAACCAGCTTAAGTTTGCTTAACCTGGACTTTTCCCTAAGTGGCATTTGATTTCTAGAACATTTTTCTTTCTTAGACACTTACCACTAAACAGCTAACGGGCCCTACCTGATCCCCCTTCATTCCGCTTCAGCCCTGTGGGCCAGCTTCCCACCGTGTATTTGCTGCGTCTGCAGCCTGGATTGCTTTCCCCAGATCTCTGCAAGTTTCCTCCCTCACTTCCTTCAGTCTTTGCTCAACTGTCACCCTGAGTAAGGCCACTTCCTATCATTCATCCCTGTTTTATTCCTTTCTCCTAAGCATGGGTCATTGTCTAACATTCTATGTAACTGGCTTATTTAACTTACTTTCCAAGGGGACCAGAACTCATTGTGGGTGGCCGTTCTGTCTGGTGGGCTCGCTGCTGTAGTGCCAGGCCTTGAGCCTAGAGCAGACCAGCGACTCACGGCAGGGGAATGAAATGGAGGAGGCCGCAGGGAAGGACAAATGGCACATGTGTTTGGGGAGCCCAGTGAAGGGAAAGGGCACAGCTGATGGAGCCACCTGCTGAGCGTTTCTGGTCTCTCCTCTCGATTACACTCCTAAAGTGATCCTGGCTTCTCCCTACCACACATTCCTCCAACAAGCATCAAGCACCTACACCCAATACACACCAGACAGTTAACCAGACAGCGGTGACCCAGTAGTGGGGAAAAAAGCGCCTGCCCACGGGGAGGTAACCTACTGGCGGGCACGTGTGCAGGGACAGAAAGAGGAAAATCCAGCAGAACTACATCCACCGCATTAGCTGTAGGTTTGTCTTCTCACTAAGGCAAGACGTTTGCGCTCCATTTTTTTCTTTTCCCCTAAAACTGAATGTGTGAAAAAGCAGCTCAGTCACCAGGAAAAAGGGTTAAGAGCCAATCAGTGCTAAAGAAGAGAAGATGCTGAATATTTCCTTTTCAGCTTGAAATCAGCCTTGCTATCTGCTGGGCTGCATAGAATTTCAAATCCCTCTGAACAGACCTCCCCAAATCACTAGGATTCTAATTTTAAAAAATAACTGTGATGTAATGTGACCCTCCACACACTTGTCTGGAATAAATTCTTTAAGAAGTCCAACGTGTGCATGCACATGAACACACAATCATTTAAGTGCAGAAAGTAGTACAAAAACCCATTTCAACTATTCAACTGTATTTAAAAGGCATCAGGTGGTGAATCTGGGGGTGAAAACAAAACCTCGGGAACCTGAAATGCCGTCCAAATCTCAATTCTCAAATTCTTTCAAGCAAAGAATTCTTAGCAGATGGACGCAAATCCATAAACTCCGAGCAAGGCGTCTTTAGGGGAGAAGGTCGGTTTTATATCAGATGCTTGTACACTGAGATGCTCTGGGAAATTCGAAACGTGGACAGAACACATCAAGCCTTTGCCCAGACCGAGTGGAGTGATTTTCCTGCCGCCACAGACTTGAGCCCCGCATTCCTAAACGGTGTGCAGCTGTCAGTTCATTGGGAGAAACTAGGAAGAGCCTTTAGTGAAATAACCACATGCCCATGAAGTTACTAAATGAATGTTTCACCTTTTTCCACCAAAATAAAATGCTCAGTAGTTCAAGTCCTTAAAACGGTCTAGAACTCAATAGAGGAAAGGGATGTGACTGAAGCATTTGGAAGCCTGTCTGCCAGAAGGTGAGCTCGTGATGCACATAAAGGACTCACCTGGCTGCTCTTCTCCATCGATTATAAAAGAGAAGAAAAAACTGGAAAAGATTAAGGACGCCTAGAAATCCTCGAAAGCTTCAGACTTATTTACACATATGAAGGCGAAACCTGTGAAGCCAGGCATTGTCGGACTTTCCTTCCCCAGTTGAAATTCCGTATGTTCTCAATTACGAGCCACTGCAGTTTGACTCAGTGCAGGCAGCAGTTGCATTCATGCGTGGCTTGCTTTCTTTTTCTCTACCCCAGTAAGCAGAGCCGTCAGAGAACAGGATGGTGAACCCATGGCTGAGAGGTCAGCACACACACATTGAAAAGTGGGAGGTGTTTCTACGCCTTGGAGACAGTCGGCCAGGAGGCCTTCAATGGTTACTACCCAGCAGCGCCATGTTGACTACGTATTTTCATGTAAAGGGTAAGCTTTTGTAATTTGGCAAAGAAAAGGTATGTATGCTACTCCTTGACCTTTGGGACAAATGAGGGAGTCAAGATGAAAATCATGTCTGCAGACTTCGATTTTTGTTCCCCTTCCCCTGCCCACCCCAAACAGTAGAGTTTTGAACTATAGTAATTAGTCCTGTTTATGGCAGGTAGTCTTGAATGTATTTTTCATTTCTGAAAATTGGACTCCAAAAGGCTAGCGCTTGTAACTATGATTCTAAAATGTAACAAAGGTATTTTCAAATATCTGGCAACTGTAACATTTTCACCAGTTTTCTAGTTAGTAACACTGAAAGTTGATTATTTGTGAAAGTAGAGACTCCAGAATTTTAACGCCTAAGAATCTTTTGGAGGGTACTTGTAAAAAAAAAAAGCAGATTCCTAGACCTGGTGCGGACGGAGCTCAGGAATTTGCTTTGTACTGAGAACCTCAGGGAATTCAAATGTGTTTTGGGGGCACACTTTGAGAAATAACGTGTTAAGCCTGGCCATTTGATTCTGCCCCCTGCAGGAATACCATGGTGGTCTTTTATGTATTTGCTGCCATGTCTGTATTGGTTTTCCCCTGAGGCAACAGTCAGGATGGGCTAGGTTGTGCTGCAGAAAACAAAAAACAAAAGAAAAACAAAAAACAATCCTCAAACTCTCAGTGGCTTACAAGGTCAAAGTTCATCCCCCGGGTTGGGGGCAGAGGGCTCTGTCCCACATTGTCTTCATTCAGGGTCCTGATGGCAGCTCTGCTCTCGGGAATTTTGTTGGCTGCCATGTTTGGGGGAAGAGAAGATGGCAAAGCTGGGACTGGCTCTCCCAGCTATAACATGTGTCACTTCCATTCATGGTTCATTGGCCACACCTAACGCTGTGGGGTGTGACAATGCAACCTTCTTGTGAGCCCAGAGGAGAGGTATATGGATATTGCAAACAGTGGCAACGTCTGCCCCAAGGGATACAGGAGGCAGAGGCATCAGGCCTGGAAAGATGGTTCCTAAGCTCTTTTTTTAAAAAATTAATTAACTTTATTTAATTTATTTATTTTTGGCTGCGTGGGGTCTTCGTTGCTGTGCGCGGGCTTTCTCTAGCTGCGGCGAGCAGGGGGCTACTCTTTGTTGCGGTGCGCGGGCTTCTCATTGCGGTGGCTTCTCTTGTTGAGGAGCATGGGCTCTAGGTGTGCAGGCTTCAGTAGTTGTGGCATGCAGGCTCAGTAGTTGTGGCTTGCAGGCTCTAGAGCGCAGGCTCAGTAGTTGCGGCGCACGGGCTTACTTGCTCCGCGGCATGTGGGATGTTCCCGGACCAGGGTTCAAACCCGTGTCCCCTGCATTGGCAGGCGGAGTCTTAACCACTGTGCCACCAGGGAAGTCCGATGGTTCCTAAGCTCTTGAGGAACACAGGGCATCAATGGAGGGTGAGGCACTACACTAATATTAAAATAGTGGTAATTATTTCCAAAATTGCCCATAACGTCCCTAGAGAAATTTCTTAATCTTTTAATAGTGTTTTGTATCTGCTAGGATTAATAAATAGTTAATGTATGTTAACAGAAAGCCTCCTAATTGAAATTTCTTTAAATATCTGATAGTTTTTGAGACAAGGAACACAGCGTAGGAACAACAGAGTTTATGCTAATCGCGTCGCATGATGGAATTGTTAGTGGTACCCAGTCCTGCCGCTCCTTGAGCCTGGTACTTGGTGGAGGTGCCAGGGCACCAGGCTCCTCTGCTCTACCCCCGTCTGCCACCTAACTGCTCTTCAGCCCTGCCTGAGACCCACCGCCTTACTTCTCTGCATCTGTTTCTTCCGCTGCGAACTGAGTTGGAGAGAGACAGTGGATCACTAACGTCTCTCAGAAGAACCCAGAAGCTTCAGTCCTGATGTGATCAAATATGATGAAGAGTTTTGACTCACTCCCTGTATGGAAAATCACAAACCAGGATATGCAATGGTATTTTAAGCTTCTGAGAAATATTCTGCAAGGTGACTTACTGCAAAGGAGCAAAAATGGCTCCTGCCACCCTAGATGCTAAACATTCATTGTGGAATGAGTCTTAGGACGTGCTTTATTAACCTGGGTTTTCACTTCACTTTTTCCACTTACTGGACGTGTGCCTTCGAGAAGCTGGTTAATCCTCAGATATCTCATCAGCAAAACGGATTCTAATTTATTTCCAAAGTTCTTGTGAGAGTAACGTAAGATGATGTGACAACGGGCTTAGCATTGCGTCGAAGACATCCTGATAGCTGTTTCATGAATGTGCAATGAATGAAATGCCCAGCTAGTGAAAGACTGTATCATTATTATTATCATCCTTGGAGCTTTGTACATGGTGTGTACCTGGCCACATTGAATTCTGCCAGCTTCTGACAACCTGAAAGTTTTCAGGAGATTCCTTCCATTCAGAGAAGAATCCTTTTATCGACTTCATCTCTTCCCCCACCTAAAACTTGCTGGGGCAGCTGGTGCATGAAATGCCCGTCAGTGACGTGTTTGGCCCCCGTCAGGCCTTGCGTGCTGTCCTGCTTGCCAGGACAAGAGCAGCCTAGTCTTATCTGAATTTTCACTCCCCACACCTCATCCTGATGCTCCCCAAACAGCCCTCGGTGCTGTCGCAAAGCCCCGAAGAGAACGCACACATCAGCTGGTTCCCTCGAATTTCACAGATGAGGGAGTGCAGGCAAACTTTTAGGCAGATGGGTCTCAGTTATTGAAGGAAGGGGGCTCCAAAGGGCTGTGGAGGTCCCTCTCCCTCTGGACTTTCCTTCTGCTGGGTTTCTGCCAAAGCAAGGGCGTGAGCTGAACACCCGAGAAACCCTCTGTGCACCTGACTTGTCCAGAGCCAAATGTGTAGCCGCTGAGCCTCTGGCCCCTGGCAGGGCAGCTCATGGACAGCAGAGTGGAAGCCGGCAGAACTCTCTGTCATCTTCTAGGGCTAAGTGGACAAGGAGGGTGGACATTTCACAAATCACGGTGAGGGCTTCCCTGGTGGCACAGTGGTTAAGAACCCGCTTGCCAATGCAAGGGGCACGGGTTCGAGCCCTGGTCCGGGAAGATCCCACATGCCGTGGAGCAACTAAGCCCGTGCACCACAACTACTGAGCCCACGAGCCACAACTACTGAAGCCCCTGTGCCACAACTACTGAAGCCTGTGTGCCACAACTACTGAAGCCCGCACACCTAGAGCCTGTGCTCCACAACAAGAGAAGCCACCACAGTGAGAAGCCCGTGCACCACAACAAAGAGTAGCCCCCATTCGCCACAACTAGAGAAAGCCCGCGCGCAGCAGTGAAGACCCAAACGCAGCCATAAATAAATAAATAAATTTATATTAAAAAAAATCGTGGTGAGGTGAGTCGTCTTTTCTCGGTGAAGAATCTCTTCCATTCCTCTGGAGCACCCTTCACCCATTTATTCCTTCCCCAGTGCATCTTCTGGTCAGTACACACTGTGTACATCTCCAAGGCTGGGACAGGGGAGTGATGCTGATTCACCAAATCGTCAAAACCTGTTTCCTGATTGCTGAATCGTGGCCAGACCTTTCCCTCCACTGTTTGCCCTTCTCAAAGTCCTTGATCAAAAAAGACAGGACGGGGCTTCAAAATGGCTCGCTCAAGAATGAAAGAACGCGATTCTATAGACTTGTCTCTTTGAACTCAGTGGGCTGAAGTCTTTGTTAAAATTTTATTGGTTACCATTTGGGTAAGAGTGAAATTGCTGAAAATCTGACTGTTTGAGACATGCTTGTATACACAGGCGGCAGATAAAATTATCCAGATGAATTTAAGGGCGCTTTGGTTTTTAGTACAACACACTCAGTCCGCCTGTGCTTGTCTTGAGCTGGGCTGTAGGGAGTGCAGAGCAGGAACCACAGAATTGAGTTCAAGTTCCCTTCTGCCACTTACTTCCCCTGGGATCTTAGTTAAGGGGCTTTAATCTCTATGGAACTGAGGTTCTTCATCTCTAAAATGGGTTGGTAATTATCACCTTGGGTTCACTGTGATAACATTTATAGTGTAACTAGTATAGGACTTAAATGTGATAGCTTAAAAATATCAACACTTATTAAGCATCTACTATACACCTTGGGCTTCTGTGCCCGACTCTCGGGCCATAGTTCACATTGTAACCATCAGAGATTTGTGTGTTTATTAGGACAGGTTCCCCCCTTCCTCCCTGGGGCAGAAGATAAAATGTTTTGAGGAAAGTATACTGTCTCAAAATTCACACAAAGGCACCCATGCAGTCTAGCAAAGGCTGGGTCCATGGTGGTCATGACAAAAATGATCATCTAACTGGAAAAGGCAATGTTGAAACTCAAAAATATCACAGTGGTTGATAGTCGAGTCTGTGAGGCCAAGGAGGGAGAAGAAAGCATTCCTCACAGAATGAAAAGCTACGGCAACTCAGCAGTAATGGCGATATTAAAACAAGTCCACAAATTCTTTGATCTTCCTTCCTTTAAAAGGTGGCGCCTCACTCTCCTCTCCATGAGTGTGGCTGCATTTAGCGACACTCTCCTGATGAACTGAGCACGGTGCAGGTGTGTGACTTAGGATGCCAGATCACCAAAGGCACTGTGGCTTCCTCCCTGCTTTCTTGGGTCACTCCCTCTGGAGGAAGCCAGCTGCCATGTTGTAAGGACTCTTGCCAACACCACGTGAGCCGCCTTGGAAGCAGATCTTCTAGCCTTGGTCAAGCCTTCAGATGATGCAGCCCTGGCTGACATCTTGTCTGCAGTCTAACCAGACACCCTGAGCCAGAACCAACTGGCTAAGCCACTCCAGGATTCCTGATCCACAGAAACCAAGATAATAAATATTTATTGCCTTAAGTTGCCGAGTACTGGGGAAATTTGTTACGCAGCCATAGATCACTGATGCAGTGGTAAAAAGTCCCCAGTGGAAACTTCTCTTTGGTTGGAGCCTGGAGGCCTAGGCTGGGTGGCTGAAGGGGACACAGAAGATGAGGTCTGAGAGGGAAATGCCCGACTTTCTCTGTCAAAAAGTTAGGATTTATCCTATTAGCAACTTATTCAAGCTGGAGCTTGTTTTTGCATAGAGGAGTGACATCATCAGAGTTGATTATGATATCCCTGGCATGAAATGGGATGGGAAGAGGCTGGTTGTGGGGAGGGGGAGTTCCAGTTACAGAGTTCTAGGAACAACAGTCCAGTTAAGAGAAGATGAGAGCCTGAACTATGGCAACAGCAGAGGGGATGGATATGGGAGGACTGTCTTAAGACATGGTGGCTTGAAAAAAGAAATGACCAGTCTCCAGAGCCATGTAGTGCAATCCTGTGTCACCCTGCATTGTGTGGGGTAATAAAAGTGGGCTGAACTATATTACAGCCGTATATTCACACCAACAGTACCATCATCATCACACACACACACACACACTCAAGATACTTAATCCCATGAGCTACAAAAGTGAGCATTTTGCAAAGAGGACTTCACAAGTAGAAAATGTCTAACTCTCAGGATTTAATATTAAGCATTTGAAATTGTCCTTTATAGAAACTCTAATTTCAAGAACAAAAAGAAAATAATGAACTCCCATCTTCCATAGGAACCCAAAGCCTCACATTTGTCCATGGTATAAAGAGGCCCCGGAAGATTAGACTGAACTATAGTGGGGTGATTTACAGCTCTGTTGGAACACAGATTAAAGGTGGTTTTGAAGTGTTGGGAGATTCAAACAAAATCAGCATAGGCAGGGATATTAAATTTGCCAAGTACTCATCTCCCCCCAAAACCAGTTACCTTAGGAAAATAACATCTATCTTTAGTATTTCAATAGCCCCAGAAAGAGATGGATATATAAATGCTAAGCCATGAATATTTTAAATGGCCACATTTCTATCCAAATGGTGAGGGAAGAAAACATGTGTGTGTATATAAAAATATAAAACTTTCATCCTATTATCTTGAATACATTGTACTATCACCACTCATAGCAGTATTTCAAAGTCTTTCTTAAGGAAAGTAGAGCTCTAGTTGAGCTAGAAGTTAAGCAGAGAACCAGAAAAATTCAAAACCAGTGGAGAGTCAAGGAACCAAATCTGATTTTCAAAAGGAAAACGTTTGTGAACGGTAAGAGTTGGGAATCATATCGTTTCTGTTTCTGAAACTTTAAAAATAATCCTTTCTTTTCCTTTTACATGTTATATGGAACTTTAAAAGAAATGTTAATCTTCAAATAACTTAATTCATTAAATACCTGTTGAATACTCAATGTCCTAATAACAGGAGGTAAGACATGTCCATTGAGAGGAATGATTCTTCTCTTAAAGTAAAAGTGAAAATCTAAGTTCCTTGAGGCAGACACTGTGTTGTTGACCACAGCAGTCCCGGGTCAACGGTGAGGCCTGAAAAGGGAATCACTCAACGAACGCCCTTTTGAAAGAGGAATGGATGAATGAATGAATGAGTGGACCAGTGTCTGAGCACATGTAATGTTAATGACATTGGACTTGTACAAATAAGAACAAGGCTATAAATTTCAAAAGTATGTCTCTACCGTCAGAACTCACAAATATTTACAACTGAAGAGTTTGGTGGAAGACGTGAAAAATTCTGATATTTAAGAAAAGATAAAAATGCTGAAAGTGTGAACTAAGTAAAGCAGCAGCAGCATATTTTAGGAACCTTGATGAAACTATTTTAGCAAAAAGCACACTGCTCTAACTACAATGAAGAACACGGCTGTTCAGAATAACTGTCATGGTGAAAATAACTTAATGAAGTGCTGCTCCTTCAAGACCATCAAAAATCTGCTTCTGGCTCACGATCCAAGGTGAAAGTTCCATGGAGGGAGCAAAGGAAAGGACAAAGAAACCACCACCATGAGTGCCTGCACCAGAGCTATTTATTAGAGTAACTTTTCCTTTTTTCTTCTTAAAGATTTCATAACAGTTGAAGTATGTACAAAGTCTTACAGCATTTACACCATAGAAAGTGTCCTATTAGCTGATGAAGCCTAAGGCAGTGCTGCTGGGAGCGCCAGAGCGTGTCTACAAGAGCAAGGAAGCTGTAGGTGGACCTCTCCGCTACAGCAGCTGATGGACACCTAACTAGACCACCTGGAGGACAGATTATGGGGGAAAAGGAACAAGCTGATATGCAGCGCTAGGGACCACAGGCTGTTAAAGCTACCTAGAGTCGTGTTTCCAGTTTCCTAGAGCCGTAACAAAGGTCCACAGCCTGACAGATTAACACATGCGTGAGGGTACAGTCAAGCTGCTCAGATCTGGTTCAGCTACCAAAGGTATTGACTTGTGAATGGGAGGCTCTATACCGATATGGCTGGTATTTCCGTTTGTGTTCATGTCTTCAGATAGCTCCCACCTGCCCAAGCCCCACTCCTCTCTCCCTTTATCAACAACAACAACAACAAAGGGAGGGAAGAGAATCCGCATGGGATTAGTTCTTGACCAAAAAACCAACTTAAAAAAAAAAAAAAAAAAGACATTCAGTATCAGCTCTAGGGCGGCCATTCTGTCAAAAGATTAACAGTGGAAATTTCTGAATCAACCTAAATCAGAACAATATCAACAAAGCCCGCCAACACCCAACCTCCGGATTTAATCACCTTCATTGTATCTGATTGTCTTTCCTTGGGGTCAGCATTACACAGAACCACCAACATTTACACACCGAATCGGACACAAAACGTACGTAGCACCGTCGCCCCAACCCTTACTTGAGTACGTGGCAAGCGGATGGCAATACCTACATGATTAACACCGGGGTCCCCACTTTCTTCCTCAGAAAGCCCAGCCCGGTTCTCTCTTGGGTCAGTCACTATCTGTTTGGTAAGCAGACCCCATTTATTTTCCCACTGTTTCGGTCTCCAGTGTAGGCAGATTGGCTTTTTTGTTTTTTAATTTCAAAAAGATGCTACTCCCAACTTAAAAGCCAGTGGATAAAACTTTTAATTAAGACACCATAGCGCGGGATATAAAAACACAGGAACCACATAAATATTGAAGAAGTTGTATATCGTTTTCCTTGTAAACAGTTTTGCTGAAGATCGAAGCCCTAGTGTGAATCTGGCCCGGAACTTCTGGCGGATGACGAGCGATCGGCCAGGCTCTGCAGCGATGGTGGCCGAGGACGCCAGGTCAGTCCCCACGTTGGGGGGGCATGCAACTTGAAAGACATTGAACAACAAGCAACACAAAGAGAGTGGAGAAGCTCACAACACTGCAAGGAGACTTCACAACCTCCATAACTGCCGAGGCACGGACCGAGACCCCCCTCCCTCCGCTGCGCGCGCTTCCTCTTACACGTGGGACACCTTCTGCGACTCTCTGGCTTGTTTGATGCTATACAACCACTTGATGATGCGAGCGTTTCTCTCGATCGCGGAGATGCCATAGGGCACCCGGTCATTGGCACTGTCATCGTTTCTAAGGTCACTGTTGCTGTCCTGGGACTGCTCACAGTCTGAGCTGATCATGCTGGCGCTGCGGAAGTTGAGGGAGATGATGTCGGAGTTGGCGCGGGCGAAGTTCTCCATGCCCAGGGTTTCCAGCTCCTCGGGGTCCAGTCCGCAGTAGTTGAAGAAGCGCTCCACGTCGGCGTCCACCCGGAAGTACCTGTCGCTCAGGTCCGACTTGGACCGCTGGAGCGAGGGTCTCCGGCCCACCCCGCAGGCCGGCTCGGCCGCCTCGGCCTCGGGGGACCTTACCGCGGCCGGGGCGGCGACCTTGGGCTTGGGGGGCAGCGGCGGCGCGGAGCTGCTGCAGGGGATGGCCTTCAGGGGCTTGGCGCCCGTCACCTTGCGGATGTCCGAGGAGCTGTGCGACACGTGCAGGAAGGCGTCGGCGGCGGGCTCCAGCGGCCGCCGGCCCACGTGCGAGCCGCCCTCCTGCGGGCTGCCGCGGCCCGGCGTGGCGCGCACGCGCAGCGACTCGGCGAACGAGTGCCGGTGCAGCTCGGGCGCGTCGGCGCGCGGCGCCGGCCAGTTCCGCGCGCCGTGCTTGTGGCCCGAGCCCGCGCTCGAGCCCTCCGAGCTGTTGAGGATGTTCTTGAGGATCTCGAGCTTCAGGGTCTCGCGCGGCGCGCCGCCCTCGCTCTTGGCGCCGCCGCCGAAGCCCTTGAGCGTGGGGCTGCCGAGCGCGCGCTTGGCGCCCGGGCACACGGGGGGCTTGGCCAGCACGGCCGGCTTCACGGGCTCCTGCTTGGCGTTGATGACCTCCTGGCTCTTGACGTACTTGGCCTTGTCGGCCTCCAGCCGCTCCACGGCGCTGAGTCGCTTGGGGTTGGGCTCCGCCTGCCGGCGAAAGTAGTCGGGCCCCTTGTTGAGGATGCGCAGGGGCACGGCCGACGTGAAGGTGCCGGCGGGGCTGACCGGCTTCACCATGCTACCTGTCTGTAGGCTCTCCGTGGGCATGGCGGGCGCTCTCTCCCCGGCGGCCGTGGTGGATGCTCGTCTGCGCGCCTCCGGATGCGCCGGGCAGACACATGTGCGGGCGGCACAAAGGGCAGCGGACGGTCCGGAACCGAGTGTCAGCGGCGGCGGCGGCGGCGGCAGCAGCAGCGGCGGCAGCGCCTCATCTCCCGGCTCGTTCACCGCCCCGCGGCTTTAGTTCCCTCGCCGCCTCGCCGGCCGCCCGGTGCGGAAAGGCCCCAAGCCCCAAGTTCCTTTCAGCTGCTTCGCCGCCTCCTTTCTCCTCCCCGAAGGATGTGGGAGTCTCCTCCAGGTCTTTGTGTTCGACTGCAGGCAGAGCTGAAACACACAGCAACCAACCGCGGGTTAGGATGGGCGAGTGACATCACGGCTGCAGCAACGGCGGAGCCGCGCGCCCCCGCCCCAGGGCACCCCCGCCGCCCGCCCGGGAGGGAGGCGATCCCGGCGGCCGCACGAGGCCCGCGCCCCGCGCCCCGCGCTCGGAGAAGGAGCGGCAGAGGGTTCCCACGCGCCAACTCCTCCCGCCGCCTTCCCAGCGGGGAGACCCGCCTCCCGATCACGCCCGGCTGGCATCACTTATACCCAAACCCCGGAAACGCTAGACGAGTGCAGAAATGCGGGTCGTTCCCAGTTCATGAAATGCCACTGGGTTCCTGAGAATCCCTTTGCTGCTTTAGGCTACAGCATCGGTGACGTCTAATATGCCTCTTTTGCGACGAAGCAAACCTTCAGACTTCTATCAATCTCTCCTAACGCTTCAACAAGCACCCAACTCTTCAAAAACTGAAAAGATGGGCAAGAAACGGCAGTAAACACGAAAATATTTTTTAAAAAGTCAACATGTTTATCTTACTTTTGCCAACCAATATATTTGAAAACACATTCTCCTGCGCATGGAATGTGTATGAAGTTCAACCCATTAAACACAAGCTTATTTTTTAACTAAAACAAACAAAAACCAAACAAAAAACCTAGAAGTACTTCTAGATCAACCACATAAATAGATACTCTGATTATAAATGCTCCACAAATTTTTCACACAATGAGCAGAATCAAGTTTCTTTGTGGTATGTATTTTCCCAGATCCCCTAGAGAACTAAGAACACAATCTTAAGGTGTCAATCAAACCTAAATATGTTACTTTATGGAAAACTTGTATAATAGGTAAGCATTCATGGGGCTTATTTATGGCTTTCTGAACAACTTGACTCCCTCACGCCCCCACCCAAGCCCACTATAACGAAACACTCATCAACACTCCCAGTATAAATCTTGAGGGAGTCTTTCTACTTAGAGCGTAATACCGTGAAGCATTTATCTCTGCAGCCCTCTGAGCACCAGCCACCTCTGCCTGTCACTGCTGGCACAGAGCACTGATGGATGCCTCAGCCTTCCAAAGCACTGGTGAAAGACTTTTTCAGCATCTTTGGTTGTAATTAGGAGTATTAAGAGAATAATGTAGTCCACTAACTTGTCAAATAACTAAGTTACAAAATAAAGCGGTATTACTGTAAAATGATCTGCTCTCACGGGAAGAAAATGAAGTGTCTTAAAATAAGCTTGGGGCGGGGGGGCTAATATTTTTCCTTAACATCTTTTAAAACTCTTAATCTCTAAGTACACCCATCGTCATGTTTTGTTAGAGACCATTTTGGTAATCTGCAGAAGGATTCGTTCTAATAAAAATATTTTCCTATGCAAGATGTAAGAAGCCCCAAGGCAATTCCTCCATAATGATTTCCTTTAATTGTGCGGTTCTATTATGATACTTCAATTTAGTTTAAAAAATCACCTCCTCTCATGAAGAGGAAGTAAGATTGTTTCTTTGGACATATTCTGAATGAAATACCAGAGGAGGAGTGCAGATCCTCGGGTCTGCTCATCCACGACCCTGCATACATCTCACCCGGAGGACGAGCCTGGTCCTCCAGGAGGGGGCTGCAGCCAGAGCAGGAAGCGGAGCCCGGGCCCTGAGGCAACCCCGCTGGATCACCCCCAGGGCACCTGAAAGCCCCCAGGACAGGCCTTGTTTCTCTCGAGCGCGTATAACATCTTCACTGGTTACCTCTGCAGCTTCCAAAATGTGTCCACGGAGGGGACAGTGCCAGAAGGTTCAGGGGCAGAGTGAAGGACACCACGGAAATCTGTGCCTGTGACCTTTGTGCCTAAGGACCAGGGCAAACATCCAGCAAGGGGGAAGATCGCCCAGCAGGTGACAGGAGGTAGAGCCTCTGCCCCTTCCCCTGGGGCCTTGGCTCCTCATCTGTGACACGAGTGCTTGGACGAGATTCCCACGAGTCCTTCTCCCTCTAAAAGCACGTGGCTCTGAGGAGCTAAGGACAAGTGAGTTATTTCCAGTTTCAAAAAAGGCCCATGGGAATACTGGCCTGTGAACTCTTCTATGCTTCCGGCATTCACTGTTCTTAGGAGAAGGTTCTTCACATGATGAGTTGTAGTGATCACGTGACGGTCACTGGCGGTAAAGCTCACGCTGGCCCGCACGACCGTGTTCTTTTCGAATTCCATCATATTCGGACCGGAAGCCCCAAACGGCCACCGCTACTGACCGACTTTCCAGTGTGCCGAGCTGTCTGTCCAGGGGGACTTTGGTGCCGTTCCGAACTAAATGAAAGTCATCTCTCTGCACTCTCGGGACCGAGGATTCCCAGGCTACTTTCTAGGAAGCATTTCCCAGGAAGCTCGTCCTCCTCCCGCCCTGCTTTCTGTCTTCATGGAAAAGAAGGCCTGAGAATGGGTGAACAGAGGCACCCTGAGGAGCCAGAGGATGGCTCCTCCAAGCCCTCCCATTCTGCACGCCATCCACCCGAGGAAGCAGTTACTAGACACAAAACCAGCGTGAGAGTTTATGTTAGAAAAACAGTCATTATTTGTAACTAATTTACACTCCATTTCCTTTCTGTTTCTACCCCTCTTCCATCTGTCTTTGCTTTGTCATTCCCAATTTCCCTAATAACTGTCAACACACTGGTGATGTTTAGAAATGACCGTGGTCACAGCTGAAACGTTCCAATTGAAACTCCTGGAGGTGGGGAGGAGAGCATCTTATCAGAAGGCTTGAAAGCCACGGAAAAAGCTGTAGGAACTGGTGGGGTGCTACAGGATAATAATACGGTGCAGGTGATGTTTCCTACCTGTTTTAGCCAACGCACTACTTCAAAAATAATGAAGGTGGCAAAGGCTGCTCCTTCTCTTGTGACATAATCCTTAACTTCTGCTCTGTTACCTTCTGATGTTCAAACAGTGTTGGCTGGGACGGAGCTGTGCAGACCCACCCAGAGTTCTGGAGTGTAGACTTTGGTGTGATGCAGAGCAGATACATTCAAGACACCTGGAAACCTGGAGCTACATCGTGATGTCACAAATATGATAACCATGGCCTGTGTTCAGGGAGCACATGGTCCTCCGCTGATGGCAGCCTTGCCCAGGCCCCTGACATCAGGACAGGCCCGGGCACTGCTGGCAGCAGGCCTGAAGCGGCCTCTATGCCTCTTCGTCTCGTTTCAGAAAAATTCGACCTCAGCCACGTGAGGTTTCATCAACAAAAGTAATTATCCAGCCCTGCTTGATCCCTGATGGAGGGCTAAGGAGAGAGAACACAAGCCTGGGGGAAGCGTCCATTCACAGACCATTTTGCCTACATTCTACCCCACTGAATATCCATTTAAAAATGTCATGAAAGCATAACATGGATTGGAGAAAAAAATGTGGCAGAACCGAGGGACAGAGCGGCCCTCTGAGTCAGGGCAACGTGAACTCAACAGCAGCCCGGGCGGGGGTCACCGTGGGCAGAGCTCCCTCAGCAGCTCCTTCCCGATGGAGGACCGGGGCCGGAGGGGTCATGTTACCTGCATGGGGAGGGCTGATGGGGCACAGAGCCAGCCAGGGGCAGAGGACACAGGGGCAAAGACACGGTGACTCCTGCTGGCTCTAGTGATGCCTCTCAAACTTGAATGTGCCTGTGCATCCGGGGGTCTGCTGGACACCCCAGACTCTGCATTTCTCACCAGATGCCAGGTGATGCCCGGGAAGCTGGTCCAGCCTTTGAGTGGCAAGAGGAAATGGAAAGAATCTCACTCCTGTACCAGCGAGCATCAGAGTCAGTGCTAGATGCTGGCACGGAGAACGTGAGCCAGGCTTTCTTGTCTCTTACACGAGTAAAAGTCTGGGGCTTTGGGGACATGGAAACAGCAATCCCAGAGAACTGAAACTTCCAAAACCAAAGTGGCCTGGATCCGTCTAACTTCAAATCTGCCAGCTGCTCATGGGGGCAGTTAGGTAGAGACCAGGACCTGGGCTGACGGGTGACACTGGGGAGACCCAGCATGCTGGTCTCAGGGCATTTACAACCCTGGGGGCAGTGAGGGATAGAAAGTGAGCCGCCGTACACACAGTTTATGTGAAAAAGGCTTAAAGCCAATTTCCTGTAACCCAGGCAACGTGAGCCTCAGTGCCTCCGAGGTCAGTTGGATCACGGTGACTGTGGCCTGTGTGAAGGGGCCTCCAGCTACGGGGCTGCCGCGGGGAATGGCTTTCACAGTTGACACAGCAAACCCAGATTTCTGTGTGGTGTCTCTTGATTTTAAGATTCAATCATAGAAAACACCGTGGGCCATGTGCTTCTGGTAAAGTAAAGAGAAACGGACAATTAACGCCTAATTGATCTTTACGTTCCAGGCAGGAAGAGAGTCCTGCAGTTACAGCCAGCACCCTGGGAATGAACATAATCCCAGATTCACCTGTAGAAGTTTCTCAAATATGTGAAAACTGGTCATTTCTCATGTGTTATGGCAGAAAAAAGGTGGAATACTGCTTTAAGGAGGAAGTCTGACTAATTCCACTCTGAGTCACCTAACATCTCGGCGTCTGGATCTCATCTATGAAAATGAATGTGTTGAATTCGGTGAGCTTGAAAATGCTTTCCGCTCAAACATTCTTTTTTTTTTTTGGCTGTGTTGGGTCTTCGTTGCTGTGCGCGGGCTTTCTCTAGTTGCGGCGAGCGGGGGCTACTCTTCGTTGCGGCGCGTGGGCTTCTCATTGCGGTGGCTTCTCGTTGCGGAGCATGGGCTCTAGGTGCGCGGGCTTCGGTAGTTGTGGCTCGTGGGCTTCAGCAGTTGTGGCTCACAGGCTCAGTAGTTGTGGCACACGGGCTCAGTAGTAGTCGTGGCTTGTGGGCTCTAGAGCGCAGGCTCAGTAGTTGTGGCGCACGGGCTTAGTTGCTCTGCGGCACGTGGGATCTTCCTGGACCAGGGCTCGAACCCGTGTCCCCTGCATTGGCAGGCAGATTCTTAACCACTGCACCACCAGGGAAGCCCTGCTCAAACACTCTTGGAGGCAAAGAGCAAAAGAAGCAATTTACCTTTGAGGTTAATAAGAGCTCTGGAAGAACCGATTCTTCTCGTTTCAGATCACAAAACATTTACAATCTGGGTAAACTTGTCCCATGTTGCTTTCTGATTTTTTTGGGAACAGCATCTGTGCTTACTGACTTTGGCCGTAAGATTCCAACTTGACTGGGTCCACCTTGATAACTGTATTCTTGGTTTTTCCCATTTAAGAGCAGAGAAACCTCCTTATAATTGAAGTAAGAATGCAGTCTCACATGACACCGTTAACTTTTGAATTCTTTACACGTGTAAGAGAAAAGCACTCAAAATCTAAGAGTGCTGAATCTACTTCAGCTTACTGAGTTGTGGGCTGGGTTGAATCAATCGATTAGTACCTAGTGACTGAGCAATTACGCGTAAGACGTAAAGAAACAGGAAAGTCATGACAATTTAGAAAAAACTATTCAAAATACATACAGTGAATATTAATTAAATAATGTTGATCAGTGTGGCAGGGCTGTCACAATGCACTTCCCCACCAACCACTTCTCGGGAGTCAGATGACAGAGCAGGAGGGAAGAACTGGAGTAAAGGCACGGTCGTGGGGCATCCGTCCTCAGGGAAGCTCTCCACTGAGTTCGTGGTTCATTCAAGAAACCTGAAACACACCCGACAGCCGGTGCAGAGTGCTGGTGGCGGGGGGACGGGGACAGACCTACTGGGGTGAGGGTGGGGCAGATGCACTTTGGATTTCATGCAGAGCAATGGGGGAGCCCTAGAGGGTGATCGTGCACCAGTGACAGGGTCGGGTCTGTAGTTCTAAGAACTCCCCTGGCTGTGGGGAGGGACCAGGATGAGAGGGGGAGCAGGAACAGCTGCAGAGAGGCTCGGCAGAGCTGCCCAGGGGAGGGAGAGGCAGTGGGCTCTGAGCGGTGGCCCCCTGGGCACGGCCCGTGGGCCCGAATCCTGGCTCTGCCCCGTAAGGGCTGAGTAGCCTTGGGCAGGTCACTTCTCCATCCTGGGCCTCAGGTTTCCCATCTCTAAAATGGGGATAATGATACCACCTACCTATTCAGGGCACTTGAGAAGGTTAAATAAGGGCACAGAGGCACTTCTCATTCATGTCACCCTAATGAGGAGGGGGTCTTTGGGGATGGAGAGAAGTGTGGACAATTTCAAGAGATGTTTAAGACCTGCACTGGGCCGAACTTGGTGTTGGTCTGGTTGTGGAGGGTGAGGGAGCCGTTGAGGATGATTCCGGGCTTCCTGCTTGACTGCTGACACGTGGTGTGTGGGCAAGAAGCACACACTCTAATCTTCCCTCGCTTCCTCCTCTGCACCCCAGGCTTGAGCCAAACAGAACCACGGCAGCCCCTCCGAACCAGCTGTGCACGTTCACACATCTGTCCTCCCTCTGCCCGAGACGATTGTAAACAGCAGGGTTTCAGGAGGAAACTTGTCATCTCCTTAATACGCATCGCAAATAGTTCACAATGTGTGGCCATCGTGAAAATTATATTTAGAAGCAAGATGTATTCCTAAATTAAATGCTTAGTTCTGTAGGTTAAAGGAAGTAATGGCACTGCATTTGGAAGACATTAACTTATCCATTTTAATTAATATGCCATGTTTTTCACCATTTTCCCTTTTCCTTCCCTTCCTAACGTCATTCACTTTATTAACTCCTTTTATGCTGTGAAATTAACTTGTAAAGAGTGCAAAAGGAGAAGAACAAAAGTGAAAAGGTGAACGGGGGAGTAACAGAAGCATGTATCCAAAAAAGACTAAATTTGCACACGATAAATTGAACGGAAACTAAGAAATGAGAGGCCCAAACATCTGGAAGCGTTAAGTCAAAACCACCGCCCTTTCAGGACCTGTTTTTTTTTTCATTTGCTAAATGACGTGCCTCCTTGCTTATTGCCTGGTGAAATCCCTCAACATCTATAATCCTGATGGCTGGATCTTCTCTTTTCTGACCTCAGTGTTGCCATCAGCGATCAGCTCCAAGCTGTAAATGAAATAATCTTCTTGCCAACAACAGTCTCACTTTGTATATTCTTGGAAACCATGCACTTGTCCTAACAACATCTAAACTTTTGATTCCGGTATCCTAGTCATTTTTTTTTTCCTAGTCATTTTTTTAGCTTACTCTTTCAGTTAGCTAGAGTAGGTCTTCAAATGTTACATAATAAAAACTCCTTGCCCTGGGTTTTCATGATTTTATTTTCATTTTCCACCTGTTGGGTAAACCATCTGTCCACTTTTCAGCAGGTCCTTTAAGCCTTGTTTCTTTTGACACATCCATTCTGTGCAGCCGGAGGAGAGAAATGCACGTTGGAATAGTGAAGAGATGCCAAGAGGCCAACTTTACCTTCTAGGCCTTCATGGATATGGACCAAGGAGTAATGCCCTCCCAGGGCTCTCCTAGGGTGTGCCGGACACACGGGTGAGCAGCACACACTTGCACAGGCGTTTTGATAAACGCGTGGAAATTACTGACAGTCGTGTACTGTATTACGGCAGCAGCCTCCAGGTGGCACTGTGAACTGAGCAAATCTGCAGGGAAGCACGGAGGGGGTACAACTTGTTACCCATAGCACTTCCCCGTGATGTCAGGGGGCAAAGAAGGAGTAGGAGACAATGTCACCTACGGAGCCGGTATCGGGGCTGACTCAGCTCTTTGCTCAGAGCTGTGGTTTGGACCTTGGCGTGCGCCTACCCTCACCCCAGACAGACTGAGGTTGGATTCAGGACCCCTGCCCACCTCCAGAGAGCCTGACCCAGGTCTCCTGGAGCTGATGGAGACTGGCTTGTAGCTGGAGTCTGAGAGGTCTAAAGAAAGACTCTGTGCTGGACCCTCCACCCCAGGACACGGGCCAGAGGAAGCTGCGTTTCCACGAGTACAATGGTTTCCTAGGCCACACATGAACTTGGGGAAAGGTGGTCTAGGGTTATCTTAAAAGGAACTGCACCCAAAGAGTCACCCACCCCGAGAAAGCCAAGAGCCCTGCACTGAGGGGAAGGCCATGAGCACCCCCAGAGGTGGGAGATGTGTGGCTGCCCCAGGGAACCCAAAAGCTCCCAAAGAGAACCAGCTCTGGACTCCCCCATGCCCAGGGGATGACGGGTGTCAGAGCCGAGAAGAGGACCCCCGTCATCGTCCCCCCGCGTGTCCACAGACCCCCATGGACCTACCCCCAGGTTAGAAGTGATGCCTAATAGGGAGCCGGAAAGGAGCTGGGAAAACACACAAGGTTTATTCAGCCCCCTCCTCCACTGAGGTTTCGAAGCCAACACAGGCCTGAGCCGGGAGAGGGGGAGCCCAGCTGAAACAGGGGGAGAGGCTGGAGGTTTTCAGTCGTTCATGCCTGAAACTGACCTGAGGACTTTGAATTATTTAAGATGAACCGAAGAGGCTACGGGTCGTGTCTGAGATTTCATCCCAGAGGCGAAGAGGAGAATTCAGGGTGCATTCTTAGGGCCCGAGAAAAGAGGACACTTGCTTCCTGTTCATCCCCTAATGAATCCAGGCCAGACAGTAGAACCGGTCCAGGTGGCATCCTTCGGGGTTTCTGTCTGTCCGCCTGCTGATGCGGAGCCCCTCAGTCCAGAGCCAGGTCCAGGGTTCAAGGTCAACCGCATTTACTCCGGACCCGGCCACTCACAGCTCTGCGACCCTGGGCACATTCCCTGAGCTCGGTGTGCCTCAGTTTCCTCCTGACGGTACGTGTGCTGGGGCTGCCGTGAGAATTCCACAAGGGAGCGCGTCGAAGGGCCAGTGTGGAGCATCGCGTCTGTTCAGGCGACGTGAGCAGTTATTAACATTTCGTCCCCCCTCATCAGGTTTCAAGCTTTATGGTCACTGAATGATCTTTTGTCTTAAAATGATTCCACGGGTCTCAGGTGATATAGCGTGTGTGCTGTTTCTGTCAAGGTGGATTGACCAGGCAGTTTCTATCTACAAGGTCACTCACGTGACCCCATTTTGATTTGAGCAACAACAAAAATATGTGGTTTCAAATTTCAAAGCAAACAGTTGTGCAAGTGAAACAGCCTAGAGAAAATAATAAAGCCATTATTAAAAATGAAATCAAACCTAAGGTCGATAGGAGAAAAAGAGCGGTCAAAGCTCAATCTGGGATGGAGTCTTGACTTTGATGTCATTCTCCAAGGTCATTTAGAAAACTCGTTCACAGGCTTCATTTTCATTTGTAAGTAAGTCCATTCTAAAAAGAAATGTCATGGGTTTCTTTTAAAATGCCCTTCTCTTATTTAAGACAATTACAGGTAAAATGAAATTGAGAATCAGAAAAAAAAAAAATCACATTTCTGGTTCAACAGTCTTCCGTGGCCAAAGGCAGAGAAAGTTTTGCTATAACAGGGCCACCAGCTTGTGTCGATGTCGGGGAGCCCTGCCCTGCACCCGAGATCTCAGAAGCCAGCACCAAAAATCGTTTGGAAATACGATGGCTTGCTTGATGGAAATAATGACAAGTAATTAAAAGCAGGGTGACTAGAATTCCTAATGACAGAATTCCAATAGGACTGCTTGCCTTGTCCAAACAAACATAAAGTGATCCCATTTTCGGCCTCTTTGTCCTGTCCTGGAGGGGGCTTCACTCGGCTCTGCGTTCGGCTGTGAGAACGTGCGAGGCACAGCCAAACTCTCAGTGAGAGCCCCGGCCCTTCGCACAGGCTAGCCCCTTCAGGTCCCAGGCTTCAGGAGAACTGCTCGTGCTTAGCTAAGAGTTAGCTGGCTCCCCGGTTAGGGTGACCAGGAGCACCTTCTAGCAGCAGCAATGACATCTCAGCAAACTCAAGGATTATGAACTTCAATAGCAGCTCATGGAGACACCGTGCAGGGCTCACACGCCCCATCTCATCCATCCTCACAATTACTCCCTTACGAGGAGTCTGATCCCCCTGTACCAGCAAGAGGGTAAGTACTTGCGAGTGGTACCCCGACCAGAATCTGGGGCTGCGTGGATCTGGGGACCCGGCATCTGGTTGTCCCACTGACATGGGTTGTAGGCACCCGCAATTTGCATTTTTCTTTGGCTGTGTAAACTTGTACATGCTCTACAGCAACCGTAGCAGGGTGGCAATATAGACAGAACCTTTATTTGTGAAAATATTTTCAATTTCTAGTGAAATAAGTATGTATTAAATATGTGTGTGAATACGTGTGTAAATACATATGTGTGTAAATACTCTGAAATAAATATGTGTTAAAACGGTGACACATATCAACTTGAAAGAAGGAAAAATAAAGCAGCATTTTGGGGGGAGTGGACCAAGTTCACTGGGAGTGTATTAGGAAAACTGCTATTTAAATTACGTTTAAAAATTAACCTGTTCATAATGACCATTTCCTGTTACGCACACATGATGTACTAATGCACAGAGAACTGTACTAATGTGGTTTAAAGGTTTTACGATTCAATCCCACCAACATCTCTAAAGCAAGTGTTATTATCCCCACTTTACAGATGAGGAAAGTCATGTCCAAAGACACCAACAAAGTTGTCTAAGATACTCGGCTACCAGGTGGCTGAGGGCTCCACAACCTGATCTGCATACCTACCCCTCGGTCCACCTCTCCATGTCACACCCTCATTCCAGCCCTTCAAAAGATGGGTGTGATGTAGTTCTAAATGGTTTACATTTAAATAATGTAAGTGCATTTACATTAGGAAGCCACACTAATTGTAGTTTAGTCCCTAAGCTCTAAGATCTACTCTCTTGGCCATTCACTGCTGAGTACCGGCTTCCCCTAGCAGGAAGAGGAGGACGAGAAATCGCTTAAACTTTTCCTTAACGTCAAATAATCATGTTACTTGCTTACAGCTTAAATGCACAAGCAGAGAAGGTGAAATGTTTATCAACTGAGTTCCATTAATTTAATTTTCTTTCTTGACACCAGTGACTGCAGATCCATCCAAGTTAGCTGAACTCGGATGAAAATCATGAGAGATTAAAAAGAACAACAAGCAACAGAGACTGTGTTTCATTCTGTCTACAATACGGAGCATTTGGAGAGCAGGGAGAACTCACTTTTTACTGCCATTTCTACTAAAGCCCCCAGCCGTGTACACAGTAGGCACTCACTAAAATGGGCAGCCAACTGAACTAAAATGTAAAATGCAAAACCCTCAGTAGACTACCTAGCACATTATTTTATATTATAAAAGCTCAATGATGCTCTCAGATAAAAAGCCCAGGAAGCGAACCTCAGGATGCACTGTTTATAAATTTGAAACAACACTCCAAGTGCCTCCTTTTGATTGGAGAGCTTGGGGCACCAGCCCACAAACGCACAGAAACTGTTTATTCACAGCTTAACGAACACATTAGCCCTGAACTGTGCTTAGAACACAAATACGGTCCAAAGGGAAATCAATACAAGGTAGAATTTTAAAGCAGAACCACTAGGTTCTGCTTTAAAAAAAAAAAGAATGAATACTGTTGATGTTATTTGCCAAGCAACACCTAGAATTATTTTCCATCTCTGAAATCAATCTTAGTGCTGGAAAAGTTCAGCAGTTGTTAAAACAACTAGTTCCTTGCCTCAAGTGTACTCAGAAAAGACAAACAGTATTTTTTCACTTTTAAGAATTCAGACTGAATTCTGGGACAATTCAAAGTAAGACAGGCAAGTCTGTAGACACCTATTTTTGCAGCGCATATTTTAATCTTTAGCACTTAACACGTCTCACATAAACCATTTTCAAGCCTAGAACGGCATGAGGTAAGGCTTCACCACAGTCTACACTGGAAATGTCATTCTGGGGTCCAAGCGACAAGGAGCTCAGGAGTGGCTGATACGGTCACTGCACCTTGCCCAGGCCCGTTCCAGCTCTGCTCCAAGCTGGCCGGAGCGAAAGCAGCGGGCAGGTGGCCCAACTGCTATGCTCTGCGGCCACAGGCCCTCCCCTGCCTGTCCATCGTCACCTGCCCCCAGGGCCCCCTCCCCCCGGGCACGCTGATGCCGGCGCCTCCTTATTCTTCTCCCTGCCCTGGCATTCCCCAGCCCTCCTCCGCCTGGCCTGGACCAGAGCCTTCCAAGTGTCCCCAAACGCACCGCGAAGTCTTTTCTGACCTCTCATTCTGTGTCCCATCCCTCCTCCCTGGCACTGCCCTTCCCCCAGCCACGGACACCTGGTCAGCCCAGCGTAGCACCGGACCCTGCAGGACAGCAGAGCTCAGAATCTCTTGTAGGGACCCTTGTCTGACATGTGTCCAGCACAGGATGTGTGTTTGCCCCAATGCAAAAGAATAAAAAGCTAAAACTATCACAAAGGCTTTGCTTACTTCCCCACCTTCCTACTCCCACTGCCAAAACAAACAAACAAACAAAGCCAGCTCACTGAAGAGTCTCTCTAAGGATGATGATAAAAAAACCTATATTAAAAGTAATCTTGATAAATACTTTAAAAGCTACAGACACTGCTGGATGGACAAAGCAAATCTTTCATGAGATCTGAAAACTCTGCCTTCCATATTCATTCCAACACAATACGCTTTTTTACCCTATTCCTTCATGCTGTTCTTTTAAAATGAAACTATCTGCCTCTATCTTGATTAACTGTTTCTCATTCCTGTTTACTAAAAAAAAAAAATGACTCATCCAAAGTGAAAAAAGGGAGTTGGCTTTTAGAAATAGTTCTTTTTTTCCTCAGTCTCTATCATTGTTTACATTTGTTTAGTGAGAAATGAAATTTTCTATTATTTTTTAACAAGAAAGAGGATTATTTTGCTTGGGGCGAAAGGTAGTTGTTGATGTTTACAGCTTCCTGGTATCTGAAGATTTTGATTCTGCGCGCATCACTCAACGCTCAGGAGAGAAACGCAGCGGCAGCCATTTATGGGGACTCTTCCTTCTGCAACACCTCCGGCCAGATGGGATGGACACCTTAGAATCAACAAGTATCACCTGTCCCACTTAGCAGATGGGGAAACTGAGGCTTGGAAGGTTTAAATGAGTTGCCTGAAGCTGGTCAGTTGAAGGAGCAACCCCAGGTCCTTCTGTTTTCTAAACCAGTGCCCTGGTACAGCCCTCAAAAGTCATGGAAACGTCCCAGGTACAGCCCTCAAAAGTCATGGAAACGTCCCAGGAACAGCCCTCAACAGGCATGGAAACGTCCCAGGTACAGCCCTCAACAGGCATGGAAACGTCCCAGGTACAGCCCTCAACAGGCATGGAAACGTCCCAGGTACAGCCCTCAACAGGCATGGAAACGTCCCAGGTACAGCCCTCAACAGTCATGGAAACGTCCCAGGTACAGCCCTCAACAGTCATGGAAACGTCCCAGGAGCAGCCCTCAACAGTCATGGAAACGTCCCAGGTACAGCCCTCAACAGTCATGGAAACGTCCCAGGCTGCCAGGGGTGAAGAGGGGCTGGATTTGGATGTGAGCCTGAAAGGAAGGGAGGAAAGAACATTAGCTGGCGCCCTCCTCCCCACCCCTAACCCGGAGGATGCCAGGCCTTAGGCTGCTTCCAGAACAAAGCCTCTTTCCTGCTGTGGTGGCAGAATCTGTGTGCCCACTGCCAGAGAAGCTGGAGTTCGCAGTACTTGCGGTGCCAGAGGAGAAAGCAGTGAGGGGGAGTTAAGAGGCAGGAAGATGCTCTGGAAACTCTGCGGGGAGACGGCATTCCTAAAATATAAAGAATAGGCCCACTAAATCCAATTTGTGGCAGTGACCATAAAAGCCCTTTGGTAAGATTCTCTAAGGAACTCTCAAAATTTCACTCCTCCCTCTGTGGGAGAAAATAATTATTCTAATATCTTGCTAAGGGAATTAGAATATCTTCTGAACAACAGAAAAATAACAATCTAGTCATCACCTGATTCGATAAAAAGCAGGCTTCCCTGCACTTGCCTGGAGGATTGGGACTGAATCCTCCAGGCCATGGAGACCCACCCAATACGACAAAGACCACTTCCTGTGACCCTCCCACCCTCAAGGGACAGACCCCCAAGGGGGCATGTTTATACAGACAGAAGACCTAGAACGCACAAAGCACCAGTTATGTATCTGTGCCTTCAGAGAATGATGTTTACCGAGCATCTACTCATGCCAGGCAGTGAACACAGTGAACGCTGCGTGGAGCTCACAAATACGGCATAAATAAATGCAATATGCAGCACGGTACGTCCAGGTGCTAAATGGAAGGGGAGAACCAGGATTCAGCAAGGTGGAAACTGCTGCTGATTCCAATAGCGGGGGACAAGGGCTGCTGGTGTGTCCCAGGAGCTTGGAGAGGAGCTGAGGGCTGGAGGCGTCGGCAGAATCAAGAGAGGGAGTTTTTCTTTAAGATGGTAGAAACGACAGCACATTTGTATGTTGACAGGAGCAGTACAGTAGAAAGAGAAGAACCAACGCACAGGATGCAGGAGAGAGATTTCATACGGAGGCACTGAAAACAGGGAAATAAAAATGAGGCTCTACAGGACTTTTCATACCTGGCCCGGGACATCGGAGGAGACCTCTGGAGATGATGACGGCGCTACAGCAGTGGCAGGGGCCAGCACTCCTGGGGGTGAGGGCAGTACCTGTACGGACCCTCCCGGGAGCCCGAGCTGGGCTCGGGGCACAGAGCACCTGCCGGGGCCGACGGACGAGAAGAAAGGCAGTGTTGCTGCTGCGGGGATACAGACCCAGTGAGTCAGCAGTTACCTTCTAGTACAGATGCTGAGCCGCCACAGAAGCAACACTTAACAGTGCTGGGAAGCGGCAAGTCCCCATTTGCTTCTCCTCCTGCCAAAAGCAAAGCATCGGATGAATTATAATTCTATCTCCGAGCAGAGAGAGGAAGAATGTACTGCTTTTGCAAATTTAAGGTTTAACCACGGGGAATCAGAGACCCCAGGGAAAAACAACTAAGAAGTCGTAGAGTATATAGTAGCCAGGGAAGGGAATGCAATCCTTCGACAAAGACCACTCAGTGCCTACCATGGGCCAGGAGAGGCTGATGTGCCTGAGACGGACGCAGTGCGGCCGTCACAACAGTCACAACATGCCGGCTGCAGTCTGCACAATGCAGCGTCAGGGCGGGGAGACTGCAGGGAACACGGGCAGGGGAGGACCCGGGTGGAAACGAGAGCATAGTAACCCATGACCATTCCGATGGCGAGACAGGGGAAAGGCGTCTGGGAAACAGAAGACAGCGGACCTAGCGGGGTAAGAAAACAGCAAGGAGAAAGGGGCCCAGAGAGCAGGTGTGACCCTGGAGGACAGCGTCCTGGCGGAGAAGGGGCTGGCGGGGCCCCTCCTCCAGGGTCTGGGGTCAGAATACGAGCTCTGCACCCCCAGCTCCACTCTTTACTCCCGTGTGACCTCGGGTCTCTCTAACCTTCGGGTTCCTCACTTGCACCACGAGGATGACGGCAGGAGCCCCTCCTGGTGTGTTGGGGGTAATACATGTTAGCCACTGTTCTTTGTAATGAGCTAGAGACAACACCATCAGAAGGTCACAGACTGTAGAGGCAATTTGTAGATCGATTTAAGAAAGAATTTTTAAACAATTAAAACTGTCCCAAACTGGTATTAACTCCTTTGTAAAGAGTGAGCTTTTCATCCCAGAATGGGCCTGTGCCGACGAAGCCCTACCATCAGCCCAAGAAGCTTTAGAGGGGATTCCTGCAGTGGATGAGGGGGTGGCAGACGAATAATAAGTTCTGTGATTCTTTGAAACTTTTTCTCGCTGCTGATATTTAATTTACTGTGTTCAAAGCAAGAAGACAGGAACACGAGGACAGAGGAAACATGCAGACAGAAGGAAAGTTTGAAGATAAACTGTATGTAAGGTATTGATCACTGAACGAAGAATTAAATGGAATATATTAAGAAAGTGAAGTGGATTAAATCTCCCAAGAAACAAGAGAGTAAAGAAGAGGAAGGTATGAGCGAGGTGGGGTAGATGAAGAGACAGCAGGACCCAACTGTGCTCGGAACGTGGTGGACCTTTCCTTCCGCTCTGCTCTAGTCGTCCCGGATCTGCAACACGGATGATCTCTTATATCCTTTATGGCCTTGAAATTCTCATACTTCTTATGCAGCCTGTTTCTGTATATAGAACGTGAGAGTTCTTTAAGCAGCGCACAGACTCTGAAACTGCCCATGAGTTTACAGCCTGATGGAGAGAATCATTGCCAGGAGCCATTTACGGGCCTGAGGGGTGATGACCAGGGCTGAGGATGGGGGCGCTGGTACCTGGAGGTCAGAGGCAGCCTCTCCTGTTACCAAGAGCTGGATGGTCCCTGTAGTAAATGTGCTAACGGCAGTTATACTGGCGTGTAACATGTCAGCCTGTGTTTGAGATCACGTCACCCCAAATTCTTCAGAAAACATTTAGCCGGCGACTGCAGGTTAGTAACCGACTTATGAAATTCTGCAGTCAGGACCTGGTATGTGTGCAAAAGGAAGCCACGGGCTCCGAACTGGGAGATGTTGCCAGAAACCACTTCGGATGCGATGCCGAAGTCTCCAGTCGAACGTCTGGATTCGTGTAATTTCTCCTCCATTAGCTTAAAGGGGATCCGACGCTTCTGTGACGTTGTTTATTCTTTATTGATTTCTACAGAGAGGGGATTGGACTTTTCTCTTTTGTTTAACAGCCTTAAAGGTAGATGGAGGCTTTTACACGTTCATGTTCATCTATTTTACTTACTAAGGACCTGTAGATCACTCCAATCGCTGTTTCTAGAACTCAAGGAGGTTAGAGCTTTCCTGTGTTTATATCTAGAAAGACATTGCAATAAATGAAGCCAACATATGTATACCATAAAGACTAAATTGCTCCTTTTATCAAGCTACAATTGACCATTAAAATAAAACTTATCTAAGGGAGACACTGGAAAAAAGAAACTATATGAAAAAGCTATGGTCCGTCTCAGGAAAGGTCCCAGCGGTCCATTTCCAGTCTTTGCTCAGAGAACCACTCAATATTCAACTTCTCATTTTTCAATGCCAGCTCTTTTCAAATATTATGATAAACACTCTAAAGTGACCTACTTCCCCTGACACCTAAGAAAAGTGATGTGTCATTCCAAAATCCATTTCTCCCACTTGCAAGGCAAGCAACAATACTTCTATAGTCATCCTTCTCTGCCAGATGGGAAAAGTCTCTTTTAAATAAAAATTTCAAGAAAAAAAGTTATTCTGAAGAGTATCAAATGTTCCCTTCTAGCTGGGTAATTTGGAACAGTCCTTGGGTGCAGCTCTCTAGCTGGAACCGGAGTGTAGGCTGGGGATACTCACGACAGGGCCTGGCAGGGAACTAGGCAGTAAAGTGATGTAAGGACTACAGAGATTCTCAAAAAGCAGGGTTATCTAAGAGGGCACTTGGCCTGAGACCCCTACAGGGACAGGAACACCGAGTGCAGAGCAGATTTTGGACCCAAGTGGGTCTACGTTTGAATCTTGCTTCTGAATCCTCTAGCTCTGTGGCCTCGGGCAAGTAAATTCCCTCTAGGTACTTCCATTTTCCTGTCTGTAAAGTGAGGATCCTAACAGAACCTTCCCCACAGGGTGGCTGTGAGATGACGGGACTCAGAGAACAGAAGGCACTCAGCATGGGGCCTGGCTCACAGAAGGCAGGCACTGAATTTTTACAGTAAACGTGATCGAAAGCACTGAAAGTACCTATAGGTATCATTGGAAAACCATTTCCCTGGTCAATTTATTGTTTTCAAGTCACATAGTTCCAGATGTTCTTGTAAAAAAGAAATGCATCAAAACAGAACCTGTATCTACAAAAGATCTTTCTGGGATTTTGCGAGGCATTGCACTAAATCCGTTTAGCGATGGGGGAGGAATTGACATCTTTACTAGATTGAGTCTTCCAGTTCTTTAACATGGTATGTCTCTCCATTGATTTAGACCTTCTCTGATTTCTTTCATCAGAGTTCTAGAGTTTTCAGCACATGAGTCCTATATGGGTTTTGTTAGGTTTACACTGAAGTATTTCATTTTTTTGAGCCATTGTAAATAGTTCTGTATTTTTAATTTTGCCTTCCATGTGCTCATCACTACTATATAGAAATACAACTGACTTTCGCATGTTGATCTTGTATCCTGTGATCTTGCCAAATCACTTTTTTAGTTCTAGGGTTTTTTTGTTTGTTTTGTAGACACCTTGATATTTTCTAAATAGACGATCATGTCAGACAAAATCGACAACAAAGAAGCAGGTAGGATCAAACTGGGCTGAACAATAAGAGAGAGTGGAAGAAAAGTGAGCACCAAGCAGAACTTCCCAGTAGCTATAAGCAAACATGCACACGATTATTCGAAAATTCCAAGGAAAGGCAAAGGAACAGTAATGTCTAAAAGGATTTTGAAAAAGAAGAAAAAAGTGGGAGGAATCACTCTAGTACTCAGTTTCTCGACTTATTATACAGCTATAGTAATCAAGATTGTGGTATATATTGAGACAGACACACAGATCGACAGAACAGAATAGAGAACCCAAATATGGACCCAGAGGTACAGTCAACTTATTTTGACAAAAGTGCAAAAGCAATTCAATGGAGGAAGAACAGTCTTTCCAACAAATGGTGCTGGAGCGATTGGACATCCACGAGCACAAATATGAACCTTGACCTAACCCTCATCCCTCATGCAAAAACTAACTCAGAAAGGATCAGAGATTTACTTGTAAAACACAAAACTATAAATTTTTTAGGCGATAACACAGGAGAAAATCTTTGGGATCTGGGGTTTGATGAAAGGTTCTCAGATATGATATTAAAATCTTGATCCATAAAAGAAAAAAATTTGACTTATCAAAATTTTCAAAAAAACTTTTGTTCTGTGAATGACCCTGTTACAAGGATAAAAAGACAAGCTACAGACTGGGAGAAAATAGCTGCAAAACACATATCTGACAATGAACTTACACCTAGAATATATAAATAACTCTCAAAATTCAACTTTAAAAAACAAAATAATCCAATTAGAAAATGGACAAAAGATATGAAGATTTCAACAAAAGGTCTCAACAAAGAGGGCATTCGAAGGGCAAACAAACACACAAAAAGATGCTCCCCAGTACTAGCCCCTGGGACGACAATGAGCTATCACCACACACTTGCTGGAGGAACTAAGATGAAAAAGTGACCCCACTGGTTAGATGCTGGGAAGAGGCAGAGACACTGGTCCACCATGGACGTCGACGGCAGCCATAGAACACGGCACAGCCCAGCAACTGCACTCCTGGGCATCGATGCCAGAGAAGACGAAAACTACCTCCACACAAAACCCTGCACACACGTGTCCACTGCAGCTTTATCTGTAATAATCAGAAACTAGAAACTATAAAGGGCCCCAATGCCCCTTAATAGGTGAATGTTAATAACGGCTGGTCATCCAAGCACAGAGCGCTGCTCGGAAAGGAAAAGGAACAGTTGGATGTACCTCAATGGCACTCATGCTGAGTGAACAAAGCCAATATCAGAAAGTCACACACTGCATGATTCCAGCTATAGAACATTCTCAAATTACAAAATTCTAGAGTGGGGAACAGATAAACGGTTGTCGGGGGTTAGGGATGGGAGCGGGTGTGTCTGGGTGTAAAGGGGTATGGGAAGGGAGAGCTTTGTGCTTTGGTTAGAATCTTGACTGTGGTGATGGTTCCATGAGCCTACACGTGCGATAAAAGGACACAACTATACACACGCTGTACCAATGTCGATTTCCTGGGTTCAACACTGCACTATAATTACATAAGACATCATGCGAGGAGGGGGAAGCTGGGTGATGGTACATGGGACCTCTCTGCTCTCTTTGTAACTTCCTGTGAGTCTAAATTATCAAAATAAAAAAAAGTAAAAAAAAAAAAAAAAAGCCTGGTTGTAGCGGGGGAGTTGGAACACACAATCTGCCCCCGAAATAAATGAACAATCATGATTTCAAAAATAACCCAGGAGGTTAAATAACAATAGAAATGAACATGATTGGCAGGTTATAAGACATTTTATAGGGAGAAATAGGCTTTAACATTTGTCATCTCTTACTATCGAGAAAACAACCTAAGCCTCAAACTTTGGCCTCAAAATCAGAAAGACCAGGACTAAGTTTCCTAAATTGCTCCAAAATTCTAAAATGAAACTTTGCTTTGAAAAAAAGTGTTTTTCCCTTATTATGGTTCCGAATATGGCCTGGGTTGGAATATGTCATTTAAACAGTACTGAAGACAGTAAGGCACTATCATATGAACTTACTCTTGCCCAGGAGATACCAAGGGGAAGGGTATGAGCAGATGAGACCAGAAACCAAAGAAAATTAATACATTCATGGTGCTTTCTGAAACAGTTTCCCCAAAATATTTTCACATAAGGATTCCATCATTCAAACAGAACAATTCCAGATTTCAATGGTTTCCTACTCCAAACTGAAGTGCTTTCAACTTGTTTTGATAAGAGATTAAGAGGTACATGCTTCCAGTTACACAATAAATAAGCCATGGGGATGTAATATACAGCATGAGAAATGTAGTCAATAATATTGTGGTAACTTTGTATGGGGACAGATGGTTACTAGACTTATCTTCGGGATCATCTTGTAATGTACGTAGATGTCCAATCACTACCTAGCACACCTGAAACTAACATAATATTGCATATCAACTATATTTTTTTAAAAAGTCAGCATCAAAGAACAGGATTTGGGGCAGAACTGACTGGTTGGTCAAACTTAAAAGGAATAAATCATTTTTCTTTTAAAATTCCTCAGTTTCTCTATAGTCTACTGAGAAGAATAAGATTCAGAAATATACTTGACCTTTCCTAAATCGTCTTCATTAATTCTATATTTTAAATGACCATGCTAATAGGGATGTGTATAAGGTGATTGGCAAAGTTTTAAAAACAACACTTGTTTTGTAAATTTGAGTTCTATTTAAATGTGGA
This sequence comes from Eubalaena glacialis, assembly GCF_028564815.1. Taxonomy (NCBI): domain Eukaryota; kingdom Metazoa; phylum Chordata; class Mammalia; order Artiodactyla; family Balaenidae; genus Eubalaena; species Eubalaena glacialis. The sequence continues at coordinate 6,298,013 of NC_083732.1, read as the reverse complement.
AACCTGTTCTAGAATTAGTGATGCTAGATGAATAAATAAGCAAACAGGTTTCTTATCCTTTGGTAGGTCTCAAAAACGCCCCAGGCCAGTTCAGGATGCATCCCTCTTGTTTTCTACCTCCCTTGACACAGGTCACTAGGATATGGGCTATTACGCTTTTCTGGGATTTAAAGAGTGTAAGCAAAGTTAATAAAAAGGTCTAAGGAAAAAAGTGACTTGTGCAGTGTAATATGGAATCCCAATCTCTATTTAAAGCTAGCCTGTTAGATCTGTTTGGCTTTGAGGATAAATTTTTCTGGTAGACAGAGCAACCAAAGAACAGATCTATTACAAGTCCACTACGCCTCGCTATCAAGGAAGCAGAGGATTTCACAGATTTCATAGTCAGAAGGGACTTAAAAGACCCCTCGAGTCCAATTCATCGTACTGCAGGGTGACTGAGTAATCCAGTTCTGAAGGTTCTGCCAGTATATATGGCCTCTAATCTGTAGAATAAGCTTAAATCTAATTATTAGATCTGTGGCTAAGAAGATGTCACTTGGGAACCCAGTCTTTTTTTTTTTTTTTTAGGGCTGAATGCTTCCATTTTCAATTTCTCTAGGTTGACACTTTTATTAATTAATCAGGGATCACCCCACCCCCTCCCCAAAATAAAAAACTGAAATAGATACAAGAGAGATAAGGTAAAGCGGATTAACAGAGATGTAAAAGAGGTTATAAAATTAAAAACCCTTTCCCTATATGGCTATCAAATCCTCCTCATTTGTAAGGAGTCAGAATAGCACATTTTCCACAGAAATAGAACAAAGTTGAATCCCTGTCACAAACACTATTAATTAACTTAGAAATCCGCTTTTATTCTGTCTTCCAAAGGGTGTCTGAACACGAGGAAACTGTATCTCAGAATCTATAATCAGGACAGCAACAAAACCAAGTCTGGCACAACTGACAAATTCTCTCTCAATTAATCTTTATAAAGCAGAAGTCATGTGAATAATCAAATAATTTATAATTACTAACTGTATAAAATCTTTACCATATCATGTTGATGGGTTACAGGATTTAGCTTTTTCTGCACAATGGTTTCTAAAGACGGAAGCATCCTAGGGGGACTATTATTAGCTCACACAACAGATGGCTATAATTTGAATAATGTGAAATATACATAAAGAAAGTGAAAAAAATACCAAATGTTACTTTTGGTTCAAAACAGTAGTGTGACTGCTTTGTTTATCTCCTTTCATTCCCCGGACCCTGCTAAAATGAGAATAAAATAATAAAAAGGCAAAAAGAGCAAGAGACACAAAGCAGAAGGATGACTAGTAATTAACCTAATGCGCCTTGGAAGTTATACTCTAAGTGTCTGGCGGAAGATTCCAGGGAAAAGTGAGTGATTTTTCTGGCATCACTCCCACCACCACAAAGTGACAGGACCTCGGAGCAGGACAGACCCAGAGCGGAGGATTAGAAACCCAGCTGAAAATATGGAGCTTATGAAACGCTAAGCACAGTACTGGCTGGCTTGAGATCCCACCGTGACCTCTGCGTGGCCCACAGGACTCCCAGGTGGGCAGAAAGCAGCCTAAGGCAGTGTTAGGGGAACCAGTGACTGAAACCGCCCGCCCCTGCCGGGCTCAATGGTAGCCACTTGCATGGCTTATCTCACAACAGGAGGTCCTGGTAAGGAACACGGAACTAACAAGCTACCACCAGCCGGAAGAATTCGGGAAAGCTCAAAAGGAGAGAGGAGACGCCAGCCCATATGTCCTACCAACCTCCCAGAATCCTCCTCGCTGGAATCCACCTTGGCTGAGTGATGCACATGCCACCAGGAAGGACCCTGAGTCACAGTGATTGGCCAGAGACAACCCAGAAACTAACCCCATCACCATAAAACCCGAGACTGTGAGCCACGTGGCACAGCAGTCCTCCTGGGGTCCCTCACCCTCCTGCTCTCCGCCCGGGCGCCTCTTCCCAATAAAGTCTCTTGTTTTGTCAGCACGTGTGTCTCCTCGGACTGTTCCTTTCCGAGTGTTAGACAAGAGCCCACTCTCGGGCCCTGGAAAGGGTCCCCCTTCCTGCAATAGCAGGACTGGGTTATAATGAAGGTGCCGGTGCAGGGGCCTGAAGCTCGCCTCCTCCCCTGCACCCTCCCAATGCCAGCGGTGGGACAGAGGGTGCTTTCCAGGAAGGAAAGCACTTTTTTCTCTCTGAAAAAACTGATCAGCCTTGGGTAGGGGTGTGTGTTGGGACGCGGGGACGGGGCACCTACTGAGGTTTAGGGGTTCCAATTTGGAGAAAGCTGGCTCAGCGTGTGGTCCCATCCAGTGCGTCCCGCCATCAACAACCCTCACCTTCACACACCGAGCTCCCCACCCGATGCTCGATGCTCAGCAACTCTCTTTTAAGTGTTAACGGGCAGTCAGGCATCTAACATGAAAGCTAGAGACTCAAGTCATCAAACAGAAACAAAAAAAGAAACTGGGAGGAAAATGAGAAATTCAAAGGACATTTGAAGAAAACTTCAAAAAGTCCAGGATATCATCTAGAGAAATAAGTGAGGCTATGGAAGCCCTGAAATAAAAACCTGATGTTCTTTTAAAAAAATTTAAAAAGAGGCAAAACTAAGAGTTGGAAATGAAATATTTAATTGAAATAAAGATTTCTTCCATAGGAGGATTTGAAGGAAATCTCTCAGAAAGTAGAGCAAAAGAACAGAGGTTAGAAAATAGGAAAGAAAAGATGACAAAGATGCGAGGATCCATCCAGAAGGTCCAATATTCAAATAATTAAAAACTCTAGGCAAAGAGATCACAGACTATGGAAGGGGAGAAATTATTTAAGAAATAACACTAAAAAGTTAGTTAGATGGAAGGGTCCAGGCATCCAGAGCCAGAAATAGCAGTCCAAAAAATAAAGAAGCAAACAAAAAAAGTCCACAGTAAGACTCATGTCGCTGTGAACTTTCAGATCATTAGGATAAAGAGATCTCACAAAGCAGGATACATAAGGTGCCCGAATGCCCTGGACTTCTTAAGGGCAGCACTAGATTCTAGAAAACAATGGCACCAAGTCTTCACAAGGGAGGGAAAATACTTTTTAACCTAAAATTTTATGCCCAGGTCATCCTTCTTCAAGCACAAGGACAGAGTAAAGACACTTTTCAGACATGTAAGAATTCAAAAATAGACCTCCCAGGCACTGAGGCTTACAGAGGATGTGCTTTGTCAGAAGGGGGTATAAACCTGGAAGGAAAAGATACAGCAACCCAAGAAAAGAGGGGGGATTCCTTCCCCCCACCCCGCGTCCCAAGAAGCAGCCAAGGTCGGTTCTCGGGTTCTGTTGACGAGAAGTTACAGCAGCTGTTGAGCAGCTCAGAGCAACTGGGCTTGGAATGGCCCCGGGAGAAAACACTCCAGAAGATGTGTGAGTATTCGTGAACTATTATTCAGAGGCATATGGCAGAAATGTTGGAACATTTGGGATACAGACTGACTCTAGGTAGATTAGAAAGTAAGGTAAAAGACAGAAAGAGGCCATTAGGAACTCTACAAAACAGGACAGTTTTCGAAAAGAAAAATTCGGTTGCAGCACATAAATTAATTGTGTACATAGCGGAGTGTGTGGCTATGTCACATCGTTCCTAATCAAGTTAACACAAAACATAAACTGATTATAAAGACTCTACACGTTACATAATTTCTGCTGTCTGGCTATTCCCTGGGCAATTCAAGTGATAAAACAATAAAAAATGAGCTTGAAACGCTGCACCTGTGTACAGTACAGATGAAAATTTTCGAAACTTTATATATAGAGCATTCTCAGATAGATGTTTGGGATCTGGGACCCTAACACTGAATACAATTCAAATCGCTTTCTCTTGATGTGATGATCTTTACCACACTTCTCAGACCCACGTTAGGATAAACCAAAGGCTTTAGTATGTGTCTCTGTCAGTGAGACAATTTAAGCTGCATCCGCGGTGTGTGCACAGGGACAAAGGAGTCCAGGACCCACTGGCTCACCTCATTCCCGTCCCTGCTCTGATGTCACCTCTTCCCTCCAGCAGTTGCGGCACTTGGTCTCCCATCTCTCCCCATCCTCTCACAATGCTTATTTTTCTGCACAAACCTGCCACGGACTGAACTCTTATTCCTTTATCGTCTGTCTCCTGCATCAGAACGCAAGCCCCATGAGGACATCGCAGCCTCTGTTATTCCCCTCAGTATCTCCAGGGGGCGTCGTTAATATGCAAATGACTGAATGGTCAAATGGGAAGAAGGGGGAGACACGTGGTTCTCACACGCCCCCAAAGCAGCTTCCACTGAGCACCCCTAACCTGGGCTTCTCCCGGGGGACGCTCCGAACACCAGTCCTCAGTCTCCACTCACGTGTTGTTGCCCGGATGGACGAGGCACGTGTCCGATGGACGATGACCTTGGCTGATTGATTCCAGCCTGCCCTCCCGTGTTTTACAGAACTCCCCCCCCGTCACATCCCTTCTGTTTCCCCACCTCAGGAATTGCATGGATCCCAGAGGCGTGCACTTAAAATGCTGGATTCTTTACCAGTCCGCTCTTGGGTAGGTAAGTCAAAAACATCAACAATATGGGCTGGGAATCCCCCTTTGAGTTCTCGACCACTGAACCTGGGCTACCACAAAGGGGCAGCTACTTCTGGGGTGGGATCCTGCCGTCTGTAAGCACGTGTTCTGATTCAAAAATAAACTACAGACAAAGAAGTTACCTGTTGAAATACCAGGCGTCCTTCCCGAGGTGCCCCGCCTGGGATTCCTCCTGCTAGATACTGAGTATCGCTGGGTTATTTTCTTATTCCTACATCCCCCATCACTCTTCACTAAACTGTTTAACCATCCTGTTAAACACTTAACAGGATAATTCAGACCAGGAGACCTCGGTCAGGAAGATCAAAAGGGAAGCACCCAGAAAAAGGGAGGCGTAATGAAAATTTCCCAAAGCCATGTCAGGAGGAAGGCAGCGCGTTACGTTCAGGGCACCCTGCATAATGATAAAATATTTATGGGCACAGGCAGTTTGGCTATCTTCTTTAAACGCGCTCAGGCCACGTGCCTTTTCCCAGTCCTCGTCCTACCAGAAACCACGTGCCCTGGCAGAAGGTGCCCTTGGAGTCAGGGACACAAGTGTGGGAAGCAGGGTGTTTTGCTCACTTGTTCGGTGACAGTACAAATGCTGACCGGACGTAAGCATGAACTTGGCTTGGCCCTGGGCTCCATCGCTCACTGGCTGCATGTCCCTGAAGCAGGTTATTTACCTATACCAGAGCCTCGGCTTTCTTGACAGTAAAAGAACGGCACACACAAGCCACCTTACCGGATGCCTGCGGGTTGAAAACGAGGTAACAAGTGCAAAGCACGTAGCAGGATGCTGAGAATGGTAAACACACAGCAGAGCCACGGCCACACTCCTGCCCAAGGGCAGCCTGCAGTGTCTGCTAACGGGCCATCAGGAGGGACCAGGGCCTTTGGAGTTCTCTGAATACGTTCTATGGCCACTGCCACAAGAAGGCTACAAGGACCCACATGAAAAGTAAAGAATCTATTTCAACCAGTTTTTCAAACCCTTACCAGTGAGAAGCAAGTCAGTTGCTGTGTTGGATCTTCTATCCCAATGAGAAACTGACATACCACGTTTCCCCCTCAAACTCAAATTAAGAGAAACATTAACTTTCTTCAGTGATGCTGCCCGATCTTTATCCCTCCATCCTGGGCTGAGTCCTGCTGTTGAGACAGAGGCGTGCGGATGGGCACATCTCAGAGTTTCTGGAGGATACCATTATCCCACTTGTTCAGAAAAATCATGCATAACATTCACTCTGAATGTTTAAAGTAACTTATGTCTGTAGGCAATGTTAAAATGAGAATTGAAAGATGAGATTGTAAGGCTAGAAGCACAAATATGGTTGAGTGGTTTTTTAAATGTTATCATTATTATTATTGTTACTTGTTATAGAATAGCAAAGGGAAACAGTTTTTCCCGGGTTGCACACCAAATTAACATCTGCATGTCTAAGCTGTAAAAAAGAGGTACTTTTCAAACCACACTTTTAAGGTTCAAGAGGGAATCTTTGGCGTTTTTAACCTAAGCGGCCGGGAAGATGTTCACAACTGAAGCTGCTGCAGAGCTTGCTGATTTGCAGCTGGAAGTAAGAGTGTGTTGAGTCAAAATCTCCTTAGTGCAGCCTCTCTGGAAGCTTCTCGGCTCCTTGTACCATGGCCATACATGCCTCCCTGAGGACCCCCTGCTTAGAAGTAATCATTTGCGATGAAGTTTTTCATCCCAGCCAGCCACCTACTAAACCTCCCAGCACAGACCTTCTGATACAGCGCCCTGGTGTCCCATTCGGTCCTGCAAAACAAGACGGCCAGTTTCAGGATGCGAAGAGCGTTTGAAATCTGAACACCCTGGAACGTGAGGCTGGTTTCCCTGATCATGAGTCTCCAGAGACCAATGCTTGCTTCTTGGTTTTATCAACCCGCATGGCCCCCACTAGTGGGATAGGCATTTCCATGACAGAATGAGCTCATTCATCAAAGGCGTGGAAATGATGTCACAGAACAAGGTCGGTGCAGAGAGGAGGAAAGAGAAAAGGAGTATGTCCAATTAAGTTCCTCGGGATTATGGAAATGGCATTGTTATCAGTAAAGAGATTGATGATAACTGGGAAACATTTAAAAAACTTAACGACATCTGTGCACGCAGGATATATCATTTTCATATCTAAGGATCTTACTCTAGAATCTTTCTGGTACTCGCATTTTGGAGGACAAGAGATTTCCCAATATTGCATAAGTATTTATAAAGACAGATACTTTTTGACTTATTTTTTAAAAATGCTGTCCTGTACTTAATCTCTTTGTGTTTTCTAATGAAAGAGGAAACCTGAGTCTCTATTAAATTTAATGCAGATTAAATAAGGAAATTGCAAAGATGCCTCTGGTTATAAAGACAGACCGTGTTTATTGATGTAAGTATTCATTAGGTGCCTACTACATGCTGCAATGATCAGAGAAATCACCCCTGGCTGGTATCACTGTGCATCAGGTCAGCTGGAAGGGGCTTTACAAATATTCACACATCAACTCCCCCCAACAGTTCTATTAGGCAGGAGCTATTATGAGCCTTCATTTTACAAATGAAGAAACCGAGGCCCCAAGATGTTAAGATGCTCAAGAATTTGCCCAAGAAAATGCTCGCTGCCCCTCAGCTAGAAAGAAGTGGAGCTGCAACATGAATGCGACCATGCAGGGCCATGATCACATCTGCCTGATGAAGAAACCAAGGTCCCCAGAGGTTAAGGACACCCCCAAACTTGCTCCCCTCCACCCCCCCTTTTGGCAATAGCTCTGTCTCTCTGTGCTTACACGTAAGACTGAGACCTCTGCACCTTTCCTCTCTCTAAGTTTCCCCAGCTCTTTTCCTGAATGTTGGTCCACGGGCTGTCCCGCTGGGGAGTGGAGTTGAACAAATGGCTCTTTGTTCCTGACTCTGCATCCAGCTGCCACTAGGAAAGCCCAGCACAGAACCCTATCGACTCTTCTCATGGAGTCGGCTTGCTTCCTGCTTTGTTAGACTCAGAGAAGTGACTTCACTTAGATTCCCTAATTGGTTTACCTGCTATCGATTCTGTTTTATTTTATTTTTCCTGCTTAAGGGATTTTGGACAGAGCTGCACAAAAACGCTATAAAATAAACCTGTTACAAAAGAGGCTCTTTGCTTTAAGCCATCCCATGGGGTCATGAGACATGTGCTTTCTGGACTTCTCACTTGCTTTTTTTTAGGTCTTGAGGGAACTGCTGGGCTTAGACTCCTAGAGGCAGCCCCCAAATGCCGTGCGCATCGCATTAAGGAGAAGCTCGAAATGGTTTTGAGTTAACAAACTATTCCGGATGCTTTCCAGTTCGTTATATCCTCCAGCCTCTGGAATCCAGAATCACAAGCCTGAAATGGAATAAATTCCGTTCTGGACAAGAGTAAGGTCATTTGCTTGTCTCTTCCGTATCTCTTCCTAAGAGGTTGAATGTTCACTCTTTCATAATCTCTGGGTTAACTGTCATGACACATCCAAATCTCAGTGTCTGCGAGGAAGAGGCCTCCCAAGACCTTTGAAATGGGCTGATTTATTATTCTACGGCCAGGTCACAGGACGACCCGAAGTGCGAAGGCACACACATCTGGTCTGAATTTTAGGGCGGGCATGTTTGTATGTTCAATGGCTAAGTCAGCTCCTCCTGCATTCCGGCAAGGTTCTACATGTCAGACAGAAGGGCCTGCCTGGAAAGGGGACATCTCGGCGAAGCTGTGAAGGAGGTGAGGGAGGGATCGCAGAGACGCAGGGGGAAGACGAGTGCGGAGGCCCCCGCGTGGCTGGCATGAGAGGAAGGAGGGGGGCGCCAGGGGCTGCTGCAGGACCACGGCTCTCCCCGCACACAGCCGGCGCCACTGGAGTGTGGGCTTGGACTCAGGAGTTGGAGGGGCCTCCGATGTTCTGCTGAGAAGAGGCTGCAGGGGCCAGGGTGGAAGCAGAGACCAGCAAACCGGCTCTCACAATGAGCCCAGGGGTTTGGAGCTCGGGGACGGTAGTGGGGTGGGGAGAACTGGTCAATTTCTGGATGTATGTTAAAGGTGGAGCCGACAGGATTATTGTACGGTTCAGTCCCCTACATACGAACGAGTTCCCTTCTGAGAGCGCTTTGTTTAAGTCCAACAAAGTTAGCCTAGGTACCCAGCTAACACCATCGGCTATATAGTACTCCACTGTAATAGGATTATAATACTTTTCACACAAATCATACATAAAAAACAAACACAAAAAATAAAGGAAACATTTTTAATCTTACAGTACAGTACCTTGAAGAGTACAGTACAGGACCAGCTACATCACCGCTGCTTTTACGCTTGCTTCCGGACATCCTGGGCTTGAAATAAAGATACTGTACTACTGTGCTCTACACAGCACCGCACAGTAAAGTACACAAAAGCACAACCACCTGTACAGGATGCACGCACGTGGCAATGAACGCCAGACACGTGTACTAACTTCCGTGATTGGACCTGAGAACGCACATTTGCATCTTTGAAAGTTTGCAACTTGAAGGTTCGTGTGTAGGGGACTTGCTTTGTTCACTGTCTGTCTCCTACACTAGTATTCAGTTCCACTGGAGCAGCCTTTGTCTGTTCTCTGCGTCTCCAGAGCCCAGAGCAGTGCCTGGGACACACACGTCTACAGATACCCGGTGAACCTGCCCAAGTTCCAAGTGCAGCCAAATGGCCAAACTAGGATTCCAGCCCAGGCCCGTCTCACTTCCAAATCCCAGTTCATAATCACTGTGTTGTTTTGCTTCCGCTAACATTACGTGCAGAACATCACGAGGACATGCAGGGGAATTCCCTTCTGTAGTCCTAAAGAAAATGGAAAACGAGCCAGGAAAGTCACTTTAAGAAACTGGCTGGGATACGGTGTGGGGATGGGCACGAGTAGGTGAGCAATGGAATAGTTCAGAAAACAGTGTTCGTCAAGGTGAGTCACAGGTTCTGAGGAAGGTCAAGTTCCCCAGGATTTACAGTGATGCAGCTACAAATTAAAACAACAACAACAGCACTCGGCCTCTCTGGGTTCTGATGCCAGTTAAGACCGTCTCTCATGCTGCCTGAATCCCGAGGACAGCACAGGACAGAATCTGGAGAGGCACCTGCTGGGTTTAGATACGGCCTCTACCTGACCAGCTAAATGTCCTTCGGCAAGATACTTCAATTCCCTGTGTCTCAATCGCCTCATCTGTAAAAAGAGATATGACCCGTCTCCTAGGAACATGAAATCGGGATGAAATAAATTAACACGTGCAAAACGTTTAGAACAGTGCCTGACTCACATGGATAATTAACCCTTACTGAACGCTGGTTACTTCACCTGTGGGTTTTTCTCTCACCCCAGGGCCAGCAAATGCATCTAACACCTCCCCGACCCATGCAGGTAACTAAGAAACCCTCTTTGTTGTGTGAGTCCAGGAGGACAAGGCTTGCATCCCACTCCTGAGGTTCAAGAGAGATCGGCGTGAAGTCTCATTTTCAAGAACGGAAACCACGAGGCCAGTGTGAGGTTGGCTGTGATGAGGGAGGCCCCGGGGCCGGGGATGACCATGCCTGCAGAGGGTGTCAGTGTCTCTTTCTGAGTGTCACGCTTAACTACAGCTTTCAAAGAAAGTCCTGAGAATTCCTGGAAATGTGTAATTTATTCTTGTCTCGTTACCAGAATAATTAATTATTAAATATAAATCTATTTTACTTTAGGGACAGCAACTATGGCTTCTGGGAGAATCCTCCTGGGCTAATACTATCCCTTGTCATGGAAAGGCGACCAGTCATAGACAGAATCTGTCAGGACTTCTGAGTCCATCTCACATCACGGCAATAATCTGGGAAAACGGTGTCTCCCTGTACAAATATTAGCCTTGGAGTTAGTAGTGAGTCCTTCCGTTCTTAAGGGACAGGACTTGCTCATTAAAGACCCAGAGGGCAGGCTAGAGCAAACTTATTAAGTTCGTGGATGACTTTAAAGGCAAGGCAGGATGTGAGTTACTTTAAAACATAGAATACCAAAACAAAGAGGCTAGGAGTGAGTGTGAGCCTTTTAAAAAATACTGGAGAAGTCACTTATACTCTCCTCTGACATCTACCTTCTTCCTTTGCTTGCTGAGTTTTAGCCAAGACCTGAGTCCAGAGCAATTGTGGATATAGATACCTATGAAACGCCGTCAAAGATCTGTACCCAGAGGACCCTGCTTTACCAACGAATCACTCTCAGTCAGAGATTTGTTTTCTTCTTTTGCAGGAAACTTTAAAAGATCCCTTAAAGCCATAAAGCCAGATGATATTTCCTCTCGGGATGTTCCTGGGAACACGTTGCTAGAAATTGTTTCCAGGCTTGATGGGAGTCAGCACTCATCTAGAACCAGGCTGGATCAGGCAGTCCCAGCAGTGAGGTGTAGCTGCCGGATGCATGGGGGTCCTTATGAGCGATACAAACAAATGTTCAAGCACAGACTGGGGCACTCAGACTTAGGAAGTCTAGCTTACACAAGGTGACAGTCATCATTTTTCAAGCAAAAGTGAATTAGAACTTACTTGTAAAAATGACTAAGTAAGCTACTGATGGGAAGATACTAATTTTAAACTTTAATATTGTTTCCTTAGATTCCATATATATGTGTTAGCATACTGTATTTGTTTTTCTCTTTCTGACTTACTTCACTCTGTATGACAGACTCTAACTCCATCCACCTCACTACAAAAAAGTCATGAAGAACCTAGTGGCAAGACGGGAATAAAGACACAGACCTACTAGAGAATGGACTTGAGGACACGGGGAGGGGGAGGGGTGAGATGTGACAGGGTGAGTGAGTGGCATGGACATATATACACTACCAAATGTAAAATAGATAGCTAGTGGGAAGCAGCCGCATAGCACAGGGAGATCAGCTCGGTGCTTTGTGACCACCTAGAGGGGTGGGACAGGGAGGGTGGGAGGGAGGGAGATGCAAGAGGGAAGAGATATGGGAACATATGTATATGTATAACTGATTCACTGTGTTATAAAGCAGGAACTAACACACCATTGTAAAGCAATTATACTCCAATAAAGATGTTTAAAAAAAAACCAAAAAACTTTAATATTGTTATAATTGTAAATTGTACTAAAAACAACCCAAAACAGAGTTATATTTTTTTTACCCATGGCCTTTTGCTGTAAGTGTAATCCGAGCTATGGCTATCCGGATATCCATGGGTGAATTTGTTTCTTAGTTAGATAAGACACAGAAAGTGCAGAGCACAAGGTCAGGGACAAACCTGGCCTCAGTGAATGGCTGGGAGGATGCAGTGTTAGGCCCTCCAGTAGCTCCTGGAGTCAGGGAATGAGGGGCCTGTGCACACCTGTGAGGACACAGAAAAGGGAAGCCCTTCTACTGACTCACCACATGTTTATTTAAGGGTCTAAAGAGTTTGCTTAAAGAAGCATTTGTGATGGGATCTTTTAGAAGTAGTTTATACACTTCTACACCTGTTTATTGATCATTCACGGCTATCACATGACTACGGTACATGTAAACACTGTCTGTAGGTGTCCGCTTTTCCAGATTTCTGGTACTTCTCACGGAACCAGACCATTAGTTATGAACTGTCTTGTCATTACTCTTGTGTCCAGAAGTCTCCCAACCCCTTCACAATTCCTTCCTCTAATCTACTTAAGTTCAAATTTTAAAAATCTGCATTAAATATAAGTCAATTAGGCACTGGAGGGACAGTTTAGGAGTGAAGAGTGTATTTTCATGGCATTATATTGAGAGGGCCATTTTCTGAGCACAGAATTATTTTTTAAATTTACAGGTAGATGGGGGTTGGGTCTGGCACAAAATCAATGTGTGTATTTAGAATGTTGCTTTCTATTTGCAAAAGAGATGCAGAGAATTGAAAATAAACATAAAATTATTTTTATAAAGATTAATAAATTCACATAATTCAAAAGTCCAACATTTTTCCTAACCTAAAATTTACAAATTGCTATAATCAAGTAACAATATCCAATCAAATCCATTTTCGAGAATTAGAAATAAAGCTATCTTCAGAAAAGTAAAGTTCCAAAATAACATTTAGAAGAGATTTTCTATTTGGCCTACTATAATTTGGAATCTATTTTCCCATAGCATCTTTCAGAGCTATTTAAAGAGGAACCTTTGATTTGGGGAACAGTAACCACCAGTGTTTCCCCTTCTGTGTCATTCCTTAAAGTGTTTGGCTCAATTTACAGCACTGTTCAAGGGACACATGCAAATGCTTACTATATAACTGACTTTCTGTGGAAATTTTCACAAAAACAAAAAAAATGCACTTGTTTTAATCTGATTTTCTTCCCTCTGTTGGTCTGCATTTGAAATAAAAAAGGATGTTTAATACTTGGCCAATGACACAGGCCACATCAAGTTTTGATATAATTTTTCCAGAATAAAAAGAATCCTTGGTCCAGGGGCTCTGATTTATGCTAAAGAAAGAAATTATGAGAAAAATAATGCTGCCAGGTAAAATATACTTGCAATACTGTTATCTTTACTTAAAACTGAATTACATTTTCATTATACATAAATCAGGGTAACATTTCCAACTGTGATCATTTATTTATTATTTATTTCTTTACTGATTCTCCATAGGAGAAATTTACATTTTAATTGTCTTAACCAGTTCCTTTCCTTTTTTGTCCTCTACAAATTAAAGTGCATAATAATGTCATAAGTACATTTCATAAATAAATAAAGATAAATTTCTTTTTTCTAATCATAGCATTTAGTAGTACTTTCTGGTTTGGGGCAAATTAGACTGGTAAGTACATTTCCTCCTCCAAACAAGTAGGTATGATAATATAATCACCTGCGTGGAAGAGTTTCTTGAATAAATACTTCTAAACAGTCCAAATGTAAACAATGGATAATAAGAAGATAGCAAGTTCAATTCCTTCCCCATCAGTGTCTGGGCACCTTGCCACTGTCCAGGATCGCTGACCTCGTTTTCCTGTCTGTCCTTCAACCGTGGCAGTGGAGGAGTATAAAAGCCGCTCGAGACACCGACAAGCGGTCCTCCCCAAACTGCCCTCATGTACCCCCTGGCCAGTAACGAGAAAAGGGGCCCTACCCAGGCTTCGTACTGCGGAAAACGAAATCAGCGTTTTTTAGCGCCCTTAACAGAAACAGCTACCGTGACTTTGTTGGAGAGCGATAAGTAAATTTAGCCCTGGGGTCTGTAACATTTCTGTTTACAAGACTCTCACCAGGGCCAAACTTGAATAGCAGAAAATTATTCCTGCACATATTAGGTTACTTTTGTTAACGTGGATTTTAGTCTTTCTTGCTGATTCTGTTCCGACCGTGTGGCTCCTTGGGAACTGACTCAGACTTCCATTCAATCCCTCATCTGGTCCTTTGATAAACTTTATTCATAGAACGAGGGCTTTGGGCCAATCACGGGGCTGGAGGTTTAGGGTGGAGGCGGAAGTGACAGTAAACAGATAAGACAGAGAACTTTACAGTCTAGGGGGGAAGATAAAAATGAAGCAGGCAGCCTACAATCCTGCCACGTGCAGCGTGCTATAAAAGAGGACAGCGCTGCGATCCGAATGCCACTCTACTGGCAGCGTCCAGAAGCGGGGGTTGTTCCCACGTCTAGGAGCGTCTGTCAGAGCTGAATAGGGTCACGGGGTGGTTGAGGTCCTGCGTATCAGGTGCCTTGGGGCATAACAGGCACCCAAGAAACAGGAGGTATCAGGGTGGGAAGACTAAATCACTTCCGGCTGGACCCCGGTGAGGAAGTAATGAAGTTCCTGGGAAGGGGGAGGAAGAATTCCTCAGCATTTTCACTGGGGTTCACAGAGTGACAAAGCGGGAAAAGGGGCAGGTGCCCCTGGCAGAAGTCATGACCCACCAAAAGCCAAACCAGGGAGGATGGGGAGTCGCTGCTGTTGGGGGCGGGTGAGGCGGGGCCAGGGCTGGAGCTGGAGGCCTCCTGGGTACCCAGGCTCCGGGGATCTGTGGGGCTTCCCGGGGCAGCAATGTCCCCAGGAGGGGACACTGCAGTCCAGGAGGCCGACGAGGACCAGCAGCCGATTCCAAGTCGCCCGTTTTCCTGAGTGTGCCGGAAAGCCTCACACGGGACTCAAGCCAGAGAAGAGGCTTTCTGGAATTTTTCAGATCAAGTCTGAAGTTAAGGCCTGCCCGGAGGTGGCATCAGGGCTGCCTTCTGGGGTCCTGCACCCACTCTGAAGGTCTCCCTGCGTCAGTGCTGGTTCAGGTTCGAATAGCCCCCATTTCCCTATTCCTGAAATTGCCCTTGGACTTCCCTGGTAGCGCAGTGGTTAAGGATCTGCCTGCCAAGGCAGGGGACACGGGTTCGAGCCCTGGTCCAGGAAGATCCTACATGCCGCGGAGCAACTAAGCCCGTGAGCCACAACTACTGAGCCTGCGCTCTAGAGCCTGCGAGCCACAACTACTGAGCCCACGCGCCGCAACTACTGGAGCCCGTGCTCCTAGAGCCCGTGCTCTGCAACAAGAGAAGCCACTGCAATGAGAAGCCCATGCACCGCAAGGAAGAGTAGCCCCCGCTCGCCGCAACCAGAGAAAGCCCGCGCGCAGCAACGAAGACCCAACACAGCCAAAAATAAATAAATTTATTTTTTTTAAAAAAAGAAAGAAATTGCCCTTGTTTATGGACGTTAGTAAAAAAATAAGTCAACGTCCACAGTCTGGGAATTAGTGCAGGATCTTCAAAGCCACCGTTTCTGACGCCTTTCCTCACTGACACCGGCAGCTCCGTGCCGCTCCTCGTGGGAATCTTCACCTCGGGTTCAGGCGGAAGTGTTTTGGAGTAAAAATTTTTGTTTTTTTCTCTATAGAGCTGATGAATATGATAAAATAAATCACACAAAACACTATATGAACGTTCGGGTGTATGAGAAGGGCAGACTCCTAAAAGAATGAAATCAATGAGTTCCTTTGCCACACACGGCCACTGAGGAGGTTACTTTAGCAACAAGTTGGAAAAGGCAGCACAGAAGCCAGTTTTCCCACCCTCCGATTTACTCTGAGCTGTGTTTAAATCAGCTTTGCTCCCTGAACACAATTAAACCAATCTTTTTTTTTTTTTAACATCTTTATTGGAGTATAATTGCTTTACACTGTTGTGTTAGTTTCTGCTTTATAACAAAGTGAATCAGCTATACGTATACATATATCCCCATATCCCCTCCCTCTTGCGTCTCCCTCCCACCCTCCCTATCCCACCCCTCTAGGTGGTCACAAAGCACCGAGCTGATCTCCCTGTGCTATGCGGCTGCTTCCCACTAGCTATTTTACATTTGGTAGTGTATATATGTCCGTGTCACTCTCTCACTTCGTCCCAGCTTCCCCTTCCCCCTCCCCGTGTCCTCAAGTCCATTCTCTACGTCTGCGTCTTTATTCCTGTCCTGCTCCTAAGTTCATCAGAACCTTTTTTTTTTTTTTAGATTCCATATATATGTGTTAGCATACGGTATTTGTTTTTCTCTTTCTGACTTACTTCAATCTGTATGACAGACTCTAGGTCCATCCACCTCACTACAAATAACTCAATTTCATTTCTTTTTATGGCTGAGTAATATTCCATTGTATATATGTGCCACATCTTCTTTATCCATTCATCTGTTGATGGACACTTAGGCTGCTTCCATGTCCTGGCTATTGTAAATAGTGCTGCAATCTTTAAATGCGCAAACCTTCCCCACCCAAGGCTTTTCATGACCGTCTGTGACCCAGCACGCTGTCGGCATGCAGCCCCACAGGGACCAGCACAACGTCTTGGGCATGCTGGTGGCACTGGGGACCTTCTCCAAAACTGTAATCAAGGCCCCTTTCTCTTGTACAGACCACAGCACAGGATCTGACGCATTCAAACAACCCAGAGGCTCTTATTATTATTCATTATACTAACATCTCCCCAAAGTAAACAATTTGGAGGCTTTAAATTCTAGGTATTCTTTACAAGGTTGAATGATACAAGACAGTTTTAATTATTTTAGGCGTTTTTAAAGTCAAAACATTCTGCCCGCATACCCCAAAACACACAACGAAGCCCCACAGACAGCTTGTTGATTTAACGAGCAAACAAGACTGCATCTCTCACCCCGGAAGAGACGGCAGATATGAACGGTAAATCTAGCGATCATTCTGGAACTGTCAGTATGACTCGCCATGTGTAATCCAGCGACTTGGCAGTCTGCCTACGGAGCATACCAGCGGGGCCTTCTTTTACAATGAAAACAAACAAACAAAAACTTTTATAGTACAAAAATATTTCACTAAAAGCACCACGAAAATACAAGTCTCTCAATATTAACTTCTGGACTCTTTGATAATTAAAAGTAACAAATAATAGAAAGTCAGAAAAGTTCTATAATCACTAAGGCATCTATGACGATATGAATTGCCTTCAAAAGGCTAGGAAAATACTTGCAAATACTTGCAAAAATAGTTGACAATATTAAAATGGATGTGTGAAAAAAATTTTTCAGTGACAGACATTCCAAATAGCAACAGGATTTGTTTGACTATTTTTCACTACAGATGGTCCCTCGCTTTAAAAGGTTAGGACTGTCAAAAGAACCAAATACACTGAAACCGGGCAATGTGTACTCAACAATCAATAGCAAAAAATGATGGCTCTGTGTGCTTTACCAATTTTTTTGTCAAAACTTTAAGACTCTTTTACTGTTGGTTATAAATGCACAGGGAAAGGAACACTGTAACTTAAAACATTTGATTTGCCAACATAAACACATTGGGGATTTGTTGTTTCTTCGTAGGAGCTTCTTAAGAGCAGTTTGAATGCTCCATGTTTGCCTTCCTCATTTCATCCCACAGCCTGTGAACAGGGCGAGCATCTTCTCTGTGCTCCCAAGAACCGTCACTCTCCTAAGTTTGGATCCGCGTCCAACATTTAGTACTTCGTGCTTTCAAAGTCGGAATATCTCTGAGAATTCCTTTAAAGTGAAGTTTTTAATGGTGTCATTTGCTCTGGGATGTCTTTGTTCTCGTTGTCACAATCACTTTCCTCGCTTCTCTTCACTCGGCTTCGGTCTGCATCTCTAGAGCCTCTGGGATGACAGCGGTGTCGACCTCCCCACAGTCAGCACGGCCTCTACAGACGTCTGATGGGAATCTCACTTCCAGCATCATCACTTTCACTGCTCTGCTGCATTTCCACCTTGGTTGATGGAAGTTCCCTTTTTAAGTATCCATGTTTATAAAAGGTCACAAGTTATCACCTTGCGACAAGGAGGAAACACAACTCCATGCTTCCCTGTCTCTGGGTGAACTGACTGGTAACTGCGCAGTGACCCATCACTGTCAGATTCTGAATAAGGTGATGTGACCGGTCATCGGTCAAGATGCACACCTGCTGTTTACTTAGTGATTTATGGGCTGAAGAACTAGCTATGAGGTTTGTACTTCATGCAACTAAAGCTAATATACTGCAGTAACTGAAATTTGGACAGTGGCTTTAAGCAACTGGTTTTATTCAGCTAAAACGTGTAACGGAAATGGACGCAGACTGGAACCCCATAAAGCAAAGAGAAATGATGGGGCAGAATTCAAATGCACCAGACGGTTTTCTTCCAACTCCACGGGCTACAACAGAGTATTTCCTATTTGTTTAAGCTGGAGCAGCAATCAAGTTCCTAAGGTTTGCATGAACATTCAGAGTTGAAAAAGACATCTGAATCTAGGAAACACGAAACATTCTGAAAAATAACCACCCATCAGGTAGTACAGCTATGATGAAACCCAGGTGTATCCAGCTCCAGAACTTGTTCTCCGACCTTAGGTAACATGCAGCCCAAAGCGATTTTATGAAAATGGCCAAAGTCTTTGAAACAAGCCCCTCCTCGTCCCCATACCAGAGCACCTAGTTCTACAGCTGGTTACAGCTCTCGGCTGCAACGTGCATGGTTACCCATTCGAGGAAGCTCTCATCTCGCAGGAAAGGCAAAGAAAAGACAGACTTCTTTTTCTGTACAGAACTGCTAGTACCCACTGCCTAATACGTGCCAATGATATGACAATAATGTTTTCTCCCAGGATGACTGACTTTTCTAAAGCACAAGTCTGATCATGTTACTCTCTTCTTGAAGCTCTTTAATAGTTTTGAAGTTCCTAGCCTGAGTGGTCAATGTCCATCCTGGTTCACGGAACGACCAACGTATAAGGAGCAGTGCGTGTGGGAAGGCAGTGGACTTTGTGGAGGTAAGGAGGGCGAGGTGGGGACTTGGGGAAGTTGAGATGCCCAGCTGAAAACACACGTGGAATGAGAACAGACAAAGGCAGAGCCCGTACTGGGGGTACCGACTAAGGCACAGCAGCAGGAAGGGAAAACAGAAGCTGAGGGCGGAGGCAGAGGAGGGAGCTGCGAGGCACCTGTACTGCCAGGACCTTGGTGGAAATCAACTCATTTAGGCAATGAATGTAACTAGCTTTATAGTCATCTTTGCCCAAAGACCTTTCCATAACTGAAATCATGTATTCTAGGTTTAAAGGAGTTGGCTACATTTTAAAAAACATTGTTAATTAGTTAATTTAGATATAATCTGAAGCAAAAGTCAGACATGAGGAATATATAATTTTATTGAAGATCAAATTATGTAAACAATGGTAAACCTCTAGCATTACAATCAAATTACACAATAAGAAATTAGTACACTGTAGATAGATCATTTCCTATTTTTTTTTGCTCTAAAACAGAAGTGAATTGATTTGTGGGAATATCCTTTTGCTGCTCTGTGTCATCTTTTCCAAGCTCTGTCGATCAGAGGTCCTCTTCCTGTCACTGAGGCAGGGTGCCTCACTCTGAATTCCACTGAAGCGGCAGCAAAGTTATCTGCAATCTGTTTCTGCTAACATCCTCACTATGCTTTAATGTAAACATGTTCTTGACAAGTGTTGGTGAATAAGTCAGCATTGTTGAAAGAAAGGAAAAGTAAGATGGGCTGGTCGAGGAAATAACTACAAGCAGCGTTAATACAGAAGATTTCCTTTCCTTTCAAGTTTTAGATACAGGGCCTGAGCACCATTTAAACAGAATAAATACAAGTAAGCAAACGCTGTAACTCCAGCTTTCGGCTTTAGTGTCTCCCCTGGGGAATAAAAAAAGCACGTGGCCTAGGACTCAAACTAAGACAGTTACTACTGCCTCCTGGCTGGTGGGCACAGACCTGCAGGATCAAGGAAACAGGTACCAAGAGGTACAAATGATGGTGAGTGGCCAGCTGCCATTCGCCATGTAGAACCTGGCCGTCTTGCTGGCTGGTGATGTACATACACCACGATTAAATTACAGTGCAGTAATGCACCATCGAGAAATTAACTCTTGAAACATGAAAAATATTAGATTTTGGAGGAAGTCAGTTTACCTAGACTGGAAATCAATACAGCTCTTAATTATGATATCCTGTGGTTAATTCTAACTAAATACTCATTATAGTCAAGGCTATTTTGGGATTAAAATGAAATTATCATTTGTTGAAAAGGTCAGAAAGATGTTTAGAGATTTCATTGCCATTGGGGAGTAACAATTGCTGGCGCAAGTTCAGACACAATTAATTTACTCTTTAAATGAGGTTAAGCTGGTATGATTAAGAATAAATGGACCCACCAAGGTCATGAACAAACAGAGTACCCAGTGGAGCTGGCCAAGGCATGAATGCTCGGGACTCCGCTTACTAACAGCATCCACACCAACTGTGTTTGATTTGTATTGTGATCCAAACACAAGATCTGATTGTTGTAAAATTGCTGAACAGACTTAAGATATAAAACAAGTTTTATTGTAACGATAGGTGCTGTGGGTGGAATTGTGTCCCTCTAAAATTCCTATATTGAAGTCCTCAACCCCAGGACCTCCACATGTGACCTTACTTGGAAACAGGGTTGTGCAGATGTAATTGGTTAAGTTAAGATGATACAGAGGTGGGAGGGCTCCTAATCCAATATGACTGGTGTCCTTATATAAAGGGGAAATTTGGACACAGACACACACATAGGGAGAGCACCATGTGAAGATGAAGGCAGAGATCAGGGTGATGCTTCCACAAGCCAAGGAACACCAAGAATTGCAGCAGACCATAGAAGCCAGGCGAGAGGCATGGAACAAGGAATGAAACCTGGCACCTTGACCTAGACTTCTAGCCTCCTAAACTGTGAGGCGATACATTTCTACTGTTGGAGCCACTCAGCTTGTGGTACCACATTAAGGCAGCCCTAGGAAACGAATACAGTATGTGAAATGTACTCAACTGAGAACAGAATCAACACATAACACCTGCAGGTTGCCCTCTGTGAAGGAGTCTACCCCCCTTCAAAGGGAATAATAACCTTATGGGACTAAACGACAAGCCCCCCAAATTGAACTAATGACTATTTTCAACGTTATGGAGGAAGAGCCAGATGAAGTGTAATAAGTGCCATTTCAGTATTTGCAGTCTGCGAACGTGTATGCGATGGGTATTACACAGACCAGGAGAAGAGAGTTTATACTCCCTGAATTCCAAAAGATTTTCCTAGAATCTAAGATACAAGAGGGAAAAAAGGGACAAAGAACAGAGATTGCGGCAGGGAGAAGTTTAGCCAGACAGCATTGCCAGAGCACTTGCGGATGCAGAAAGCCTGGACAAATTCACAAAATGCAACTTGGACACTGAACAAAAGGGCGGTATTCTGAATGCTTAGAAATTAGGTAACAGGAAAGAGAATGGAGGGGCGGACAGAAATCAACAAAAAGTGTTTAAATGAAAATAAGCATGTAAAACATACAGCCTTCATTAGGCCCACCTCCATGTAACACCATATACTACATGATAGAAAAAAAAAACACACATTAAGAAATGTTATAAAAAATACATACTTTTCTCAGAGTTTCAAAAATATATTTAAACACTGAAAATTACCTGTGTTTCATTTTTAAACTTATTAAGTATTCATTTTAAAAACTACATTTAAATATTTAAGTATATCACAGTTAACTACTATATAACCTTGAATATTTCCGTACATTCCTTTAGATGTTACTCCCAGTTTAAACTAAGAAATTAGCAGGAATATAGACACTGCACACAAAATCTACTGTCCAGGAGGAACAGTGAACAATTATTCATCCTGTCCGGGTAGGGACGGTGGGCACGTCTCCGTAAGGAAGTTGAGATTAAAAAGACAGAAATAGTACATAAACAGCAAAGTATGATTAAATAAAATTATGTTCCCCAGATCAATCTAAAGCCAAGCCCAAAGCGATGACATGGAGAAGGAAGGCTCAATTAGCAGCAAGAGAACATGCCGTGTCCTAGCAGGCGTTTCTCTGCTTATGTGAAGTATGATTATTAATAACGTCAAATGTAATACTTCTCAGATGAGAAGAGTCTATTAGTAATTTGAAATGAATGCTTTCCTTTCAATCATTATAACTATTCAAAAGCCAGATATTAATCTTAGATACTTTTTTTTTTTTTTAAATACTAGTAGAGAGTTAATGTTCCTGGAACTACCCGGAAGGGCTTAGAGACTAGTAAGTGCGTTTCCATGGTAACAGACTGCTTCACCAGGGAGAGATCATTTCACGCATTCCCTAAAACACAACGACCACAAGGGGAGAAGAGAGATCTGCATTTTTGCTTTTCAGGGTCATCATCCATGGTGATTTTTGGTAGAATTTCTATTTTTATGAGCGTGCACACGGCATTCATGCTCAGAAGTTGCCTAGGCTTCAATTTTTCCTCTTCTCCAGTGTGTGGACGACCTGGGATGTGTGCTCTGATGGGGGCCCCGAGGGTGACAAAGTCACCCACAGATTTCCCTCTGCTTCCTGCTGTGAGTTACAGCACCCCGCTTATCCAGTCCTGACGCTGTGTCCCCAGAGACAAGACGGGCTGAGCTGAAATGCGGGACCTTCACAACAGCCTTCAAGTAGATGGGAGCGCACGGTGGCCGCTGTCTAGCAGGGGCTCACGAACACCAGCTGGACAACTGAGTCGTGACCAATGGCCAAGGGGTCACGAGAAGGAGTGAGCAGAAAGCATGGACGAGGGCAGGCTTGCACCCCAGCTGCAAACAGGTGCAGCGATGCTCGTGACCGGACGCTGACGGTCACCAATCCCTGAACTAGGGCGTCTCCACCAGGGATGCTGCTGGAAGGAAATGCTCCCATTCTGTTTTGCTTCACTGGCAATTCTGGCTGGAGAGGTGAGTGTGAAAAGGCCCTTCTCTATTGTCTTACAGAGTTCACCTCTAGAGGGGCATTGCTCTGACCCTCTACAGAGACCTGTGGTCCACCAAAGGGCAGCATTTATTAGGGGGACAAGGGCCCGGCCAGACCTGCAGTCATGGACCCAAGTGGAGAGCAGTCCCATGGGGACGGGACTTGTGTGCCTCAGTTTCCTCCAGGTACAAGGATCTGGACCATGCTGAGAGGATCAAGTGAGAAAATCCAGGTAAATGCTTAAAAGGGGGCGGAGTGCATAGCATGCATCCAATAAATGTCAGCTGCTGTAACTATTACTGTTCAAGTTATTAGTACTGTTAATATTAAAAATCAGGCAGTGTCCTTTGCGAGGCCATGTGGAGAAAAACTCAAGTCAATCTTTATAAAGGATGAGAGGAAAACACTGACTGACATTCTTTCAGAGTGTGCACAGACCTTAGCCTTTATTTTTAACAAAACTACTTAACTGGAACTGAATCTTGCTAACGGGTGACACATTTGGGGAGAACAGAATCATACTTCAGGTGCAACAAAGAACAAAATTTTCTAAAAGATGCCATAATGACAAAAATACGTTTTTAAAGTAAAAATTAGTTTCAATGGTATTTTACTTCTATGAAATGCTTTTTTTTTTTCCTAAACGATGATCTCCCGATCTGAAAATAAAGAAGGGCCATACGAACTTTGAAAATTAATAACTTTAGCTTAGAAGTAAAATTTATCATCAATGCCCCCATATTACATCTACTTCTCAAATTCTCTGTCGTATCATTACAATGTTAGGATGTTTACGGTGTTGCTCCAAGTGAGTGTCTTTTCAAATTGTCATCATTATTTTGGTCCTTATTTGGGTCGTAATCTATTTATCACACCAAATTGAATAATTGCAAAGTGAAACCACGGGTGTTGATAACAACAAAAAAAATGACCAGGGAAAGAAATGTACTTTGAGTAGTAGGAGGTCATGGTTTTGAGTTCAGATTCTATTACGTCTTTTTCGTGGAAAGCAAAAACCATAAAACTAAGGCACCCACAAGTAA
Source organism: Eubalaena glacialis (assembly GCF_028564815.1). Lineage (NCBI taxonomy): Eukaryota > Metazoa > Chordata > Mammalia > Artiodactyla > Balaenidae > Eubalaena > Eubalaena glacialis. Next base: position 6,274,113 of record NC_083732.1, on the reverse strand, counting down.
ATCAAATCACAGAACTAAATTACTGTGAGTGTAAGGCACCACGTTTTGAGCACCACAGCTGAGGGAAGTAGCAGTCAAATCTAAGCATTAAACAACTAAATAGATTCCCCAACGCAAAGGATAAGGTTGAGAGAGATCGCTCATGTTCTCAGAACTGAAGAAATTACAGCTTAGCCACTGATGGCCTTCAAGTGACAAAATACTTTATGATCCTTGCCCAGTGAAGTTCACAGCTTCACGGGGCCAATGAAGGGAGCCGGCCTATGATGGGCAGCATCGAGACCACGGAGTTGCTGTGAAATAAAACCACTCGTCTGTGAAGGTTTTATTTCAGCTTGTCCCTGCCCTTTGTTGGACCATTTGATTGTCATCCTAAAACCTCAAAGCTTTATTGCAGAGTTTTCACCGCTGCTAAAGGAATATTCATGGCACCAGGCTCTGCTCCTGTCAAAGACAGTATTTATGCCCATGAGAAGATAAAACTGTTGTAACAAGGGAAAATGTCGCAGATTTACAAGGGATCAAATTTACAAGGTAGCAAGTGGATGTGCCTGGGTTTCACCTTGTGAGCCCTCTGATAGAAAAGCAAGCGTGAAGGCCGAAAAGTCTGTCCTTGATGGTTTTTGGACAAAATATCACTTCCCCTCTTGCACCACCCCATCCTCTCACTCCGAGGATGAGGGCCTAACTCTGCACTGGCGTTCAGTGTTTTCAAAACTTCCACACAAATTCTAGGGCACGCAATCAACCGAGAATCATAAATGTTTCCAAAGTTTGGGAAATGGGAGAAATAGAAATTGGTTTATGAAACCAAGTGTTCATATTCATAGTATCCCATAAAAAGAAACATACACAATCCCTCCTCAAATCTCTTCCAAGAATGAAGAGAACACAACACATTATGGAAAGAAAGAGGAATATTTCATTGAATTCAGCACTTAACTGTGAAGGATGGAGCATTCTGTCTGGAAATGTCATTTTATTGTAGGAGTTCTAAACTAGACATATGACTTGAAAACATCATTTGGGCCCTGAAGATACTGGGAATTCAGCAAGTCAGTAAAATAACGAAGACAGCTATGGAGTGACTGGGGAGGTGAGGAAATTCAGTGTTTCATACAGACTCACTGAATATATGTATGCATGTAGTAAAATGAGTTTTAATGGAAAAACTGAAAGTTGTGATTATTGTTTACAATTAATTATGACATCTGTAATCCTAGCATACTATACCAGGTGTAAAGCAATTACATATTTTATATTCTGTGCATTGCTTCAAACAGATACCATAATACAATTTACTTTTTCATTTAATTTCATTTTGGCAAACAGTCACTGGGCTGCTCCTAGGAGCCAGGTGCTACTCTGACCATGAGGGATACAAAAATGACTGCAATCTGTGCTGTCGTTGAGATCACAGACCAGAGAGAAGAGACTCCATTTGAATGGAAAGGGTCTGTTTCAGTGCAGAACGAAGGCACACGAGGGGCCATGAAACCACCTGCAAGGGGCGGGCGAGGCTAAGTCACAGGCTCAAGGAAGACAGTAAGCCATCCCGGAAGAAAGGATGCCTGGAGCAGGCTCCTGAGGCTGTCAGGAGCAGGGACGGCACAAGCCCAAGGCCAAGGGCAGAGAGAGCCTGGCATTCACAGGGGCCGTGGGTCCCTTCCCCATCCTGGGGGAAACCCTGTGAGGGAGGAAGACAGAGCAGGAGAGGTGGACAGACCGTCTCAGGGAATCTTGTATCCAAGTGAGGGGCCCTGAACTTGACCTTGAAAGTGATGGGAGCCAGTGAGCAGGGAGCAGCCTGATGCTTTAAATCTGGCTGGTGCTCTTTGGAGTGTGCACAGCAGATCCAAGAGGGCAAGGAGGGCAGCGGAGCTCCAGGGAAGGAGGGACTTGGGTTTGAACGAGGTGTCCCGTACTGAGCTGCGCAGGAGGGAGTTTTTCCTTTGAGGGGCGTCTCTTGGCCTCATCCAACAGATACATTTTTGGAAAGCTGCAAACAAATTTTGTAAGCCAAATAATATTTTCCCATGGACAGTTTACTCATGTTTATATTAATTTCATTGATTTAAAAAAAAACTGGCACTGGGCCCGAGTGTGGTAAGAACCTTGGGGTTCAGCTGTCTTTGGAGCGTGTTTCAGCTGCAGAAGCTTCGCCTCAAGTCGAGCTCATTGGGACATCAATGTGTAAAACAGGCAGACGCAGAGGGCCTGGGCTGGAGCAGAGCCTCAAATCTCAACGCCCCTCAGCCTTGAAGTCCCTAGTACTTGAGGGGACAGAGCTGGAAAATTATCGATGAAGGTGAAGTCATTCGTTCTACAGATTGGCCCATGAGGTGCCGGCCCCAGCAGAGGTCTCCTTTCGGAGCCGGGATGTAGCAGGAGACAGAAGGGCTTGTATCCTGGCTCTTCCTGTGTGAACCACACAACTTTGAAAAGTCACCGTCTCCCAGACACCTGCTGCCTCATCTGCCGAGCTGAGATTGCAGTTCCCCCAGCCCTCAAGGCTGCTGAAGTGAAAGCACTTTGTGAAACGTGTAAGTGTGTAATCAAAAAGCTAATCGCTACTGCTGATCGGTAGCCCCAAATCAGAGGGCTGGGAGCGAAGCCCGTGACCTGAGTCCCCGGTGACGAGGACCATCACGGCCCCCAGATGAGGACAGAGGTGACGGACAGCACTGGTCTCTCCGGGGCCACCATGTGATAAACCCGCTGGAAGGGGAACCTTTGGTTGGCACCTGCAGCAATTCCTGTGGTTCCGAGAAACCTTCAGTAAATCTAAGCTGTCCAAAGAATACAGTTTCTAAATAGGAAAAAGAAACCAAAAAACAAAAAGACAAAACATTTTCCTCCGAAGTCTGAGAAACACCGGGCACACCAAACCATCACACTCGACGCACTTTGGCAAGGTGGGTAAGGATGGATCTGCAGCCAGACAGACAAGGGCTCGAATCTCACCCCGTGATTACCTGCTTTGTTCAACAGCTACCCACTGTGAGAACTACTGGAGGTGATGCACATAAAGGACTTAGCACCACACCTGGCCCCTGAGAAGTGCCCAGTAAATGCCAGGCAAAGCCCCAGCTCCACAACCTCCTACTTGTGCCACATCACGTGCATCCTTACCCTCTGGAGCCTTCCGTCCGTTACCACGCCAGTGTCTTCACTGGCAAATGCACAAGCCCCGAAACGCACTGTAGAGCATCACCCTCTGGTATTGACCTGGGAGGAGACTGGGAACTAAAGGAGGCGGTTTGTAACGTATTTCACACATCACGGCAATAGTGCACAAGTTGAAAACAGAAGTAGCGCTCTACGACATATCCTCAGAAGCACACAGCCGTCCTACTTATGTATGAGGCTAAGTGCCAATAAAGTGGCTACGTATTAGTTTAAAATTTAAGAACACTTCACATAGCACTTCAAAACCGGGTTTCAATAGTCTTAAAAATAAGAGATCGATTGGATACGAATGTCTAATTATCAAAAAGTGCTTTGAAACATAGTCGTTGTATTTAAGATTAATGAGATACACTGCAAACACACATAATGTCAAGTGTCACTAATAAAGTGCAATGAGAAACCCTAAAATGCTGCAGATCTGGCATAAAATGTCTTCTTAATTTCCTGGTTCTTAATGGGAGATTTAAAGTCACAGGCTTATATAGTTTTTCTTAATGGTACTGAGCATCTCTTATTTGAATGCTTAGTCACCAAAGGGTGTTAAGAGTAAGACAGAGGTGCTCTCCAAGGCTCCGAATGAGGCACCTGACTCTGGCTGGCCCTCCTGGAGGCCACTCAGAGGAGCTGAACGTCCAGCTGTGAAGTGAGCCCAGTACACCGCTGATGGACACCAATGCCGCGTGTGCAAACCGGTGGCGCTCAAGGAATGCAGCGAGGAATAAACAGCTCCACAAAAGCAGAATGCAGCACTCTCCATAATGGAGACAGGTCCTGGACTGCTGGCCCTCTGAACCCCCGCGTGGCCACGTCCTGTAACCGCAGACGCTGCTGTCACACTTGTATGACAGCAGACGTGAAACCCACAACTGTCCTTTTCGCGTACAGGACGTCCTTCAGTCCCGTTAAAGCCCACAGACTGTTCTCAGGCCTCTAGCATGTTAGATTCTGTGCTGGATTCTAAAGACACAGAGTTAAAACATAATTCCTACCCTCACATCGCTTATAATCTACTAGAAACAGGCGCAGCAACTTCCCGTAACACAAACCAGACTAATTAGCGCCCTTTATGGCCTCAGAGAATGAAAAGAGGACCTGACTGCACGCACAGCCCGAAGGGACCACGAGTACAGGAATCTGTAAATTCTGAATAAACGCAGATTTAGGGATAAGAAGAGTCTCCACACAGGAGAGGAAATCTGAACTGAGCCCCCCAACTGAGGGGGATTTTGACCGAGTTTCTACTTGTGCTTCGTGCTGTCAGTGGGTCTGTTTCACCTTCCGGAGGAGATGCTGTTACTTTCGTCTTGATTGTGTTAGTACGTGTCTATTCAGATGTCACTCGATTATGGACATTTAAGAACTGACAACAGCTTTCCAGTCTGGGTTGCTGAATAAAATTGTTATTTTTGTGGAGGGCTTCCCAGGTTGATAAATAGCTTCATCCCTCTCCAGGAAGCTAATCAGTCCTCAGAACTCTGCTAATGCGGCAAAATGCTCCGCAGTTTCCTCTCGGATTTCAACTCCAGCCCACCTTCTCCCGGTGCGCCGTGTGGACGCCCGGTGTGGCTTGCGTGGTGCCGCTTGTTTATTCATTCTCTCAGACAACTGAGAGCCTGAGCAGTCTTTGCATGAAGGGAAAAATTTTACATCAACTTACCATGTAACTTGAGAATCACATAAACGCTTAAAGCAAAAAATAATTTCAAGACTACTTATAAATGTACCTAGTATGTATTGAATTGTGAAAAAATTTGAAGGAATGAAAGGTAAAAATTCTTGGGATTTTGCTCAAAAGACTTTTTTGGCCACACAGCATAGCTTGCGGGATCTTAGTTCCCCAAGACTTTTGTTTTAAAAGGAAAAAGTAACTTTTGAAATAGGCCTCAAAGGAACTCCCAGCCTCTGGGAGACAGGAATTGATAAGGAATTCCAGGCAAGGAAAAGCTCATACACTCTGATGAGACAGGTATGTGAAAAACAGGAGGAGAGACCTGGATATTTGTGTTTTTTGGGGTTTTTTTTGTTTGTTTGGGGGTTTAATTTTGGCGGGGGGGTGTGCTGCACGGCATGTGGGATCTTAGTTCCCCAACCAGGGATGGAACCCGTGCCCCCTGCAGTGGAAGCTCGGAGTCCTAACCACTGGACCACCAGGGAAGTCCCTGGATACGGATACTGATACTTGATGAGGGTAGGGATCCCAGTTGAGAGGTGGCTTTAACTGCCAGGCTCTGGAATTTAAATCTGATCCATAGGTAACTGGGAGGAAACAGGATTTTGGAGCAGGGAAGTAACAAGATGGAAACAGTGCCTGCAAAAGACTTTTCTGCTTACCAAGAGGACTGGTCTGAGAGCAAAGGCTAAGGCAGGCTCGCGAACAGATGGCGAAGTCAGGAATGGAGCTGTCTGCTGACAAAGAGATGACAGTGCCGATGCACGGGGCACATGGAGGGTCCGCAAAGCATGGCGCCTATACAGGCACGTGGGGTAAAGCACCAGGAGTCACACCACGGGGCGTCCAGAGGAACGTCCTTCCGCTGGCCGTCCTGGTCAAAGCTGCCTCTCTTTGACCAAGGATGATGCCGAGCTCAGCTTTAAGTGTGTCCTACAGAGAATCAGACCCACTAGACTCAAGTAACGGCAAGAGATGATTATTTCTGGTCACCGATGGACCAGTGCTCCGTGAAGCATGTCCAAACACCACCCAAAGACCAGGGGCAGAGAAAGTGGCTTCTCCTCCTCAGCTAAACAGGGGGAATTTCCCAAAGAAGAAACACAGATTAGGAGGATTCTCAGGTTTCTGTTATATCTATGAACACAGGTATGTAACAAAATAACAGAACTGAATATTTAACATACTTTTATCCTAGGGGGTCTTTGTTATGTTCAGGCTGCTATAACAAAATGCCACAGACTAGGTGGCTTATGAACAACAGACGTTTATTTTCCACAGTTTTGGAGGCTGGACGTCCAAGATCACGGTGCCGGCACGGTCGTGTTCTGGTGAAGGCTCCCCTCTGGGCTGCAGACTCCCTGCCCCATCCTCACGTGGCGGAAGGGGTAAGGCATCTCCCCGGAGCCTCTTCTGTTAAAGGGCACTAATCCCTCCCATTCATGAGGGCGCCACCCTCAGGACTTCAGCACCTACCAGAGGCCCCATCTCCTAATTACCTCCCCATTGGCCACCAGGAGTTCAACGTATGAATCTGGGGGACACACACACACTGAGACCACAGCACTGGGCTCTCGTGCGTGGACCAGCGTGGAGAGGACACTCCACGTTTCTGAACTTCGCTGAGTATTCAGAACGCATAAACGCTTTCTCAATCTGCAGGGAGGCAGCAGACACGGAGCAGGCTGGAGAATGAATGTGAAGGTCTAATCCCTCGGCAGGTGTCCTCCTCTCTCTCTAACAGGCATGCTCTTATGGGGCCCTCAACCAACTTTCCTGTTCCATTTATGACCCCGTCACTATAAAGAAACCAACTGGTGTGAAAGGTCTGGGGTCTGATAGAAGAAGTGGACCTGGGTTCTACACCCAGTGTGTGTCTGGTCACATGGTTGCCCTTTATATGAGGTTAACCTCTTTGATTCTTGTACCCCTGTCTACACCATGAAGACTCTACACCTTCTCTGCAGGCACGTGACGCTTCCAGCATTGGGGTCCCAGAGCAGGCCTTCCACAGACGACGGCTTTAACTTTTCTGCTGGTCTTTGTAGAAAAGCAATGCCTCCATTGACAGTGAACTGACTTAAAGTGTAACAGCCATTGATAATGAACAACAACAAACTATGCACACACAGCAACCTACAGAATTTGTCTTTCATTTGATTTCAAAAAACAGCATTTTAAATATGCCAAATGACTTAAACGGTAATTTAGTAATTTAAATTGTAATCAACAGTGGCTTCTTGAACTTCATAATAAATGTGTGTTAAATCCTCACAAATAGAATCTGCATACAGGGGTATTTATTTTATTTTATTTTTTAAATTTTTTTTTGGAAGATTTTCTGATGTGGACCATTTTAAAAGTCTTTATTGAGTTTGTTACAACATTGCTTCTGTTTTTTCTTTTGCTTTTTTTTGGCCCCAAGCCTTGTGGGATCTTAGCTCCCCAAACAGGGATCGAACCTGTACCCCCTGCATTGGAAGGCGAAGTCTTAATCACCGGACCACCAGGGAAGTCCCGTGGGGAGGGGTATTTATTTTAGAGAGGGAAATATCCTTATATCTATCCTTCCAGAAGCTTATAGGATCTTTGTGAACAAGGGGAATAAAACAACTGAAATCCCAGCTGCTTTTTCCCAAGGATGCCCCCTCCTCTCCCTCTTCTTTTTTAAAAGGCAGCGAGCCCAGTCAGGGGGTCTCGGCAGTGGCCTGCTCTCCCCGGCCCCAGGAGACCTGCTCAAGGTCAGCCGAGCCGGCTTTGAGGAGCCACCCGATGGTTCTGGTGGAACCTGTGCTCTGAGTCACTCGCTTGGCAAAGAACTGATGTGGGAAAAGGCACAAGTCAGAGATGCTGGCGTGAAAGGTAGATGAGTCATGGAGGGGAAACAGATCCCTCGCTGTGGAGGACCAGCTTCAGGAAACACTGAGATGGAGAAAAGGTGTTTGTGGCAAGCTAGCAGGTATTCTTGGTCAGGACCATTTAACACACAAACAAAACTTCAAGTCTGCTTTTGCTCCCAGCAATCTCAAGTCCCCAGCGCTCACACTATAAAAGAACAAAACTCCATCCCAGAGAAGTTCTGAAAACGGCAACTTTCCAGGAGAAACTGACTTTATCAATTATTTCAGTTTGATTAAGATAATGAGCAACTAAAAACAAGGGAAACATTGTAACTTACTTCCTGAAACTGCAATGACCTGAATAATGCACAGAGGTTGGTAGCTGTGGGTCCCTTGAAAGGTGACTTACATGTACATTACATAGGAGGACTGAGGTTCTAGGTTGAAAAAACTCACAAGTTTGATTCAAAGCACATTACAAGGTCATTTTATGCCTGCATTTGCTTTTTTAGTTTCCTAAAAGAAGGGATCACTTTTTTAAAAAGACCCATCTTGTACTTTTAAAACATAATAACCTTCAATACACGTATCGAGGAGTGGTGAAAAATGTTGATGACAATAATAATACATATTCTTTATAAGGCGACTTATCTGTCATTTATAAACTCACAAAAGAACAAGTTTTAAAGAACTTTAAATGTGAAAATAGCCTAAAACAATTGAAAACATTTGGATAATAAGACAAAAACTATGCTTCTCACAACAATCTTTAGAGCGCTTTTTTGTTTGTTTCTATCTTCTTTAGGGGAAACTGGTATAAAAACAATTTAAAGTAACCAGCACACAGAGACCTGGCATTACTTGAGAATCAGACATAGGAGCCCAGATTTAGAGTCTACATAACCCAGGCGACACTGCGTTAATGATTGACAGGGCCGAATCCTGTCTAATCTTCCTGATGCAGGGCCTGGCCAAATAATAATATTGACAAAGCTCAAGACGATTATGCCTGTGAAGGCAACTCACTATCTGGTCCAGGAGGGAGGAAGGAGGGGCCCCCCCGCTTCTCCAGGCCTACCCTCTCCCCGGCACTTCCTGTGGCTGTGTCATGTGACCTTCCCCAAATCCCTAGGAGCGTGTTCGTATTCTTACTTGGCATGTGGGAGACTGAGGCTTAGAGGTGAAGTCCAATGGCAGGGTTAGTACGCAGCAGAGCTGAGGTTACACTCATGTCTATTCAACCTTGCAGTTCTTTCCTGGCCACTAGGGCTGCCAATTCACCTGCTGTCAGGAGCCAGCTGGGTGGGAGGAGGGGCACAGGGAATCCTGAGAGGGAACAAGAGGGCCCTGATTGCTGGGGACTTGTCCTGCTTTTAGCACTTGAAAGTCACATGTTCCAGAAAACCTCTCACTTGTGGGCAAATCGAGATGGGTGGGCTCCTAGAACGAGCAGAGTGGGGAAGACAGGCCCTGTTGGAGACGACCCCCATTAAACCCACCTGTGCGGAGGTGCAATTCTACAAGCTGGGGGCTGGGGATGGGAGATGCTGAGTTCCCTCCAGCCAAGAGGAGCCCAAGGCTTTCATATCAGAACTTCTTATATCTGTGATAAGGGAACATGGTGATAAGATTGATGGATTTCAGTGTGTCTCACTGATACGTGTTGTTGGCTTTTTCTTTAATCCCTCTTTCCACAGATTGCAGAATTCCACCTGGCAGAGGCTGATTCTTGTTTGTCAGCCTAAGTTAGATGCTAAGATTCCAGGAGACCAACACCATCCACCCAACAAAGTTCTGCATGATGGAATGATAAACAGCTATAAAATGCATGGTGTGCTATCCAGGTAATGGTACGTTACATATGGATGCTGGAAGAGAGGCTCGAGGATAGCTGTCAATCAAACCAAAGCATGTGGTCACTCGGGAACATGGGCGCCGAGGCTAAGACTTGGTGACCTCACAAGGGCTGCTCTTTACCACGTGTCAGGTCCTTGCACACATGAGTTAACTGGAGAGCTGTCTGTCAATTTCCTAAACATTCTCAACTTCCTCATTTGGTGACACTGAGCTCTCAGCCCCTCTGTCAAAGGGGAGGAGCCATCTGGACCTTGACCACTGCTCATCCACTTCCTCAGCTCCTTCATGGGAAGATGGGTCTGGCTAAAGGATGTCTCCAGGCTCACCATCAGGAAGGAATCCGGTGGTGTGGACGTGGGACAAAGCACCCAGCAATGTCCTTTATGGACACACACATTCCCACGTCTGCTGACTGTCCTCCAACACCTGCCCCACCCTCTCGGTCTGTCCCCTGGCTGACATCTAGGTTCTGCCCTCCTGATGGGACCTCCCTAGGGAGGCCATCCTGCAAACATCTCTGTGCCCCAAGCTCCCAGGCATTTGCTGGTGGCCCTACAGCATTAGGGCTGCCAGAAAACACCACCTCACTCCCCAAGCACAGACAGTGTACTTCGCACTGGAGTGTAAAAACGTTCATTTTTTAGATACTGTTTTCGAATCCATGCACTTCCAGATACCAGGGAGATTACTAGTAAATATTACACAGCCCTTAAAAGAGTAGAACTGCTGGGAGACATGCAGACAACATGTCACGGAAACCCCTGGGGAAGGAAATCATCGTCACTGTTATTTTGGTCCTGCAGGACCTCAAAGGTGGGACTCCTCTTTTTTTGCCAGAGAGCAAAATATCTGAAACCTCAGCCTCTGTGTCTTAGTGTAATATGACACAGGTTTTCAAAGAGAATCAATACCTTCTGCTCAGAATGGATCAAAGCAAAGCAATACACTTACTTGAAAGAGGACTGAGTATTTTACGGATTGCAGGCAGAAGTCACAGGGACTCCTTCCTCTCTTAAAGTACTCTCTGCTGCACGAAATATCTAAAAACAGAGAAAAGAAAAGATCGCTATTGCTTTTTTATTTGACAAAAATAGGCAGGCTATTAAATACATACAACAACAGAAAATGAAAATTCTTTCAAAAATTGGTCAATAAATTTAAAAAAACATAACGAACACGGAGGTAAACCAAACTGTGTTAGTTTTTACATACACGTTTCAGTTAGAAGCTAAGTGTTTTGTTCACCTTGACTAGTTTTTGAAGGAGACATTTAGCCACAGATAGCAAGTATAAAGACAGAAGAATATCAACACCAAGTTGTGGGAAGTCACACAAACGAAGGTTGACAGGGCGTCATCTCATCCTCAGAACTGCTGCTCTGCACACGGGGGTCCGCGTGTGCACAGGGAGTGACAGGCTGTCATTGTCTCAAGGGGCCTTAGAGCCCACCTGGGACAAACCCCACTTCAGTCCACGACACAGAACCCACTCAGGGCGAGGGCTCAGCACAGCCCACCCAGCTGGCTGGGGCAGAGCTCCTGACTGCCACAGGGGCACCCTTCACGGCACTGCAGCCTGCCACGCCAGTAGCCATTCATTCATTCATTCATTCATTCACTTTCCAGGACTGACTGAGCACTTTCTATGGACCAAGTTCTGTTCTAGGCTCTGGGGGTTAAGACCAAGTCTCTGACCTCCAGAGAGGGGAGACTAAATACAACAGCTACTGTCTTAGACTGTCCCACTGGAATGGCAGCTGGGGACACTTGAGCATAATCCCGAAGGCACTGAGGGAACAAGCCTTGGGTCTACTGGGGGAAGCACCCTCGGAGCAGGGGGGCGGCCGGGGCCCCGAGCAGGGGCAGCAAGGAGGCCGGTGTGGCTGGAGCGGGGGCCCTGCGGACACACAGGAGGGCGGCTGAGTCTGTGGCGATGGATGAATCAACCGATGGAGTGCAGGTAACAGGGGGGCTAACGGAGGGCAGAACCTTGGAGAACATCTATTTAAAAGGGGGGCAGAAAAGGCAGCTGGGAAGGAACAGACAGGGACGGGAAAGCCAGCAGGGTTGGCTGCCGGCTCTGCAATCAGCTCTGACGGAGAATACTTGCAACTCAGCGAGGAGGGCGGGGTAAGGACAGAGGGAAAGACAGAGGCTGCTCTTCTGACGGGCTGTGCAAAAGTCGGTGTGCAAGCCTGACAGGGCAGAACACTAGAGCATCTGGAGGGTGTTCTGACTACAGGCCCCAAAGTATCGGAAATGCAGGCCCTGGTTCCATGTAGACATTTTCCTGGTGGCAAGAGCTAATGCAAGTGTGTGACCCTTAAGGGGGACTTCCCCTCCAAATCTGGCAAGATTGAAAATCTGTCTAAATTCCATCAAATGTGTAAGGACAGCAGAAGGCCTTAATCATAGGAAGGTCAAATGCAAGTGTTATATTCCAAGCCCAGAATTTACAAGCTTGTCTTTAACGAGCACATACAAAATAAATGACTGAAATAAATAAAAGAGCTAATTAAATAAATAAAGCAGTCAACCGGCGTCCCATCGCAAATGATAACTCCTGGCAATGCAAGCAGTTCCAAAAGCAATCCCTAAATTACTTAAGGGTACAACGGTAAGGAAGGTGTTTTGTGATGCCTTTAAGATGCATCTTTAAATTACTGGATGCATTTAAAAAATTTTTTCGAATCCCACGTGATATAAATCTATTGCAATAAAAACACGTCCAGGCAGCAACCTAGTATGCATTCTGAGGAGGGTTAGGACGAGGAAGAAAAGACACGACAGTTCCTATTTATGACATTTAATATTACAGATCACACATAAGGCAACAGGGAGACTGAAAGTCCATACGAAAGAGGAACCAGGTCTGTGGCCCACCCTGACTCCTACTTGACACTAAGAGCGGTGTATGTGGTGCAAAAAAAGTTCTGGATCCGGCACTACTGCCCTTGTCCTGAAGTCTTCACACCCCACGCCTGGTCACTCCTCCTCAGGATCCCCAGGCTGGGTGCCTCCCTCTGCCCCCTGCACCCCATTATTATTTATCTCACGGCCTCCCCTGCACAATCTGCCACTTCCTGCTGAGAGGGCTGCGCCTTCTTTCCTTTTTTAAGGCTTAGCACAGAACCTAGCACACGGTAGGTGCCCGTAATTATAGAATAAATAATGAAAGAAAAACTAGACACACTGAGATGAGGCCTAATGGCTCCTCAAACATTCTTCCAACCCAGGCAGGTTCTGGAGGTTCGACCCTGAAATATTTATCAATTGTGAATGACAGGCCTCCCTCAGTGCTTTTGATGCCACAGATGCCAGGGGACCAGCCAGAGAGCCGCCTGCAGGCACCACCTGGCAACTCTTCACCCCAGGCCCTGGACTGCCCCCCACTCCTTCCTTTTTACTGTAACTTTCAGGCCCTGTTCAGCCCAGTTGCTTTGTGGCACATCATATTCTACGTGGAAGGACTTTTCATTTTTAAACTGATTATCATTTTTCCTGCTGTGATTATAAGCCCCTAGAAGAAAAAGTGAGAAAGTATCTCTTATAGCAGACAATGTTTTAATTTTAAAATATTATATGCTTTATACTCTAGTTCATGCTAATAGACCTATTTTTGATGGGTCAGAAATGTCATTCATCAATAAAGAGTTATGGAATTATAAGGATGAGAGAGAACAAAATTTTAAAGTGCCCAAGACATTTATTTTTACTTTCTTATCTCAGAAATACATAACGATTCCCCTTCGTGTAGTTAAAAAAAATGTTAAGATGTGATTCATCTGAAGATAAAAGTGCAGATTTTGTTACTTTGCAAAAACATGAATAACATTTTACTTAGTGCTATTAGAAAAATGCCCCTTTAGTGTATGTTAAAAGGCCCTCTGGGATATCACAGTAAACTACTACACAATATTCGCACACGGTTATATTTATATTTACCTTTTTAAGAAGTTCCTTCTAGACACAGAAGGTCTTTTAAGATCCAACCCTGAGAATCAGCATCAGCCAGAACCCCTTCCCACGGCTTCCCGTGACGCACAGCCTAACGACGATGCTTGTAGGGGAGAGTCACACAGCTTGCGTTCGAACAATAATTTACTTTTAAGGCAGCCGACTTCTTAGAATGCTCTAAGACCAGGGTAATTTAGGAAGCGTTTCACGAGATTAAGAAAAGGGAGAGGGACAGACAACGACGGGATCGCATCAGTTTATTCTTCCCCAAGTGAGGGTCTAAGCCCGTCTGTGGATTGGAGGTTATTTTCCACGTCTGCACAGGAAGCACCTCCGGCAAAGAATGAACAGGCAGGAGGGCTCTGGGCAGGTGAGGAAGAGCAAAGCCCGGAACTGAGCTGCGCCCTCCGCCCCCCACCACGCAACCTCGTGAAATGTGACTGAGGCGTGGTTTGCGTCATCGGGGCGTCCAAAGAGGAAGTCAGTGTCCCCCGCAGGGCGACCCCCTCCAGTGCCCATTTCACCAGACACGGCATCTCAAAACCCAGAGGCCGGCTGACAATGAACCACACTCGACTTTCTTATTACAGGCGACACCCTATCACAATAAACGACAAACTTTCAGAATATTCCTTGTTCTTTTCTTCAAACTGTTATTTGGGAGAAACAGTACACCCCAGGAATGGACGAGGGAGGGAATTCGCAGGGCCTGAGGGTTCGGATGGGGAGGGAAACACAGGATTCTGAAGTTTTCCTCGACCAAAGAACACGACGAACCCCTTGAACCAGATTATAGCTTCAAATCAAAGCAGCTACTTTAACCAAATTCTGAAACGGCAATGTCTGGCTTTTCAGGAGCAGGGAGATAATTCCTGACAGCCTTCAGATACCAGCAGAGCTCTCCACGGATCCCAGACGCATGGTGGCAGCCAGCCAGCCAGCCGTGTGACTGGTGACTTAATACACAAGTTTCTGTGGTCTCCACCGTCTCACACGGTGAGGACATCAATATTTAAGTTTGAGGGCTAAATGGTGGCAAGGGGCTCTTCCCGAATAAAACAGAACTCTACGGAGAAGGTACGCTGAGAAGCAGACACTCGCACTGCATTTGTTTGCATTTCTTTAAGCTCAGCCTTGGCCGTTTAAATATTTTTCCTTCTGAATGTATCATCTTTATCACAGAATTCAAGATTATTTATTGTTTGATTTGGAAAATCATCCAGGCAACCATGAATAGAAATTTTAAAATGTTGTCAAACATAAGTCAAAGTGGTGAGAACCCCACCTTCTGTGATTTCAACTCCCGAAACAACATCCTTGTTAAACAAAGCCCGAGTCAAAAATTCTGTTCAGCACAGGCCGAATACACACCGAGAAGTGTTTCTGGCAGAACGGGATATGCTACCATCCTCTATATGAAAAAGGCTTCATGAAAACTGCAGAAGGGGAAACAAAGAGAACCATCCAAAATGAAGGCTGCACACATCTTTGAAGAAACAATGGGCATTACTTCTGCTGAGACCCTGCGTGGACACCAGGAGACCCGCTGCTCTGTCCTAATTAAAGTGTATTTCTCCGAACTCTCCTCCGTGGCTCATTATTCAGGAGAGTCCGGACCCCATGCAAACAAAGTCGACAGGGCACTGAAACGCACCTCCAAAGACACCTAAATGGATGCAACATCGGGCTTTCCTAAACAGCAGAGAACCAATAAGAAGCGCTCCCCAGCACATGCACTCTTGAATCCAGGTAAAAACAAGATTCCTACATGAAGACGGTAGCTGTTTACCAGCCCAGCCTTCTCCGGGAGGACATATTTTACATGGAACGCCGGAGAGCGTGTGATATTAACAAAAGCAAGATCAAATTAAACAGATGACATGATGAACACACTTCATTTCATGCATGGCCGTGTTTTTCAGGCGAGATAAAGACTCAAAGTAATTACCATGAACTGAAACTTCTTCCTTGATCTCCTCTGGCAGCCGGCAGTCGGTGACTGCCTCGCTCTCTCAACAAAGACGATCGCCTTCTCCTCGGTGCCTGATTCCTCCTGTAACGTTACCAGCTAAGCACCTCCACCGTGGCCAGAACGCAGCAGAGTATCTCTGTATCAGTGTCTCCAATGCAGCATAAAGAGTACTGTGGAAACCTATCAAACCGGCGAGCAGCTAGGCTAGCAGCCAATGAGGAGCGGCTCGGGCGGAATCCGGCACATGCTCTCTGAGGCTCAGGCTGTCACCAGCGTTAAGCAGGCTGCTAATCTAATTATAGCTAGTTTGCTAGCACAGAGCGATCGGAGCAAAGCACAGGAGCAAATTAAATTTTAATAAGTGAAACCCCGCAGACAGAATCATCTTGATTTCCTGTCATTTTGAGGATTAATGTGTCACCTTATAAACCAGAAGTGGTTTTTAAAAGTGCATTCTTGTTTTTCTTCCAATCTAGAGAAACAAAGAGTGGTTAAATCAATGTATGGTATAGCCAGTTTCCTTAAACTTAACAGGTTCCAAAGAATATGAAAAATAATGTATATATATATATATATGTATAACTGAATCACTTTGCTGTACAGTAGAAATTATACAACATTGTAAATCAACTATACTTCTATAAAATAAATTAAAAAAAAAAAACTTCACAGATTCCAGCACTGAAGAATAAATAATAAAGTCAATAGTAGGAAGGTATTAGTGGTGCTGCTATAAAATCTGAGACTTCACTTTATTCACCCTGATTAGCAATTTGCCACTTATTTGTCCTAAAGTGCTAATTAGTCTCTCAATATAGTTTGAAATACCCATGGTGGAAATGTACTAATTTCCACCCATCGTGGAAATGTCCTAATCAAGGTGTCAAAAATCATCACCTTGACCACAGTGATGAATAATAATTCAGAGGTACAAGAGATGGAAAAGGAATATCAGAAGTCATTGTAAAGGGAAAATTAAGGAAATCTGCCCACGGCACAATTTAATGGTAACAATAGTTCTAGAAGCTGAATCTTGCAAGAGGCACAGGAGAAAACCATGCATTCCAATAGCCAGGCTGCCTGGATCAGTTACTCCCTCCTGGGTGACTTGGGGCAAGAGGCTGGATGTCTCTGAGTCTCAGAGGCAATAGCGGGAGGCACCTTTCAGCATCACTGCCAGAAGCAATGAGTACTCAGCTCTCAGCGCAGGGCCTGGCACAGAGTGAGTTCTAAATTAAGCTATTATTAATAGCAGCAATCTTTTCACAATACCATAGTGTCTCCCTTCTTTTCTGGTGTCAGACTACTCAAAAAAGAAGTATCTAAACTTCTCCAGTGTACAGCTTTGTCAGAAATACCATTTAGAAGTAATTAATGGTGACAAGCCAAGAGCAGACTTGATTAATCATGCAGAACCATTATTGGTATTCACTGTAGTAACAAACAGTATTTCACCTACTTCTTTCTGGATATGCGTTAGTCACTAATTTCAGTTTATTCTATATGAACCAATCTTAAAAGGAATTTTCAGGAAATTGGGGTTTAAAATTGCATGTCGTTAATGATTTGCAATATAGATTAAATGCCATTATACATTTGAGAAAGTGTTTTCGATGGAATATAAATTGGGGCAAGTCTGTAATGAGGAGGTTGATTAAATTTAAAATGAGGCATTTATGTGAAAAGGGGAGAGGAGAGAGGTCAGCTAGTCAAATGCAACTTTTGTCCCCGTATCCATTTATTTATTTGTTTTCCCTTCAAGTCATTTCTTCAATATGCTCTACAAAATTAACAGTCCTCCAATGATATTATTCAAATCTGTTAATCTGTTAAACTTCTTTTCTGTAATTTCCCCAAATCGGTATATGTTCTACCAGTCAAGTTCCAATCCAATGATAACATGCAAACTTCTCATTTCTGTAGTTATGCTGTGCTTTGGTTTTTCTTTGAAAACCTTTACAAAAAGCTGACATGCTCAACAGGCATTATGATTTGCTCTGAGGAACCAAATACTCCCAGGGGTTAATTAGTAGCTGTGGAAAAAAATACTGACTAAGCGGCATCCTTCATCCTTCCATCTTTGGATGGGATCCACAAACTGGATGGGAAATAAACTAAGGAAAGGAACAGCATGGCCCATAAACGTCAGGGGAAAACACAGAAACTCATGGTCTATACATCCAAGAGTGAAAAAGTGTGTAGAAATGTAGACACAGACACCAACTGTGAGAAAATATGATAGAGACAGATTTCCTAAAATGACCCTCACATGTGCTACCTTGAAGCAGTGTCCATGTGGATTATGAAACCGCCATCACCATTATCAGGAGCTAAAACTTCAAGAGGAATTGGCTTCAGTGATTTGGCCTAAGGCACCGCTCCCTGGAGGCTGCCGGGATACAGCCTGGTACCACTCGCAGGCATTCATCTGGGAAACGCTAGCAGCACTTCCTCTTCATGTAACAGACTGCTGGCTCAAAAAGGGGCACTTTTAAAAAGCTGTTTGATTAATTTGTCTTGTTCCTGTTTTGTATAAGACATTTAAACAGACACTTTGTAAGAGAAAGAAGCAACTGATCCTTTCTTAGGTCTCAAGCTGAGAGCCCCTACATTAGTTTGAAAGTGAGTAACAGTTAATTTCTGATCGTTCTTATTGCCCCTCTGCTGGGGGACCCTAGATTTTTTTTTTTTGTTAACCTCTGGAATGAGGGCTTTTGTCTTTGAACTTCAGTCAACTCTGCCTTGATTCTGAAAAATCAAAACTCAATGAAGAGTTTGGGGCACCTACTCTGTGTAAGGACCGTGCTGGACACTGGGGACCCTGCAGGGACTTGGCAGGGGCCCCGGATTCTCAGTGGAGCTTCCATTCTAATGAGGGATAAACTGTAAGTGATGCATCAACCCAGGGGTAATTATGATGGGGGGCGAAGTGCTGCGAAAGGATACAAGTTGGGGTGAGAGTCTGGTCTGCAGTTGAAGGATGCTTTTGGCTGGAGGGTGGGTGTGACCAAGAGAGCTATGAAGTCCCGGAGAGGCGGATGGAGCCAGGGGGCCCAGACGGAAGGTAGAGGCACAGCTGCAAACAGCAGACTCGGGGCGAGGAAAGGGTTTGGTCCGAGCCTCTGGAAAGCTGCACGTTGAATGTATCCTCAACAGGAAGGATGTATCCTCCAGCTCCCCTTCTTTCTAGTTATCTTCCAAGTCCCACCCTCACTTACCCTTCTCTGCAGGAGGCGTGAACGTTTCACACTGGCTGCACGGGGGGGATGGGCAGGTGACAGTCACCCAGAAACGTCCACCCCACTGAATGGGGTTCTGCAAGTTCTGTTTTGATTCTCTAACCTTGGAGGACGAGGAGAGGAAAGACTGTGTATCAAGAAGGGCCATGTACAGAAGTTGAGACACAGATGTAGAGAACAAACGTATGGACACCAAGGGGGGAAAGCCACGGTGGGGTGGGGGTGGCGGTGTGCTGAATTGGGCGATTGGGATTGACATGTAAACACTGATGTGTATAAAATTGATGACTAATAAGAACCTGCAGTATAAAAAAAAACCAAAAAACAACTAATACTAAACTTTCTTTGGGTTATTTGTATGGAAATATGTTAATATAAATGTTTCAGACATTACATGAAATTTCTAAAAATCTTATATGTTCTGGTATAATGTTATAAGTCATAAAACTAGTTATTACTTTAAAATGTATATCTCAGAAATAACTAAATAATAATAATAATAATAATAATAAAAAGAAGGGCCATGTAGAGCGCGGTGACAGTCTTCTTCCCTTGGGAAAGAAATCAGGGTTCACGTACGCAGAACGCTTCTAAGCCCACGGCTCCAAGATAACTGTAGACTGGTCAGAATATTCCCGCCAGAACCGGCTCAGTTTTGGCTGTTGGTCAAGCTCCGTCTTGCCGGAAGGGACCCAGAGATCTGTCTCTGCTCGGAGACCCGACCGCACGCTGGGCCCCCAGGGCTGGCGTGCCTCCGCCCCGGCCAGCTCTCCTCCTCCAGCTCTGCCGAGGCAGGAAGGAGGGACCAGCACCCAGGGGGGTCCCGGGGGAGCCAGAGACCCCAGCCCCCGTGAAGCGGGGTGGGCCGGTGACCGTGGCATTTCCACGGTGATCGTTCAGGCCACCAGCGGGAAGTCGCTGCCCGTGGGACCGGGCAGCGATGCCAACACGCGGCTCCCCAGCCCACGCGAGGGGCTCCGGGCCGCCACGGACCCCCCTCCAAGGGCGAGACGGGAGGGCCCAGGCTGCGGCAGGGTCCTCCGGCCGTTCGGGCAGGACGGCAGGTGAGAAAGCACCGGGGCGTCGGCATCGGGTGCCCCTTCCTTCTCTGTTCCTAACACCCGCACATCCGTCTGCTTTCCTTCTCTGTTTTCTTTCTCTTTCTTTAACAGAATGTGGCATTAAGGGGATCTCGATGCCCTTGCACCGTGGCTGGGCTGGGCAAGGCTGAGTCAGGCTGCCTCCCCGGCAAGGCAGCCCTCAGCTCCCTCCCCTTTCAGGTACTCAGCGACCTGCTCCGTTGACCAGGACGTGTCCCCACTGCCTGAACGGGGCCTCGCATGGGACCCTGTGGAGTGAGTCCCTTCCGGGGCCTCTGGGGAGTCCCCCGCTGAGAGAGGTGACTGTATTTGGACCATCCTCTTGCCGGGCTCTGTGGGGCTTGGTGTATAATCCAGGTGCACATCTTGTAGCATCTTCTCAAGCCTGGCCCACTCTGTCACCTTTTTTTTTTTCTTTCTTTTTCCTTTTTTTTTTTTGCTGCATCACTTGGCTTGTGGGACCTTACATCCCCGGACCAGGGATTGAACCCATGCCCCCTGCAGTGGAAGCTCGGAGTCTTCTAACCACTGGACTGCCAGGAATTCCCTCTTTTGTTTTCTTCTAAGGATTCACATTTCCTAGTACTGGTGAAGTACAGGGAATGATTTTAAATAACCAGTAAGATTAATCCTTAACATCCTCACTTGAAGCTCTTAAGAAATGGAAGTTTAGAATAAAGAAGAGAGGGTTGAGAACCTAAAATACTAAGGGGACACTGCTTCATTAATTCAAGAAATGCATATTGGGCACCTATGACGTGACCATGGGTTGGGATGTGGCCCCTCCCCCCGAACAGAGCTCACCAGTGAGGGAGACAGTAAACACCTGGGAGCCTGCTGGAGGGGGATGGGCTTCAGCAAAGGAGCCACCACACTAGGACAACACTGAAATGCTGTCTCAGGCCTTCCTGGCAGGCTTTGTCTTCAAACGTGAAATTCTGTCCTTACTGTTCCACTGTGTTCACCACCCCGCTTGGCCAGTGACAAAGCTGAGACCTCAGAGACGCGGGCCTGGGGACACACAGCAAGACAGAAGGTTGGAAGTCGGGTTGAGACCCAACTGGGGACGGTCCTGGACCCTCACAATGGGAAGAGCAGAGACCGCATCTTTGTTTTCGGAAGACTTACTGACGTTATCCTCTATATATGGACATATAAGCATACGGATTTTTCTCCACAAACTAGAAAAAATGACTCTTTTATATCTTCACCTCAGACTTTTCACAGAAAATGGGGCCATCTCGATATGAATGTTATTCAGTGTGGTGTGTAAAGGCTCTTGGCCAAAAAGAAAAAAAAGATTATGTAAAA
Source organism: Eubalaena glacialis (assembly GCF_028564815.1). Lineage (NCBI taxonomy): Eukaryota > Metazoa > Chordata > Mammalia > Artiodactyla > Balaenidae > Eubalaena > Eubalaena glacialis. The sequence goes on along the minus strand of NC_083732.1, from coordinate 6,252,980 downwards.
CAGAAAGGATTTCCTGAATTTATTCGGCAAACATTGGTGCTGTTTCATGTGGGGCACTGAAACATGAAGATAAGTAGAAAGGCCTTGGCCTCAAAGTGCTGAGAAGGCGGGTCCGGAGGTGGGCAGCCCTGCAGTTAGACACACTCGGAATCAGACGAGGGGCATCCAGCTCCATCACTCACGGGCACTGTGACCGCGGTCAAGTCACTGAGCCTCATGGGTGTCCCGCTGTCCTCATCCAGCAGGTATACCGACCAGCAGAACGTTCTCCCCAAGGTTTCAGTGATGATGAGACATGAACTCACATGGAAAGCACCGAGAAGGCTGCCAGTCACCGGGCAACACCCGGAGTTGAGAAGTCACTATTCCTCTTCCGCTGGGGCCTGGAACTTACTCGGTTCTCAAACGGGGTTCCTTGGTATCTAGGCTCTTCCTCCATCTCATCATAATGACGCTTAACTCATATTTATTTAGCTCCTATCATTTGTCAGGTACTGTGCTAGGATGAGGACATGGACCCTCCAAACCAGGGAAGGAGCCAAATAAAACAACACCAATGTGGGGCTTCCCTGGTGGCGCAGTGGTTGAGAATCTGCCTGCCAATGCAGGGGACATGGGTTCGAGCCCTGGTCTGGGAAGATCCCACATGCCGCAGAGCGACTGGGCCCGTGAGCCACAACTACTGAGCCTGCGCGTCTGGAGCCTGTGCTCTGCAACAAGAGAGGCCCGTGCACCGCGATGAAGAGTGGCCCCCACTTGCCACAACTAGAGAAGGCCCTCGCACAGAAGCGAAGACCCAACACAGCCAAAAATAAATTAATTAATTAATTTAAAAAAAATATATGTACTTAAAAAAAAAAAAACAACACCACCAATGAACTGAACCAAGTTTTCAAACTGACAAGGAAATTTCACATTCACTTTTGCTTTGAGTCTCTCCTAAATGCTGTCAGGGAGGTGTTCTTACAGTTTTTCTCATTTTAGAGATGATGAAACCAGCCCAGGGCAGTTACAGGTTTGCTCAGGACTCCAGACTCAATTCCTTCCTATTTTGCTCCTCTTTTCACTAAAACCATGTTTGTTCCAACACACAAAAAATGAATTATTATAACTCATGGGTATAGAATTAAACATTATTAAATATTATTAAGTAATCTGATATATAATAATTATTATAATCTAATAATTAGATATAATAATAATATTTAGATATCATTATCTAATAAGAGCTATGAATTAGGTGGCAGAAGTTCTCCTGAGCTTATTAGCTTCTCTTCTGTTCTCAAACCATACCATGTCTTCTGAATGCTGCCAGGCATCTTCTAGGACGTGAAAGTGTTTACCTCATGAGTAATCTCTGTACTACCAAAAGGACCAGGATTAGACTCTCTCTATTGACCATCGGATAATTCCTACAAAACCTTAAATTATAATAAGTGGATTAATGTCCTAAATTTCAGCTCTGCCTTCTAAAGTGGAATGCCTACACATTTCAGTTAAATGCAGTTTCCTATAGTTGTAAACAGTTCTGTAAAGCATCATTACCAGTTCTGGAATGTAACTCTACTACATGTATTGTCCAAAATCAGGGCATATAATCTTGCATGGGTAACGTCTGTAAAGCATCAGTACCAGTTCTGGAATGCAACTCTACACGTATGGTCCAAAATCAAGGCATATAATCTTGCATGGGTAACGCATGCTGCTATTTTAAGTAAAAACTTCATGGAAGAACTTCAAGTATGCATGGCATGAATGTTCATAATTATGTTTTAACATTACTAATTTTGAAAGATTAGGCTCTTATCCAAACAAATATGTAACTACAGAACATAATTTGGTATGAAATTCATCTGGGGTCCTTATGAAACTTTTAAAGTCAGTAGAGGCCAAAGAATAGCTGTCTTGAAAAATGTCATATCAGAACTTCGGAGGTTACAGTCTGAAGGATACTCCTTGAGAGAATTACGTTGCTAGAACAATATCATCATATACTTCTCACCTTCTATCCCATTATTTTTTATCCTAATCTAGCCACTTTCCAGCTGGTAACCTTGGGTAGATTACTTAACTTCCTCATGCATGAATTTTCTCATCTGTAACATGAGTATGATGATGATGTGTAATTAAATGAGTTAATATATATAGAAAGCATTTAGGGAGTGCTCAGCATTTTGTAAACGTTATCAAAGTTCTCTCCACTTGGCTGATGGCAAAATTAAAACATCCAGGCCAAATGATTTTAGTGTAATTAGAAAAACTGACCCTCTGTAGAAAAAGAACTAGATAATAAAAATAAATAACTATCATGCATGCCCTGAGCACAAGCCAGATGGGAAATGCTATACTGTTAAGAGTTTGTTAATAACATCTAGAAATTCTGAAACTTATATAAGCGTGACTTTTTTTCTGGGACAATTTGGAAAAACTTCTTGAAAATTTTACAAATATGTATACCTTTCCCCTGGCCACTCACTTAGGGAAAATCATCCCCAGGAAATAGTTGGGATCATGTGCTAAATTAGAAATGATTAAGGACATGTGCAAAAAAAATACAAGTAAGGAATTTATCACAGTATCCTTTATAGAGCCAAAAGAAAAGAAACAAAAATCTTATTCAACAATAGCTACTACATAAATGATGGCGTATAAATAAAATGAATGGAAGAGTATGCAGCTATTCAAAAGTGATACTATAGAATAATATTTATTAAATGGAAATATAGCTGAATATTAAGTGAGAGTCAAATCGATGTATATTATGATTCTATTTTTGTTAAAATTATCTCTCTGTGTATACATGCACATATCTCTGTGACTATATACGGAGAAAAAGTCTAGGGGCAAATGTCACAATGTGAATAGTTTTTATCTTTGCATGGTCAACTTGTCCAAATTGTTTAATTTTTCTACTGTGCTACTCATGCTCAACATAAATTTTTAATTAAAACTTGATACTTTTCCCACTCCCACCCAAGGAAAAGAAAAAACTAAGGGTGGCAAGTTTTTAACGAGTGGCCCCTCTAAAGTCTCAGGCTTGGAGGCGCCTGCTGCCTTCCCTGGTCATCGGCTCTGGCCTCCAGCTAGTCTACAGGACGCAGCTCAGCTTTTCTAACCAGCTAGTAAGCAGCAGCCTCAGCAAACACGATTTTGATGTACTAATCGATCCCAGCCAGAACTCAGACCATCAGGGTGGGAAACGAAAGTTCAGCCTGGATTGTCAGTCAATCTGCTGATGATTATTAGGCATTAGGGCCTCTGCTGACACTACAGCAAGTCCTCACTGCTAAGTACTGTACAGCTCAGACATTCCTTCCCTGAGTTATTTGGGTAATTCCCTCCTTTTATCTAAAGGCGCTCTTATGCACTTAAAAGATAGGTCCAGGTTCAAACGCCTGGAAAGAAACCAGTAAGTTTAAGTGATGGAGAGAAAAAAAGGAAAATAATTTCTTTGGATATAAAGTTAGATACATTAGCGTCACTGAAGACTGACTGGAACCTTGGCAAGTTTTGGAAGCTTGTGGATTGTTACCTACTCTAGTAGGAATCAAGTTTAAAAGAAGGTAAAGCAAAGCAATCACCTTTCAGTGTGTCTGCCTATACTGACTCTGTTTTTGCTTTCACAGTTTGAAAAGTCTTGTGAACCATAGCGCTCAGTGTCATTAACAGATAATGGTTCCAAGGTTTTGTTAGAAAGATATTTCCATTTATATGTGTATATTTTATAGGTAATTTTATTATATCTAGGGACCAATTTTTAAAGCTCTACAATAGAAAATAATGTGCAAATGGGATTTATTTAACAGAAATTTGCCTTGAAGCAAACTGAGCTCTGTTCTATCTATACTGTTAAGTGTGTAATTACCTGTAAAGCCAAAAGCCAAGAATTTTTTTTTTCTTACTGAAAATAATCGCCCCCCCCCCCCCAGTTTCTTTCTTGAATGTTAAGTTTTTCATAAATGGTTTTCTGACTCTGGATTCCCTAGATTTCTCCTGTTTCTATTTTCATATGTAGAGATCCTTTTCTACGTTTTCTTTTACAGCAAAGAGACAGTTTTTCATTATGTAATCCTATTCAAGGCAGGGACAATAATTAGGTAAGTTTTTTCATTTAACAAATGTTATTCTCCTGGAAAGTTTACCACTCAGTGATTTGAACAGAAAAAATACCGTGTCCTTCAAGAATGAGGAAGAACTTACTGAAGAGAAAGAATCCTTTGAAAATATGAACATCTGAATAGTTTCTAAATAAAGAAGAAAATCTGTGTCACTTATTTAAGGTTCTTTCTTGGGTTAACAATGTATGCTTTATGGACACAATAAAGAAAAAAGTTGTCCCTCTAAACAGCACTGAAACAGTTTGTAAATCTCTGGTGATGTTTGCAAGTTATTTCTGCAGATGTGGGTTCTCTCTATGTAGGGCACCTTTCCTAAGGCCAGTATCAGTGTATCAGGGAGAACAAGCACATAGAAAAGATAAGCTTCACTGCATATTACTTTTATCGTGTGTACATTATTATAAGCTTTGAACCTGGAAGTGATTTGAAGGACATTAATTCACCTTAAAGGAAACTTTCTTGGGCTTCTCTTTTACTTTATTTTCAAAGTCAGATTACAAGCTAATTTAAATTTCAAGTATTCGATTACATTCCTCTTGAATGACTGCTCCTGATCTTTGCCAAGTCAGTGTTCCCATTCAGGGCGAAGCTATTTTAATTCCACTGCAGGCAGGTCTCCTAATGAAGAGGAGAGTTTAAATTCCTCTTACATGGAAGCACACATGATGAATGTTTTTTATCATAAAGTCTGAGTCAAGCCTACACAAGTGGGGTTTTTTTGTACTAGATTATATAGGAGGCTTTTAAATGAATATCCCAGAGATGTTCTGCCATGGGAATAAACGGCATAAAGGACCTGACAGGTTAGTGTAAAAGCACTGCAGGAGTCGGCAGGGCAGCGACAGAAACTGCCCACCTGACGTCTTGATGGTATTTTGCACCTTTTATAGAGTAAAGAAGCTTTTGAAGTGTTAATCATCTTCCTCCAAAGGTGTAAGCATAATCTTCCCATTTGTTTTTAGTGTTGTTTAAGACCAAAAATAATTTGAATATGTGATGTAAGTCAGTACCAGGCTTTAGAAAGATGGTACCTCACCAGGTTATCCTGAGAGTGGGGATGGGGGAGAAGTGGGTGGTTCTTAGTTAATTTTATTTTGTCTACAATGGGCATAGCTCATCCACATAGAAGAATGGATCCTGGCTTCCCTGGGTGAAGTAAATAGAAAATCTGATTGCTCCTCCAACGGTAGTGATGGGTGGTCCCACTGATGAGAATCAATACTCCAACCCCTGGAGATGCTCTCGGTGAGAGCCAGGGTCCTGCAGAGATGAAGCAAGGGCCTCCTGCCCCAAGCCCTAGCCTGGGACAGGCCAGGGGAGGAAGGAGAGTGAAAAAAAAAGTCTTTTTTGATTTGTAATTACAACTTTCCTTAAAATGTCCTCATTTTCAGCAATGGAACTTATACAGAATTTTTTCTATTATTTTTTTCTTTTTTGAAAAATAACAATTTCTGTCTTCCCTAAAGATGCTGATGCTGTGTACTTTTTGGAAGGATGAAACAAAAAAACCCCTCTGTTGGCAACCAAGAGAAAGCAATCTTAAAGCACTGATATTTTAAACACTGGTGAGTCTTAGTTGTGTGAAATTAAATGGAATTTCAATTAACCTATGGTCCTTTTTGATTTACTAGTTTGGAGGCTGTTCTGTAGTCTGTGCTCACTCATGCCTCCATACACGTTTCTTTTCAGCATGACTCTCTGACCTAAATTGCAGTGAAATGGACTGTATGACACCAAATTTTTCATATCTGAACAAACTGAAGTCATCCAACTGCAAAACGCAGTTCACCTGCAAAATTCCTGTCAGAGTCATCCATTAGCGATGTTCTGCATTTTGGGGAAATGTGTGCCACAGTGAGGAACCCAGACGGTGGTTCCCCTGAGTTCCCATGGATAAGAAAGGATTGTCCTCCCAGAAAAGGACGGGAAGCTCTTCCATGAAGACATTGAAATTCCAACACTGTGGTTTAATAAGGATAAACAAGTTAGATCAATGAGGCAGAAGGGAGAGAGAGCTCAGAAACAGATCCACAGACTTACAACTGACTTTTCACAAAGGAACCCAGACAATTCAATGAAGAATGAAAAGCCCTTTCAACAAATGATGATGAACAATTGGATACCCATTTGGAAAAAATAGTAAACTTTGATCCCTACCTCACACCTAAAATATCAACCTGAGATAGATCAGAGACCTAAAAGTTAAAAACTAAAACTATAATGCTTCTAGAAAAAAAACAGAGGAGAATATTTTTGCAACCTTGGAGTAGGTAAAAATTTCCTAGAGTCACAAAAACACTAACTGTAAAAGAAAAAACTGACAAAATAGTCTTTAAAAAATTTTTCAACTTCTGCTCATCAAGACACTGTGAAGAAAATGAAAAGACAAACCACTAAATGAGAGAAAATATATCCTATACATAGATATGAAAAAGAACTTTTAGCCAGAAAAAATAAAGAGTGACTAATCAATAACAAAAGGACATACAATCCAACTTTAAAAAAAGGCAAAAAGTTGAACGAACACTTTGCAAAGGAAGATACACAAAAGACCTGTGAGTATATGTAAAGACAGTCAACGTCATTCGTCATGAGGGAAATACAAATTAAAAAAAAAAAGGGTAACTCAATTCTACGTGATTTTAAACGACAGTTAAGTTTACTCATTTGAATGTCATATTGCGCCTTTATATTATTACTTTATCAGAACCTTAGAATATTTTTTTTGATTCATAGGCCCTCAGTTCATTTTAAACCATGAACCACTGTTAACATCCACTTAAAACACCTTTCTTTTAAGTTATTTTTACCTCTTCAGCTTTTACCAATTTTTGGTAAGGGAGGTCAGCTTTGACCAATTTTTCTTTTATTTGTTTCATGTTAGTCAGAAAGCAGTTTTCCAGAAGATATTAGTATATATTTTATATGAATATAATTATACAACGGCCTTTTTGTCCCCCAGACTGACTTGTATATCACTCATAAAAGAAACTCACAACTAAGCATCTTCAGGCCAAAGGAGGCTTTAATAACAGTCTTGAGTTTGAATATCTTGTTTTTTCACGAGTTATATGAATTTAGGTTAAATTATTTAATTTCCTTAAGACAATTTCTTCTTAAATAAAAATGGTTGTACCAATAGCTATTTCATAGCTTCAAAAAAGGAGGGGGGGTGGGAGCTGGGCCCCTGCAGCTACTGAGGAGGTGCCCTGTCTGCAGAGAATATAAACAATAATCATAAAGCCCCTTGCAGACAATTCTAAAGCAGATCAGGAATAAAATACCTGTCCCCATGGGGCAAGCCGCCCCCAAAGTCACACAGCCTGGCAGCCCCTCTGAGGGCCCAGAACAGCTTACCTTCCTTGAACACTTCCTACGAGCCTGGCCCTGAACTAAAGCCCATTAATCATTTAATCCTTGCGACGGTTCCATGAAGCAGATACCACTGTCACCACTTTTCAGTGGAGGAAACTGGCTGAGAGGTCGGGAACCTTCTGGAGGCTACTCGGGCGGGTGGTGGGATGCAGGTGGGGCTGGCAGTCAGTCCAGCACCCGCCTTTGCGCCAGGAAGCCGCACTCGTATTTCTGACCTTCCAGGCATTCACCCCTCCAGTGATGGCGAGGGAGCCGGGGTCAGAAGGGGGGGATCTCGATTAAAACAGTTTTGAAGAATTTGGATCCTCAAGCATGATGCACAGCAGGACGAGAAAGAAGAACAATTACAAGGGCAGAGCCTCCAGTTCTGCTCCTACACTCTAATCCCCCAAGGTCCGGGGAACAGAGAAGAGCAGCCTTGCCCCAAACGGTGCACTTAGCTACCTAAATGTGCCCCATGTGTGTGCATGTGTGTATATGTATGTGTGCACGTGTGTACATGTATGCCTGTATATGTGCATGTGTGTATATGCATGTGTGTGCATGCATGTATGTATGTGTATATGTATGTGTGTATATGTGTATGGATTTATGTGTCTGTGTGTGTATGGATATGTGTGTGCATATGTATGTGTATGTGTGTATGCATGTATGTGTTTATGTGATTGTATGTTTGTATTGTGTATGTGTGTATGTGTATGGATGTATGTGTATGGGTGTATGCATGTGTGTATTGTGTATGTGTGTATTATGTATGTGTATATGTGTGTATATGCACATGTGCACGTGTGTATACGTATATGTGTGTAAGCATGCGTGCATGTGTGTGTATATATGTGTATATATGTATGTGTGTGTGTGTGTGTGCATATGTGTGTGTACGTGTGTGTGTGTGGGCACCCCCAGGCTCCTCTCAGGTGCTCTACCAGCAGGCCAGGCCTTTCCTCAGCCTCACTGGTGGGCCCATGGCAGGGGACCTGCGAGCTGGCCGGTGCTCTCACTGAGGAGAGCCAGGACCAACCGAGGGGCCGACAGAGGAGAGCAGAGCCCTCCGGGCAGCCCACGACCATCAGAGCGTGTTTTCAAGGTGGTGAACTCGGCCCTCAGCCATGGTGTGTACGTGGCTATAAATCAAGAGGTGATTAGATTTTGCAGCATTGAACCCAACCCTTCTGTTGCCCTCATTTAGTGGCCCTGGGTGGAAAAGAAAGGCTGACCCTTCCCACTGAAAACGCAGGCCTCTTCACTCTGGCTTGTGCTCCGCCTTGGCCCCCAAAGCACCAGACAGCCCTGGAAAGCACATTCTCTCAGGGTCCAGGTTCAGTGACAACACCCTGCAAATGCACCAGGGATGGGGATGAAAAGAGCACTGGGAGAGAGGGGTCTGTCCTCATCGTACTGGAACCCACATTGACAACCACAAGCTGGAAAATGCAACAGCAGTTCAAATAAACTACGCCATCAGTGTGAAAATTTAATTAACCTATCAGAAAAGCACCGAAACCTTCACAGACATGTGTACACACAGGAATCTATGCAAAAGAAGCTCTCATTTGATTTTAGTCAAAGCAAACTCAGCCTTCAGTGTAAGCTATAAACATATCATCTTGGGCAATTTATAAGGGAGCCCTCGGGAGATGTGTGAATTTTGCCTTCCCAAAGATCTTAGTTTTAAATGTGATCAAGCCCAATGAAAATGTAATCTGATACTTAGGTTCACACAGAAATGTCAGTGTTCTCTTTTAGTGTGACCTGATGTTTTTATTTTACATTTCCACACATTATGTTTCTTAAGTTAAATAAGTTTTGATAACCTGCAGAAATTGAAATGGTACTAAAAAACATGACAACACTTAAATTTCATTTGTTTTAAACCCCTGGCTATATTTCAGACGGCCTTGTCCTGAGAACTTTAAAAAGCTAGAGATATCCATTATTCCAAAATTATTTTATGACTGAAAATTTTCAGTTTAAAAAACAGTTACATAGTTTAGACCAGAGCTTGGCAATTTTTTTTTGTAAGGTCCAGAGCGTGAATATTTGAGGCTCTGCAGGCCACACAGTCCTCACCTCACCCGCTACAGCTTGAAACCAGCCGCAGTCAACACTTCAATGCAGGAACATGACTGTGTCCCAATAAAACTTTATTTACAAACACCGACAGCTGGACGGATTTGGCCCATGGGCCATCTTTGCCAGCCTCTGATCAAGGCTAGACTAAAATAGTGTGGAATCTGGTCTCTAATGTGTACTGGAAACTGATACGTGAGAGCAAAAAAGAACTATAGAAAGCAACCCCTTGTATCCAGCTGTATAATGTTAGATGTGGCAAATGCTCCTTGAGTTTCTGGATGTTACTAATTTACAAGATTTGAAAGTCCACACAGCGCATTAATGGGTGTTAATGCTGATCACAGCTGGAAACAGCGTGTCCTGGGTATGATTCAAGATGGCAAAGAAAGGGTTCTACTCACAAGGGAAGGCTTCATCTGACTGGGGCTGGATCTCAACAGGCCCAAGGCACCTGAAAAAGAAAAAGTCACTTCTGTCACTTAAGAGCACAACTGAATCCCTCAGCTCCCAAAGGGCACTGGAAATGCCAGGCTTTGAGAGACACACAAAACACGGAGGAGGAGAGAAGAGCATGACGTGTCCTCAGATGACACAAAAGAACTTGTGTCCACGGGTCTAAGGACAGTGAACTAAAATGTAATCTTTAGATCAGGAATGGTGACTATTTAAATGCCAAAAAGGAACATAACCCCCAGTGGGAAAAGAGAGACAAAAAAGCTGAAGTAGAGAACTGGGAGAATAAAGAGCCTATTCAAATGAAGTGGGCTAACGCAAGACCCTCGGCAGTGCACCTGCCACCAGGGGTCAGCAAAGGCTCCCGGCAGGTAGAGGCGCGGCCCTGGCTGGGCTCCTAACACGGTGAACCACGATGCACATGCCAAAATGCTCACTCTCCCGGGTGACAGGGGCTTCCCTGGGCTGGCACCCTCACTACGGAAGGCAAACCATTCAAAACCCAAACTCTCCAAGTTTGCCGCCTGAGTCCTTTCTGGAACAAGAGAGGGTATGAATAATGATCTCAGATTGTATATCACCATCCGTGGGAGTCTTTTTTAAAAAGTACTACTTTGAGAAGGTAGCAATTCAGTCCAAGATTCAATGGCCCATCTGATAACATGGTGTAGAAAATAGAGGAAAAACAAACAAACAAACAAAACAAAGAAGGACTGAGAAGGTGCTGTGAAATAATTGTTAATTTTTAAGATATATGAATAAACATGTAACTAGTCTGAAAAAGAAAACTACCAACTAAAGCTATTATTTATGTACAAACAGATGTATCCACATGTAGAGGTCTTTTGCTTTTGAGGGACACTCCCACCGTCAACCCTGACAGGCCTCCAGCTACAAATATCTCGGTAAATGCAGGTTACAAAATGGTCCACAGACTCCTCTCAACTGCTCTGATCTTCACAGTCTCCACCTTTTCCTATTTACTACATCCCCAGAGTATACCCTCCTCTTCTTTATCTATTTGTTCAGTTGTGTCTAAAGAAATACAGCAACTAAACCCAGCTAGCAATGGGTCTTCTGCAAATCCCGTTTTGGAAAACAACAGCGATCGCTGCTGATTCTTCAGCCATGCAGCTGAGGACCAGGGCAAGTTTCAGAAACGATCTGCTTGCTCTTGTCGGCTGGGGTTGAAGGAGACTTGAGACGTACACATCCGTTTGCCTTCAGGAGGAAGGGATCTGGGTGTACACTGCTCCTGGCTGAAGCTAGAATCTTCCTATCAGGACGTGGCAGGAGGACTTTCACACCCAGCTTCATTGCCCCACCTGCCAGGGTCTCGTATCTAATACTGTACATTGAAACCAAACAGAAAAAATTTTAAACTGAGCTGAAGTTCCACAGAGGGAGAGAAAAATATTGTAAGTCAGGCCAAATATTGAACAAAAGCTTAGAATAAGACATAAGTCACTGAGACACAATAACTGAAAACATCTTCCTGGAGCACCAAGGCCCAGGTCTCAACCCCTTTTCCTGCCTCTCTGCAATCACTGTTCTTGGGACCACGTGGCTCTACATCCCATATATGTGTTCCCGGCTCCCACACGTCCATCTTCTCCCCCGACCTCCAGACTGGTATGTCCAACAGCACCTCAAGGTCTCCATGTGTCTCTCTGCTCCTAGTGAGGCCCTCCCTGGCCCCCCATCTGCATTAGTTTCTGTTGCTGTGTAACAAGCACCCCACTCGCTTACTATCGCAGTCTCTGTCAAGGCCCGGGCATGGCTTGGCTGGCTCCAACCTAGGCTCAGGTCTCACAAGGCTGCCATCACGGTGTGGTCTGGATGGCCTTCCTCTAAGAAGCTCAGGGGCCTCCTTCAAGTCCCCATGATTGTTAGCAGAATTCAGCCCCTTAAAAGGCTGGAGCACTGAGGCCCCAGTTTTCCTGCTGGCTGTGAGTGGGTGCCACCCTCCTCTCCTAGAGGCAGCTCACAGCTCCCTTCTCCAAGGCCAGCAGGAGAATCTCCACTCCAGTCTGCTGAGACGGAGTCTTACACGAGGTAACCTGGTAATCACAGCAGTGCTATCCATCATCCTCACCAGACGCTATTAGCCCTACCCACCCAACACAGGGGGCACCTCAGAACTCTGCTAGCCACGCCTCTAAAACGCTGCCACCCACTCCCACAACACGCATATATATCCCCCCCGATTTATTTTCCTCTATAGTGCTTTTTACCATTTGAAATAACAAATACCTTATACACTTCCACATTTCTGCTTCATCTCACTGAAATATAAGCCTCACCAGGGCAGAACGTTTTGCCTGTTTTTGTTTACTGCTATATCCCCAGCCTGTAGAAGAATCCTGCCTGGCTCAGAGCACTTATCCACAAATATTTATTGAATGAATGAATGATTCACTACCTAGGTTTGCCTAAAAAAATCAGCATCTCAACATCTCCGATTCCACTGCTAAGCACAGATTTCTGCGACCTCTTTCCACTGTAGTTAGTTGCCTCACATCAGAACTTTGTTCAGTCACAAAAGATCAAGCTAAACATTATCCTTTCCATGGTCGCAAAGCTATATAGTTTTACTTTATTTATAGTTTTATCAGCCAACTATGTAGTGAGAATGCCACACTGAATATTTGCAAAACCACCATTTTTAAGCATACGCGAAAACAGATATGTTTAATGTCCGGTTCCCAGGCTCTGAGATGACTTCTGTTTGTTTTTTAATCTTAAAAATAATCTTCAGTCAAACAGTGGAGAAAGTAGGAAGTAAAAGCCAAGCTCCCTTTGAACAATGACTCCAAGAAAACCACGAGTATGTGACTAAGTCAGTGACTGAAACGAGAGAAGTATGGTTTTCAGAGGCAGCAAACATAACTGAAATATACACGCTGGGTATCTGTTTTACCCCATGCGCCTGTGGTTAGCAATGTTTTTTTAGGCGATAAAAAAATGTATGCACGTAAAACAATACTCATAAACCCAACTGCAAGTTCTGTAACAAATTGATGACTTACCTGATGTCCAGACTAAAAACCACGCACACGTGGCCTCCACTAAAAGTAACTGAATGCCACTCAGGTGATCACAGGTTGTAAAAGGCAGGCTGATTGTCTCTTTCATCTTGTTTAACTTTCCCCACTCTTGTTTATTTTACTAGCACTACTACTACTAATGTAATTCAAGGAACACAATAAATTTCTAAATCTCCCTCGCCAAAGATAAATGAGCATTCATTTCTGCATTCCTGGCTGGTTTCTGCTTCTGGCTTCTCTCCTCTAACCATATGTACAGTTTCCAGGTTAATCTGCCAAAAACAGTGATTCTGGGAAGTCCCTCCTCTGGTTATGAACTCAGGGTGGCTCCCTATGGCCTCGCTCCTCAAGTTCACAGCCCTCTCTGGGGTCTCGCTTGTCAAGTTCCTAACCCGGATTAGGCCTGTAGCCTGGGTCAGTCTGGTTTCTATGTTAACAGCAAGACTCTGACCACTTGACTCCATCCTCATCTGGCCACCACTGGCCTTGGAGTGATTGGCTAAAAGGACACAGATCAATGAATGAAAATCACAAACATCAAACCCTAAGCCCTACTGACTGTAGAGACATCTCTTTACATGGAGGACAGACTGCTTCTCTTTCCCTTAGAAACACAGTAAGGTTAAGAAAGAAGAAAGTCCATAAAACATGGTCTTCAGCATCTCAAAGTGAAGCATGATAAAGGTAAATTGAAAGTATTATGGAGGTAAATTTGGCATTTCCCAAGCATCCTTTTTTTTTTTTAATGTAGTTTCATTTTTTAGAAATAAATTTATTTTTGGCTGTGTTGGGTCTTCGTTGCTGCACACGGGCTTTCTCTAGTTGCAGCGAGCGGACTCTTCATTGCAGTGCGCGGGCTTCTCATTGCACTGGCTTCTCTTGTTGCGGAGCACGGGCTCTAGGTGCGCAGGCTCAGTAGTTGTGGCTCACGGGCTTTAGAGCGCAGGCTCAGTAGTTGTGGCACATGGGCTTAGTTGCTCCGCGGCATGTGGGATCTTCCCAGACCAGGGCTCGAACCCGTATCCCCTGCATTGGCAGGCGGATTCTTAACCACTGTGCCACCAGGGAAGTCCTCCCAAGCATCTTAACTGAGCTTTCTGTGGAGGCAGAATTCCAACAGGGGCCCCAGGAATTCCCAGCCCCCTGGGGCACAGGCCTGCACAGTCCCAGGACAGTAAACACAGTGGATCTCACTCCTGTGATTAGGAATGTTACATGTCACATTAACCTCAGCTAGGGGGTCTGTCCGGATGGATCCTTCACTCTCATGCATCCTTTAAAAGCAGAGTTTTCTCTGGCAGGTCACAGAAGAGAAAACGAAGCGACTAAAAGCTGAGGGGGTCCAAGGTGATGCTGCTGTGATGTTACGACAGGGCCCTGGGCAAGGAATGGCGAGTGGTTTCTAGAAACTTCTAGGAACAGATGGCAGCCTCGGCCTCAGTCTTGCCTACAACCTGAATGAGCTTAGAAACTGATTCCTCCCCAGGGCCTTGATCTAGACCACGGCCTGGCCAACATCTTGACTGTGAGGCCCTGAGCAGATCCAAGTCCAACCAGGACGGACTTGTGACCACAGGACTCACAGGAGCTGAGAAACAGCTGTTGTTTGTGGAAATGTCATGCAGAACACCAACATGCTTTCCTCTAAGCACAGCCTCTGCTCACATGAAACGACATCCTAAAAGCACCTCCAGGACTGTCGAATGTCCTCATGGGTAGCAATGTATAGCCAAAAAGACAAAGAGAAAGAAAAGCATAAGAGACCTCCAGGGAAATCTCTATCCTTCTTACAAAACCATGAAATCTGGGAACAAGTAGAGTATACAAACCTGTAACGACAGACAGTGCCTACTCTAAAGATCATCATGTATAAGCAATACTTCTCACAAATGTTAAAATAGGAATCGTCCCTTCCACGATATTTTTACTAACGTTAACATCAATAATGGCCACATGAACATTATAATTTATTCAGGTTCCTATGATATATATTAGGAAAGGTGTTCATCTTTTATTCATCAAAAGAATAATTGATTACCTACTATATACAGTATCCTTTGTAAGCGCTTATTGACTAATTCCAGGGAAGGCTAAGAAAAACATGCCATCTACATATTATTACAAGAAAAAGTAAATATTAGAGGATGTTTGCCCACTGTTTTTCTTAACAGTAACCATTAATCACTAAAATACAAATGTTCTGTATTTCATTTTGCTTTTATAAGCAATCTTAATTATTTTAATGTATAGATATTTGTTTCATTTCTACTCCATGCTAGGCTCTCTGCTAGGCACTAAGAAACACAGATAGTAAGTCAGCCCCTGATTTCCAGTTACCCAGAGTCTATTAAGAGAGAGAAACAAGGCTATTAAGAATTGAAACGAGCAATTTCCATCAGTACAATATTAGTGGTATGGGGATTACATAAGGTGCAGTGTAGCCTGGGAATTATATAATGTTCAGTGCAATGGTGCTGAGTAGTCAATTAAGAAAGTGTGTATCTCCACCCATCCATCCGTCCGTCTGTCCGTCCGTCCATCCATCCATCCATCCAAGACTCTTACAAGTTAAACAGAAACATCTGCCCGAATTAAGGGCCGTTCTGACATTTGCTGTGTGCCTGAGCACTGTGACCAACTACAATTTTTAATGAGGGAAAACTAGCTTTTCATGAAATACGTCTGTGCACCGTCGTCTACTCAAATATGGAAGGCAGCTGCCAGTTCTTAATCTGTCACAATTAAGTTTACACATTTCTAATACAACAGTCTTAGTACAACAAAACTTTACCCGCCCCTGGAAAGGGAACACCATTTTATTCGCTAACTTCTAAAGTTCTGATAGAAAGTGGCATTAAAACCACACTGACTCCCCAGAAACAGAGTATATGAGAGTTTGGGACCTGAATCAAACCAAACATTTCACCCCTGACCCAGCAATGTAAAATGACAATAATTGTATTCTTGGAGGGGTAGAGTCATTAAAGTAGAAAATACTGAGTGCTATAGTTTATGAACACACACAGGCACACACAGGCGCACACACGCACGCACAAACACACACACACAGTATCTATTATACCAGTCCTGCTGGGAGGAAATGAAAATCTTAATCCCCATCACTCTAACTAGGTTTTTCTTAAGTGAGAAATTTCCCCGTGATAATGCTTGTCTTATCTGGCGTTTATTTTTAAAAGGATGAGCCATGACTTTTCACACAAGCTGTTTTCAAATTCCACCCCTTAAAATTATTCCTAAAAGAACTTTGTTAGACTCAGTCGTCAGATGTTTAACATCTGCTGTGCGCTTGACAAAGTCAGGGATGCAAAACACAGTGCTTAGAAATCACAGGCGTGGAAAGAACATGCTGACGGGATACAGTGCAATGGACAGTACGTGACCCCAAGCCGTCACGGAGTTCATACGTTGGCTGTAGAGATTTGGCTCATAAACACGCAGGACATTAAAAAGCAATAATACATGAAGCGACAAGAGGAGCAGGAGGGGAATACTTCCAACAGATGATCCCTGCTCTGTCCCAAAAGGCGGGCAGCCCACCTGCCACGAGGTCCCGCCGCTGCTCTGTTGTGCGACTTCCCACAGGGGGTGAGATGGGGCCTCTTCAGTTTATGAATACCAACTTTTAGTTACTTTAACTTAGTGACTAAGGAGTAACCATTTATTCCCAACTAAAAACAAAAGTCTAAAGGCTGCTCAAAGGCGGCGCCCAGAGCCAGGCTTGGGGAGACGCCGGCACAGCGCAGGGGAGCCTGGAGCCATGGTCACACACGACACGCCCCCATCCCCGCCACGGACATTGCATCTTGGTGTCCTGTCTGCCCGAGGGGGATAATGAAAGGGACGGTGACCGTCTGCGTGAAGGGCACCTCGGGCCCAGCACGGCACTAAGTGCTTGTGAGGAGCATCGCGTGTAATTCTCACCAGAACCTTTCGAAGCAGGTGCCGGGCCGGGAGAACAATCTAGAAATAATAACAGAATGGGGCCAGCAGGACAGGGTCGTTGTGAGGATTAAGTGACAACAATATTTTATGATCATGAGCATTTTGCCAGGCACGCAGTACTTCATACATGACGTGTATCACCATTACTGGGCTGAGTGAAGAAAAGGGGCAGGGATTTCAAGCAACGGAAAAGAGCAGGTTTTGCAGAAAGCCTTCGAGAAAAAAAGCCTTCGAGATGGCAAGTAGACCAGTACTGAGAAGAGTTCCAAGGAGGAGAGCGGGAATGGCTGGGGAGGTAAACCTGAACTCGACTACGGCTGCAGCTGAGCGCCCAGTGTCCACATGCGTACCTTTTACCCCCATGGTCCAGGGCAGTTAGCACAAGGCTTCTAAAAATGAAGGTGACATGGGATACTATTTCATTGAGATCCACCTACAGGCAACATGCAGGGAAGACTGAAAAGGGAACAGCTAAGGGACAGAGGGACTGATCGGAGGCAAAACTATGTGGTAAGAGAAGATGGGGGTTACCTTGGAAGAGGAAAGGTAGAAAGAAAAGGGCAAACACGAAAGAACAAAAATACTTAATGAGCGGATGCTCCAAGGTTTTCCGAAGATGGTTCCTTGCTAATGGAAGCTCAGTGGTACTAGAAGAACAGTCAGGAGAGGATGCTGGCTTCGCAGGAAGATCAGGGAGCCATTCGTGACGTCGTGAATTTGAGTCTGGACTGGAATATTGATGCCGTGGGTCTAGCAAGTGGCATAAAGGTTGGGATAATCAATGGGGAAGCACAGGTGTGGTGTGATGTTCCTGGGCGTAGGGTGAACCAGTGGCCAAGCCTGAGCCCTGGGGGATGCACACACTTAGGTCACAGGAAGTGAATGGACAGAGAGGGCAGGGAGGAGACGAGAGACTCTGACCTGGGAGGACCGAGCGGCACGTCACAAGGTCCTGAGGTGAGGGGAGGAGGAATGAACCAAACGTGTTCCTGATTTATAAATCGGATCAAGAGCCTAGAGAGAGCACAGAAACGAGGCAGAGCCGAGGGAGGGGAAGGACGGAGGAGGATGACCACGGACAGGACAGGGCGTGGAGAAGAAACCCTTCTTCTCCATGATGTGGGGGCGAGGGCATCAGGGCTCAGAGGGTGAGAAGAGTGAAATTAACACTGAATCTTACGTCAATATCCCCTTTAAAACAAAAAATATTTAGCGCCACCGAAATATTCCCCACCAAACCTGCACGAAAGCAACACTTATGCTTCTATTTTTACCCTCAAACTATGAACAGAAAATTTTCCTGAAAAGAACTTACATGTGCTTCTGAAAGGGACTAAGAGAAAAACCACTGCAAAGTACTGTTTGCTAAACAATCCACTGCTGACTGACTCGGTGATAATGAACTATGCTCAAGCACTCGAGAGCCTCAGGCTGGGTTGAAGGATTATTAGGCAAGTATTTAGAATCAACACTGAATTTCAACAGCACATATGTAATCCAAGGCATGTGAATCCATTAAGCTTTTATGCTAATAACTGTTCTGGAGAAGTTTAAAGGGAGGTAAGCTGAAGTTTAAATTAAGTCCTACTTTGACGTTAAAACAATTTCTTTTCAAAATTCTCAAATTGGTCGCCAAGCGCACTAACTTCCTCCCTGAAGAATCTATTTTTAAAAACACTAAAATCTCAATATTCATTATGCACATTAAATAGTCTCTCAAGTTTTACAAGAGAGCAGTCATTTACCAAAACAAGTATAAACTGTACAGAGACAGACTTCCTCTATTACTGTTTGATTGGAAATTACCTCTTCACATACTTACTAAGTATCTTGCTTGATTAATGTCAATTTCAAAAGCAAAGAGAGAGAAAGGAAAAGAGGACATAATTATCTGCAATCCCATGAGGTCTCCCATGCGTCTCACCAGCCACTGAGCCTCGGTGCCCGGAACCACATCCCAGGCCCCGCAGCCTCCAGGCATAACACGAGGTGATGAGAGAAAAAGCTGCAGCCTCCAGGTCCACGCACATGAGGTTCCAGCCCATGAGTACACCCCCTCATCCTCAAACCTCACTACGAGCATCCTATCCAAACCCAGACCATGACGCCAAAGCTCAGGTCGTTCATATTTACCTCTTCCCTACAGATCGGCCGGGACGCCTGGACTAAGGCATAAGAATGATGTCACCACTTGGAATCCTGCAGAATGTTCAGGTCGCTGCTTCCCCAAAACGTAAAGGAGCTCATTCTTCTCGTATCGTCTTCAGTTCTCATAGCAGGGAAGTCTACTGAGTTCCCATTTTCCACCTCATTAGGTTCGCGCGGGGAACACTATTTCAGTATATTGTCTGAAAACACTCCTTGCCATCACCAATATTTTCTCTTCATGACGTCCATCCAACTTTCTTGTGCTTTGAAAGTGCGTTAACATGATGGTTGTCACCAACGTCAGCTCTAGAAATCTAAACAGGCTCCTTGGTTCAAGCCGTAAGACCTAAGACCCTACGTACTATTCTCTCCGGCACGTGTAAGGCCACTTGGCGTTGTATATTCAATTGCACCATGATCAACCAGGGAATGTGACCCACAGCCGTCCTCTGGCACACGGCACACACCCAGCACAGTGTAGCATAAGCAAGGAGATGGAGAGTTTAAAACTTACAACTAGTGCCTGCCTGACTGGGCATCAATCACTCTTTTACAAAAGTGAATGTGAGCAGGTGATACAAGTTGAAGACTAAGAAACGGTAAATGTGCACGCACATTTCCTTCAAACCCCTGACCTAAGGGGTTCCCAAAAATGAACCAGAAAGGAAGAAATTATACATGTAGAAGTGGTACTCAGACATTCTGTTTATCTCAGGTTCCTTAAAGGGTAACTTGCACTTAGTGAGGATTCTTGGTATATAAGTATAACAGGAAGAACACAATGTATGGAATGACAAGGCTTCAGGTTATATCTGACAGTTAATGTCTGGGCTCCTACAACCTCTCTGTGCCTCAGTTTCCTCATCTACGAAATGGGTACTCCAGAATTGCCACAAAACAACAAATGACTTCTGAGAATCTAGAAGACTGAATTACTAATATTTTATTTTAAAGTCTACATTGTGTATTAATATATAGTAGAGACTAGTTCTGATAATTTAATTGCATAAAATATAAAAATTCAACTATAGTTAATGTGATAATGCTAATTTGGTCATCATGCCCAGGAGGTATCACATTTTACTTTTCTGATGTGAATAAGTGCTCTTAGCTGAAAGAAAAATTCTCCTTAAAGAAACGCCTGCCCTGTGGTATGACAATCTTAATACAATTTCTTTTTTTTTTTTTTTTAATTTTATTTATTTATTTTTCGCTGCATTGGGTCTTTGTTGCTGTGCAAGGGCTTTCTCTAGTTGCGGCGAGCGGGGACTACTCTTCGTTGCGGTGCGTGGGCTTCTCATTGCGGTGGCTTCTCTTGTTGTGGAGCATGGGCTCTAGGTGCACGGGCTTCAGTAGTTGTGGCACGTGGGCTCAGTAGTTGTGGCTCGCGGGCTCGAGCGCAGGCTCAGTAGTTGTGGCGCACGGGCTTAGTTGCTCCGTGGCATGTGGGATCTTCCCGCACCAGGGCTCGAACCCGTGTCCCCTGCATTGGCAGGCAGATTCTTAACCACTGTGCCACTAGGGAAGTCCCTCTTTTTGTTTTATAAGATGAAAATACTCCTTGGTTTGTGTGCTCAACCACTGCAATGGTTTGCACAGGTGGTCATTGAATAGATGAATAAATGAATAGATGAAACTGGAATTGCATTAAAAGGCAGCACATGAAGTACAGCTGGTCATGGAAACATGCAAGACTCAGGCCTCCTGAGCACAGAGGGTACCCGGGCAAGGCAGCAAGCAGGTCAGTTCATACACTGGAGCACCCACTGGGGTCAGGCACTGCTCCAGACCCTGGGGACAGAGCTGTCAACAAACATACAAGATGCCCTCACGGCACTTATTACCTCCTAGCTCTACTTGTCAACTTCCTAACTGAATAGGAACACAGCAGCCAGGGAGAGTGTGATCACAGTGTCAGAGATGGGGACACACTGCACCCGTGATGACGTGACACACCCAGTGCCGCTCTGAGGGGCTAAGAGAACACAGTTCCATGGATTAACAACAAGGTCCTACTGTAGAGCACAGGGAACTATATTCAGTATCCTGGGATGAACCATAATGGAAAAGAATATAAAAAATAATGTATATATATGTATAACTGAATCACTTTGTATACAGCAGAAACTAACACAAACATTGTAAATCAACTATACTTCAATAAAAAAAAATTACCACCAACATATGGAAAAAGAACACATTAAAAAAAAGAGAGAGAGAGAGAGAACGCAGTTCTAGTGCCCTGAGCCACACATGGGGGAGACCCAGTGCTGGGTCTCTTCCTGCAATAAACGTGGCAACAGACAGCCCACTGCACAGACCTGCACTCACCCACTTACTGCCAGATGACGATTAATGTCACTTCACTAATTTTTAAAACAACTCTTTAACAGACTATTAAACTTTGACTTTTAACGGATTAAAGCTGCTTTTAAGAAAAGAGCTTTTTATTTTAGCCAGTTAACTCATTATTTCCTAGAACTAAGGAGTATACGTGCTATACATCCTATTTAATGCTGAACATATTTAATTCACAAAGCAGCTTGCAGGCTTCGTTTCAATTCATCCACACAGTCTTTTGTCCTTGTTTTATGAGAATTTCCAAGCGCTGCCAGATTTTAACCACAACTGGCACTTTCCTAAAGAGTATCCGTGAATCCCTAAATTCCAATGCGTGAGTGAGTTTTGTTGGCCTGCAGCTAAACGACGGCCAAATTATTTCACACTGGCTTTTATTTTGTGATTCTATTGCGTGAGGTCTATAATTTGCAAAATTACTAAGCTGATTATTTTGTAAGTGTAATATCCACAGCCTGGCCAACTCCATCTACTTTAGAAATTAGCACAGGGATTTATTTTGATTCTTCTGTTGCAGTCCTAGCAGTTTTACTTTCCTAGTAGCTGCTGCTTTCATATAGGAGCTTTAGCGTATGGAAGTTTGCTACATAAAATATTTATTTTTTTCATTCACACATTTTTAACTGAAAGGGAGCTTTGATGCACTAAGGTGAGTTTATAAAGCATGAACTCTTTTCATAGGTACAGTATATTCATTTTCTATATGCTCATGAAAGTTTTCTAAACAAAGCAGACAGTGGTACAGGCTGTGTTATACTACTCGTCCTTGGAGATGTCACAACCACTGTGGTCCATGTGAGTGGCGCCCTAGGACCACACGCCATTCACTTGGATAAGTGCACATGGTGCCTCTGACCACCCAAATGTCTCCGTGTGTACCCGTGCTGCTGCAGAAAGCAATTCCCAAGTAGCACAGACAGGGCTTTATGCAAGCCCCCCAAAGGTATGTCAGAACTGGGCGAAGAGTAGTCATATTCATCGGTTCAAATACCTCCGATGAAAAGGTTCATGTATATTCGCACAATCAAACCAAACACAAAGGAATCAGGTAGCAGTATATTAATTTTTTTGGAGAGACAGAGAGGCATGTCATTTGAGAACGGAATTCTAGAGCCAGTCTGATTGGGTTCAAATCCTATTTCACTACTTATTAGCTGTGTAACCTGGACAAACTATTTCACCTCTCTATGCCTCAGTTTCTTCATCTATAAAATGCGGATAAAGCAGAACTGAACCCAGAGCTGGGATGAGGATTGAATGAGGTGAAACATGTAAAGTAGCTAGAACAGGGCCTGGCAATAGTAACCACTATTTAACTATTCAGATTTGGTGTTAGTATTATTGGGTAAGAAAATCAAAGCAGAAAGAGATTAAATAACTTGTCGTGGGTTTGAGAATTAGTCAGTGATTTACTCCAGAATGAAAATGAAAGCTCTTGATTTACAAGAAAGAGTTTCCCTGAGACCACACGTTTTACATTCCAACTTTTTGAAAAGGTAAAACCTACGACTTGAAGTAATACTTAGGTCTGAAAAGCAAACTCCCATGCACTTCATGGCTTTGGTGATGACACAGGTCATCCCTAACGGGCCACCTGGGCTGACATTTACTGGCTGCCTCTCCTCATGGGGAGGGGCACACCCAGTGGACAAACAAGTCCAGTGTACATTATCAGCCGTCGACGAGATTTCAAATCCTAGAAGAGAATCATTCTCAAAAAGCTCTTGCGTCTTGGCCTGGTGAGGTGCCTACTGTTTTCATTCATGTTTTTTAAATATCAGCCAATTTCCACTCGCACCTTGGAAAATCATCTCATTCATTTCAGTGCAAACAGTGTCCCTTCCTGGCGCCCCGAGGGAGCCAGGTTTATTTCCACAATGTGAAGTGGACAGCTAGAAATCAGAAAAGGTCTGGGTGTGTTAACAAGTGGATGCTTTTTATCTATTTCAAATTTGAAACAAGGGTCCAGGGAGATTTGATCACTGATTTTGATGCAGATTACAGCTCTTAGATAATGGAAAACAACATGCACAGGAAAGCAGTTCTTCCCTGGCACCTCCATCTGGTGCACGAGAAAAGTGCAGTCTTGCCCAGAGCACCGCACACGGGCCATGCACACACTGTCCAGCTGTTCCAAAATCGTCCAGAGCACCCACCTCTTAGACTGTTCTCCAGGGGCTGTGTTAACATCAACTAACTAGCCACCCTCTCTTAAGAAATGAGATCGGGAGATTGCACTGAGCAAAATTTAAATTTGTATAGTAAAAATTCCAGATAAACCAGAAGTCTGAATAAGCCAGGAACAGGTACGCTGTGTAAGACAATCTGTGTAAAAGGGCCAAAACCCAAATGGGTCACATGACATCATCTCTGAGTAACATTAGCATTTCACCCACAGTTCTCATCACCGTTGCATTGAGCTAGAAAATGAGGAAAAAGCACCCAAACCCTGTTTCTCAACAGCTTAATAAAAATGCATATGTTCTGTTTTTAAATCAACGAACATCTGTGATTTTCAAATGTCTTCATCATAAATGTAATTAGTGTAATATCCTGGATCAAACATAGAGTATGGTATCTAAAAAGAAGGAATAACATTATTTTCAGTCTAATAGCATTACCTGTTCTAACTTACTGCTTTATTATAACAGTCAAATAAAAAATGATGTCTTATGGAAGCAGAGAAATCCGAATCAATCTCTCTTCAAGATAAATATGAGGAAACTAAGGCTTGGAGAGTTTATACAGCTTATCTGAGGCCAAATCCTGCCAAGGGCTGAAGCCAGACCCCTGCTTATTCTATACAAGAAAGACCTGGGTGCCAGGAAATAAGTTCAATGCTTAGTGCTGCTTCCTGACTTACAGCAGCACTGTTAAGTGCTGGTGGTCAGGTCCCTACAGGTTCGTCGAGTCCTGTAGCTGAAAGTGAGAGAGGGGTGATGTGTGCACACTTACCGGTCAGGTCACACCAGGAAGTGTTGTCGACCTGAAGTCCTTCCTCCACCAAAACCCCAATGCCACATGTTTGTGACAGTCGGTGACCACCCTGATAAGTGAATTTCCCTACCAGGCAGCAAGACTCCCCCGCTCACGGCTCACCTACTGGGACTTCCTCTGACTGTGGCTTCCCCTCCAAACAGGCAGAAGTGACAGAACAATGTCAAGTCACTATGGGGGGCGGGGAGACACCACATCATGAAAGAACACTTTCATGTGTTCTTTGGTTGTTGGTTGAAATGTTACCACCAGTTAAGTGATGGGGAACACCAAAATACATAATCAGGACAGGACGCTTTAAGTTTGAGTAAAAAGGTAGAATAGGAGAAGAGTGGGAAACAGCACCATGGTTTAGAATTAAAGGGTGGTCCTATTTCTTGCTAAAATGACCATTTCCACTTAATGTTTATTCACATGGTTAAGTTATTGTGTGGTGCCCTAGCAATTGAGATTTTCCCATTTCTAAACCCATTTCTAAACCCCTCTTTAAAAAAACAAAACCCAAAACATGTGCATTTGTCACTAAAATTTCTTTTAGCAATAAATCCTATGCCAACAAAGTTGCTGAAATAAGGATGGGAGAGAAAGGAAAAATCGTAAGTGGACATTTAAAGCCTCATTAAAACTGAGTTTACAAAACGCTGGTCCTGATCTGAGGGAGACCCTAGAGCACCTAGGGCCCGGGAGCACCTAGTCTGGGCCTCTAAGTGCAGTTTCTCTTTGAGTGTATCATTTTGGATGTTGGTAAAATGAAATGCTCAGAGAAAAGCAAATTGCTTCTGCTTGCTAGACAGTCAATAAATTGTCACAGAACACAGATGAATTCGCTCTGGGGACAATAATTTGTGCCCCAATCAAGAGTAAGAAAAGGTAAATGTTTTGCAGGAAAAAAAAAAAAGTAAAGGGACAACCCAAGGAGAGCTGAGGCAAGTCAAAGAAGAGGCGACCTTCAGAGAAGGAGACAGACTTCTCTCCAGGCCGCTTGGACCATGGTTAGAGGGCAGAGAGGACCCAGTTCTGAAATTCCTGGTGTGCTTCCCACTGCCCAACAGACAGGCCTGGCTCCACACAGTCCACGACACAGAAATAACTTAATTACTGTTTTAAAAATTGTGCAAAAAGAGCTCCAGGTAGTAAAATGCAAGACCAAGCAAACTCAATGCGACCCCACATTGACAAGGCTTTCTCCAGGGACGGCGGGAAGTTCGAAAGGGAACAAGGAGCTGGTGACAAAGGCTTCTGTGCTCATGGGGACACTGCCTGAGGTTCCCCGGGCACCCTCGGCCCCTGCCAACCAGCAAAGCAGGTGTTGAACACATCACATTCACTCAAATTCAGAATGACCAAAGCCTCTGCATTTTTAACCCGCCCCACTCGCAGGCAGCTCTCACAAGGAGTCATCCTCCTACCATTCTCAGGGCTCATCTTCCCTTCCTAAAGCTGGGCCAGTGAGGAGGGGTCCTGGGATCGTTAACTGTTAACACAGCCAGGTGAACTGTGTCACCAAACTGAATGTGGGTCCACTTGCCCAAGGAGCAGCAAAGCCAGTCTACTGACACCAGGGTGTGATGAAGGAAAGTACAGCATTTATTGTAGAGCCAAGCAAGGAGAACGGGCAGCTAGTGCTTAAAAGCCCTAAAATCCCTGATAGCTTTCAGGGAAGGGTTTTCAAAGACAGGGTGAGGGAGACAGTCACAGGGTATGTGATCAGCTCATGCTCAATTCTCTGAATGGCTGGTGGTGAGGTGACAGGGAGGTGTTTTGGGAAACTCAACCTTCTGGTTCCATGTGGTCTGGGGTCTGGGTGTTGGTGGTCAGCATGCAGTTACTTCTTCCACCTGGTGGGAGTTTTAGTATCTGAAAAACAACTCAAGAATATGGCTCAGGATATTATATAAGTCCTTGAGGAGGAACTAAAGGTCCCTGACTTTGTTTTATGGCTAAACTATTATTATTTTGTCTTGCTTGACTGCTTTCCTTTGTTTCTGCATTTTTAAAACTTTCTGATTAAATCTGTTCTTTGGAACTCAGGGACGGCCTAGGAGGCTAAAGATTTTTTACAAATAAGAGGCAGGGGGCATGGGGGGTTCTGTCCCTGGGAAGGCCCTGCAGGGTCCTGCTCGGTTTCAACCGGACCCTAATCCCAGGCCCTGCAGGCAACACCCTGCAGGATTACCCCAGAAGGACACAGGGAAAATGCCAGTTCGTCAACACTAATGCAGGGCTGGTATGCTTTTTCCAGCTCCATCAGGGAACTTCTATCAAAAAATCTTGGTGGCTCTGTTGAATGTTAAATTTATAGAAATATGGGATCAGGTAACAACCCTGGCAGATTAGATTAACTGTGCACTTCTTAAGAGCAGGAGCCCTGCCTTCTCACATGGTACTGTGGATGCCCAGGACACGTCTGCTAAGTGAACTATTAAAGGAGCAGATGCAACCACACGGCCACCTAGGAAACTCCTGGGTGTCAGCTCTGCTCCCAGAGCCCCCAGGTGAAGCACAGCTGTCCCGTACTGGGGTGCATATTGAAGGCTGATCACTTGCAGTATGATTTAATGCACTAGTTACTTTCTGTAAATATTTTAATTACATGAAGAATACTTATATTAATAACAATAGAAAAAGACATCTTTGCTGCATTCTTATAAATACATTAAATGAAGGCAACTGTCAGATGGTCTCAATTTTCTCCCCTGTAAAATAAGGAGTTAAAGTTAAACCTGCAACATCTTAAACACTCCAGGATTTCGTATGGAAAATACAACACAGCTCTGAGTAAACAGCACAGACATCAGTGATGTCCTAGGGTTGATGGAGGGAGTGATGGCAGCTGTGTCACCTGATCCAGAGTGAGCAATACCTGAGATTTAAAATTTAAGTGAGAAGGGACTTCCCTGGCAGTCCAGTGATTGGGACTCCGTGCTTCCACTGCAGGGGGCCCAGGTTCGATGCCTGGTCGGGTAACTAAGATCCTGCAAGCTGTGCGGTATGACCGAAAAAATAAAAATAAAAAAAAAAATAAAATTTAAGGGGCTTCCCTGGTGGCACAGTGGTTGAGAATCTGCCTGCCAATGCAGGGGACACGGGTTCGAGCCCTGGTCTGGGAGGATCCCACATGCCGCGAAGAAACTGGGCCCGTGAGCCACAACTACTGAGCCTGCGCGTCTGGAGCCTGTGCTCCGCAACAAGAGAGGCCGCGACAGTGAGAGGCCCGCGCACCGCGATGAAGAGTGGCCCCCGCTTGCCGCAGCTAGAGAAAGCCCTCGTACGGAAACGAAGACCCAACACAGTCATAAATAAATAAATAAATAAATAAATAAAAGTCAATAAACAAACAAACAAACAAAAAAGATATTCCCTTAGCCTCCATCAGATATAGTCCCAATCTGGAACTGTGGATCAACCAACAACCTCCCTTTAAAAAAAAAAATAAAATAAAATAAAATAAAATAAAATTTAAGTGAGAAAAAGCTATGACACATTTATGTGCCATCAGCAATCACAGAAAGAAGAATGACACGCTTTTTCAATACAATCACCCTCCTAAAAGGACCTTTTGAAGATTAAGAAACAAAAATTGGGTGAGTTACTAGGTCAGAACAATCTAGAATTCATTGGGTCCCATACAGCCTGCATCTCAAACCCAGACAGTCCCTGTCTGTGTCACGTTTTGGTGATGCCTATCTGCTCAGACAGAGACCAAAGAAAGAAGAGCATCCTTTGAGATAAAATGCAAACTGCAGGGTGGACACAGGGGAGGCAAATCAAGATAATGACACTTGGTGGCCCTGAATGACAGTGAAAAAGAGAGAAAAGAAATGTCTGCTTTCCAATTCTAATTAACTTAGGAAACAAATCAGAACACGTAGCCAAGAACAGTACTCGTTGAAAAGAGACGTTACTAAAAACATTTGAAAGACTATAAACTGCACTCCTCCTTAAAATGGGACATCATCTTTATGAATGAAGTGTGCATCTTAAATTGGAAACATTTTCGGTCAATAAAATAAACAAATTTCCCTTCAGAGAAGGGAAGCCAAATTACACATTTGTGTACAAAAACCTGAAAAAGTGCTAAGTATTGTGTTTCTTTACAAAGTATCATATGTACCAATTAGAAACATTTACTGTAGATAACAGGCTTTGCAGAAGGTTAATCAGAGCCTAGGATTATAGACCAAGTTGGAAAAAATTTTTTTAACATACTTGTACCTTTATGCCGTGAATACATGAGAGGTCTATCAATTAAAATTAGCTTAATGATCTCAAAAAACCCTCAGAAACCAAAACTTACCATCAGATGTTTTTCTCCTTTAACTCAACAGTCAAACAAGGTAAAAATAAATAAATAAATGTATGGTTGGATATTAATCAGGGAAATCCAGTCAAGGAAAATCTAAATTTATATTACAGAAATTCAAAAAGACAGGACACTCAGTACTTGGAGAAAAAAAAATTCAAAGTCTTAGGGTTTGAAGAAGCGTATATCACTACATATTGAAATATACTCCTGCTTAAATGGTTTGCTCTTTGATGGTACTCAGGTCAGATCAATGCCAAAAGCAAACAAGGAGGCAAACTCAATGAGAGTTTAAACCAATTGTCACCTCTGGGGGTTGTACGTCTGCAGGGGAGGGACCCACTCATTTATGCCATTCAGAGCAGCAACTCAACTACTCCGAGATTTGCAGAAAGTTTCATTAAGCACTGCTACAAATTTTGAGAAGTAGCTGTATTGTTTTTACTTGTTTATTCTCAGGACAAATCATAACCTATGTGCAACCATGTAACCAAGTCGAATTTTTTAAGTTGTGCAAATTTCAAAAAAAAAAACAAAACCAACCTAATCAAAGAGGTTAATGTGTCCTCTTGGAAGAGCACTAAGTGAGATCAGAAGTCACAGTGTGAGATTTCTGTCGTAGGAATGAGCACTGCAGATAAAAGACTAAGTCTTGATTTCAAAGAGAACATAAAACTTCTGCCTGAACCTGGGTCTCTCCTGCTAAACACAATGGTCAGACTGTTCACTGCCACAGAGCAGTGATGGTAATAGAGCAGAATGTTTTCCTCTCAAGTTAGCTGAGAAAAGATAGAGCAAAGAACATTGACAAAACCCTCAAAGAGGTGGGTCTGAGTCAATATCAGAGATGCCCCACCACGGATCGGAACGGAGAGGCAGACTGCGCCCTCCCCGGGTGTGTCACGTATGGAGAGGGGTGTCGATCAGAATACAAGTCAGCAGCAGAAAGGGCAGGGGTGGCATTACTGCTCCAGCCTCCTTACTGCTGGTAGCTGGACTTCTCATCAGGACCCCGGAAGAAGCCCAGGCCACTGCTCGGGAGCCGCTGAGAGAGCAGGGACTGATGGGGCCTCAGTCAAGGTCTTTCTCCTAAGCAGGCAGGAGGCGGGGGTAGGGGAGAGGGCAGATGGGGAAGGAGGGGGGTGGGGAGGGAGGGAAGACAGAAGGAAGAGACAGACTCGAGCCCACCAGCATCCTAAGCTCAGGACAGAACACGTGCTAGTTTCACTGCATTCAAAAACACACAAAATATCACCCCACCCCACGGAAACGTCTTAATTTACAGTTTAAACTGTATTACAGTAACACTTGAGGCAAATTTGAAAAGTCATCATATTCTCAGCGTTCTAACAAAGGAGTTTCTGTGCTCCGATCGATCCCCTTGCCACTCCCAGCTTCACTGAGCAACCCAATGTCAGGCACAGGTGCGAAGATAACAAGGCAGGTGTCCACCTCCAGAAGGGCTCAAAAACCTTTGCTTTCTGAGGTGACTCACCGTCACCTGAATTATGTTCTCTTTTCTTTAAAAGATATTCTTAAGCCAAGTAATATCACTTGTTTCAAGTGTACAGAAAGCAAATGTGTAAAACAAATGGTAAGAAATTCTCTAATACACCGTGGCTCAAATGTTTTTTGGGTTCAAAGTACAGGGAAAAGAATGTCAAAGTGTTTCCTACAAGCATCATTTAATTTAGATATAGTAGAATCAAATGTTATTAGATTTCCATTGGCTTCCCTTTTTATAGTTTTGGAACAACCATATAGCATGGGTGATAAAACATTAGTATTCCTCACATTTAAGAGTCATGGAAGAAAGGCATCATCTAAAGAGAGAAACCAAAACAACTACACATACGTATCATGATCACAGACAGGTGCTAATGGATTCTAATGCTATTCAACATCTTTCATCTTCATTCTTAAGTTACTTTTAAAATTTCATACAAACCCCCAAGACACTGCCCTTTATATTTAAAAGATAAGAATATTGCTAAGAATAAAAGGATTATGGGAGTATGTAACTCTTAACTACTCACTCCAATGGCCAATCACAACCAAAACATTTATGAATTAACTTTTGTGACCAAAGTGTAGACAATGGTCTAATAAACTAAGGATGAGATTTTAGTTAATAACATAACTTGATATACATGTACCGCCTCGTGGACAAGCTGAACGGACAGCTGTTTGGGCCCACCTCTACCCTTAGATGTTCGCCACACTTGGGGTCACAACGTCTGCCCTGTTCTGATCGCATCTGCTGACAATGTTGTTATTTTACCTTATCACTGAGGACTGCCACAGGCGGAGAGTGCTGTGTGCCCAGCACCGCCCATTTCACACGCACCACCTCATTTAACGCTTATAGTAACCACGAGAAATAGATATTATCACCTCTGTTCTGCAGAAGATGATAGAACAAAAGCTACTAACATGTATTAAATGTTTCCCACGTGCCACTCTACACAGCAACTCATCCTTCAGTGCTCACAACGATCCCACGACGTGGGCACTGCTATCATCCTGACGTGGCAGGTGGAGAAACCGAGGCACAGACAGTGAACAGCTTTCCAACATCACGTACATTACACATGGCCGAGTCCAGACGCGGACCCAGAGCCTCCTGTCACCAAAGCCACCAGCCCCAGGGAGTCTGGCTGTGTCCCACCTATAAGAAGACCTCCAGCAGCAGGCAGGAAGGGGGCAAGGGGTGGGTTGGCCAGAGCTGGACCCTCTCATCCACAAGCCAACTCATAAATCTGGCTGGGACCGTCCCCCCAAGTTTCCCTGGAAAAACTCACTGTAAAGAAAATATGCCTGTCTCAAAGCTGGCACAGCTCCACTGTCCCTGGAGCTTCTAAGCAGCGTGCAAGGTGTCCCGGGATAAAGAGTCCTGGTCTGGACGATGCCCTATGTCCACCCAACGCTCATCAGTCGCTTAGTTCCTATGGCCCACGAGGTGCCGGACCTCCCCAGGCTCTCAGTTATTGAGCAGAACAGGCCATGCACTTCAGCAGAAGTGCATGTATTTCACGGCCCAGGGGGAGCGCTCTGGGGACAGCAAGGGGGCAGGCAGAAGCCAGGCCAGCCTCTTGGCCAGGCCTGCAGGCACAGAGCTGGCGGGGGCGGCCCTCTTCAGAGGTGGCCCCTCCCATTCCTGCCAGTGACCCCGCAGGGCAGACTCCACAAACGTTTGCTGAGCGAATACAGCAAATGAGGGAGAGGAGGGAGGAGAGGAGGGAGGGGCGGCAGGGGAGGAAGGCAAGGAGGGAGGGGGCAAACAGGAGAGAAACGGTGGGAAAATGAGGGAGGGGGGACACCCTAATTCCGCTCAACAAATAAGGGGTTGTCGTTACTTTATAATCATCAGATGTATACACGAATGTGATAATATACTTTTTAACATGTAATTACCTTTGATTTCCCTTTCAGGCCGTACAGTCTTGCTAGCTTCCAATTGAAGACTCAGAAAGAACAGGAGAGGTGCCCTGGATGTCCAGTTGGAGATGGCTAAAATAAAAGAGCACAGATTATTATTATTATTCTGGAGAAGAGAAGTGATGAATTTTTCAAGTATCATTAAAAAGAAACTGATTTTCACTGAGTAACAGGGACAGGGTATTTCCTAACATACCTGGGAAAAAACTGGGTCCAAAGCCTCTTTCCAATATAGCTGCTCTAGTAAACTTTAAATCGATTCAGAAAGAAGACAAAAATCAACTATAAGGTAGGCTATGTTTGTGCATTTAATGGAAAACAACCAAACGAGCCTGTGGGCTGCCACTAGCCCGGAGACCCCGGCAAGGCTCCGCCTCACTCCAAGCTCAACATCCCCAGTGCAGCAGGGCATCCTTCAATTCACAAAACCGTGCAGCAAATGATGCAGCCTCCTCGCAAGCAACTGCACAACTGGGGTGGCAAAGAATATATTGTTTGTATTGCAGAAACTTTGTTCATGTTTGCAAGGGAATAAAATATTACAAGTCAGCATTTTCTCTTATCATGTCCTCCAAATGCAGTTCCTACCCGAGCTCACAAACATGTGCCTTGTTGTCCCGACTTTCTTTCTCCTGAAGCAAGGACAGCCCTGGGAGGCGACACTGCCCCACTTTTTGAGTATTTCATTTTTAGGAAGGAAATAATTAACATTGACCCAGCACATACTCAGGTCCAGAAACAATGTGACTCCACTTTACAAAGGGGGCAAGAAACTGAGGTTTTTTGAGGAAAGTCGTGTCTCCAGGTCTGAGTGACAAGTAGGTGTTCTTACTCTATTTGGAGATACCTGGATGAATCATGGAAGTGATTGTTATCTGGACATTTGGCAACTCAAGAAAATATGATGGAAAACTTAACGTCTTCTCCTCTAGCATCTGCTTTCGTTGGATGCCACGAGCCCAGACAACGACATCTTTTTTTTACTTGACAGTGGGAGCCTGCAGACAGGGATGGGAGTTGCTCTGACTGTAATAGTTATGTGTTTTGTTGAGATTTACTCATGTTTTGCATGGGTGTAGGAGTAACCAACAGTAAAATTTTTAAGGAGGCACTTGGGACTTCAACAGATGACGTCTGAGAACCACTTCATTAAGGTCGACGCAAGCTTCCCAACCATCATTAGCTCCTTTCTGGAGTGATGTGTAATGAACAGTGTGCCAGGAGTTTATGAGTAAGGCTGCAAATCTTGACCTAGATTTTGAATAGCTTCAAAAAAATAAAAAGCAAGCCTGAAAATGTCTGTTTAAATAACAACTAAGACTGATAATCCCCACTGTCACGTTTAAAACTTTCAAAATAATCTACTTTCTCTTATTATCTAACAATGTTCAGCAAGAACATAAAGCCAGAATTAGTACTAAATTAAAATGAAATATAAACTCCAAGTTCTACGGCTCTTTTTGATTGTTTACTGCCTGCAATTTAAGATTGTATTTTATTTGCCTGCTGAAATATATGGGATTCCAGGAATTCAAATGAATAACATCATAGACATTTATAAGGACGTTAGAGAAATTTTAATCCAAAATATCTCTGGGCCCCATTTAAATTGATTGTGACCCATAATAACAAAGTAAAAAGTTTTGTATTTTACTATCTTGAAAAGAGTATTTTTTGTTTTGTCCTAAAATTGTATGAAAAATTCCTTTTCATCTTTATCATTATTTTTGCCTTTTCCTTCTCATACTTTGGAAGAGACAAAGTAACAACGTGCTGAACTTTTACCCTAACAATTCAGAGACAGAAAAGTTACACAATTATGATCGGGATGGGGGATAACACCATATATGAAGAACTTCAGGGCTGGAATTAGCTTCAAAGTTGTCATGTGACCTCAAAACCATCCTAATAGAAATAATTCATAGCACATATTCTTTCAGTTGACTCATTTCAGAGCTGAAATGAAATGAAACCCCAGAGTGGTCAAGTGACCTCTCCAAAATCACACAGCGAACCTGGTCCTAGATCTCAGATCTGCTAGGTGCCAATCCAGTGCTCTATTAGATCATAATTTCCATATATAACTTCTTAAGAGCTCATAATTTCATCTAATCTATCTTTCTACACATCCATTATCCTACACAGCATGGACCCCCCTTGATGAGCCAACTCAACTTTATATTAATACAAGACACGGCTCAAAATGATCAAGAACATACTATGCCTTTGGCTCTACGGATACAGCTAGATTAAACCATTAAGGCCCATGAGAAGTCTGAAACCAAATTTGGGATTCTCTTAGGATATCTAACCTAGAAACATCTACTCTACAAATAGATTTACCCCATCTTATTCATAGCCAAATCATAATCATAGCTTTGCTACAATACATTTTTTCAAGTGGATTTTATAGACAGCTCTCAAGCAAAATGTAGGTATTCTACAGCTTACATTAGCAGTTTCTAAAGTAAGGATTTCAAGATAATTTACTATTAGATCCATCAGTTCAGACAGACTCTTATTCTCTAAAACTCTGGAATCATTCAAGAGCCCTTAATTTACCCAGATCAGCAGCTTATCATCACCAACAGTCACTTGTTGATTCCCCAATAATTTACAGTGTACAGTGGTAGGTGCAAGGGAACCAAAAAGCACGGAAGGATGTCCCTGCCTACTACAGGCTGCCAACTGGGGTCAATTAAGGGGCCTTCACAGTGGCACGGGAGTCAAGGCTTACACACGATGGAAGCACACGTGTGAGAGTACGTTTAGAGAGGCAGTTAGTACCTTCACATGTGGTTTTCCCAGAGATTATGAGTTGATAGATTCAGTAAAAAGTACACGTAGCAAAGCAGGCAAGAAAAATTAAAATAGGCCAACAAATGACAAGAGATTTCCCTCTACAAGCCCAAAAGAAGAAAGAAAAATGGTGCAGGAAACAAAATATCCATTAAAAAGATTCCTTTCCTGAAAATATGTCAGCAATATAATACCTCCCTTATAATTTTTCGTATTAACTCATTAATGGTATTAAAACTCAGTGCCCAAAAACAAAATCATGGAAAAAAAAAAAAAAAGACAATCTGAATGAACACGTTCAACAAAGAAAACAAACAAATGCCAAGTAAGCACAAGGGCTCATCAACATAATTAGTCAGTAGGGAAATGCAAAATAAAACCTTAATGAGGTACCACTGCATACGCACTAGAATGGCTAAATTTAAAAGGGCAAAAACATCAGGTGATGGCATGGATCTGGAGCAACTGGGAGCCTCATTATAAAGCTGGTGGAAAATTCAAAATGTTGCAGGCACTTTGAAAAATAATTTGGCAGTTTCTTGTAAAGTTAAACATACACTTACCATACGACCCAGCAATTCCACTCCTAGGTGTTTACCCAAGAGAAATGTAAAGACACAAATTCCACACAAAGACTTGTACAAGAATGTTCACAGTAGTCTTAATTATAATGCCCCAAACTTGAAAGAACTAAAGTGTCCATCGACTGGTGAATGGATAAACAAATTGTGGTGTATGGCACAGGGACTGTACTTAGTAATACAAATATTACTGAACTACTGATGCTACAACAAATAAGTGAATCTCAAAAACATTATACTATAGGAAAGAAGCCAAACGCAAAAGACTAAATATATAAATCCACTTACAGGTAATTTTAGAGAAGGCAAACTGTAGCACTAGAAAGCAGATCAATTGTTGCCAGGGGTCAGGGTGGCAGTAAAGGCTGACGGCAAAGAGGCATAACAGACCATACTGGGGAATGGAAAGGTTCTATTTCATGACTGTAGTGGTGAGTACATGATTGTGCTTATTTGTGAAAATTCATTGAATTATTCATTAAAATTAGTTAATTTAATCGTATATGCATTATATACCTCAACAAAACTGATTAAAAACAAACAAAATTCAGTGCCACCATGATTTAATTTTAAAATCATTAACCTTATCAATAAGATCTGAAACTCCTTCAGCAGATGGTATTCAACATCTTCAAACACTTAACCAGGATTAGAGCAATCGGTGATGGCTAAGTAACTGGACACCACCAAGAGAGAAAAGGAAAAACCGACAGTCAATAATACTGCTTATAGGAAAACTAAACTATCCCCTTGTTCTACAACTTCCTACAGCCTATTGGTTGTGGTCTTTTAATAGATTCCCAGAAAGTGGCCTTATAACGATTAGTCTAAGATAAACCTCCTCAATGTAAAAGGATAACTTTCCTAAAACGATTGATGATCCATGGAGGGTATAAGAGATAGAAGAACAACCAAGAAATGTGTAGGAAAAAAACAACAAGTGTGGAAACTTAAATAAATGTGGGCCAGATTATAAATCAACTCTAAAACTATTCTTTAAAACTCTTTGATACATTAATTGGGAAATACTTCTTAAACATCCACAAGACTATCTCCTAGTCCACTGGGCATGCTTAGCTATGATGTAAATAAAGATATAAAACAGGCTTATCACAGTTACAGCTAATCTGAGGTTTAAAATGACTAAAATGTTATATAAAAGAATCATGACTCCAAACGTGTGACGATGGAACAATTTCCTAATACTAATGTCAAATATAGGTCAAAAAAACCCAAATTGCATTCATTCAACAACTATTTCCTGAAGGGCTACCATGTATTAGTCACTAAGCTAGATGGAAAAAGGCACCAGGATTAAGTAGGAAAGAGCCCTTGACCTTACAAAGTTCATCATCCAAAAAATGTAAGTAATGCACTCCACGGAAGTTATGAACTAATCAATCTGGAAAAGACCTACCAGTTTATTTTTCAGCTCTTAACTACAGCATAAATACTAGTGAAGTTACAGGCTGAACTAAGAGAAGTATTGAATTCAGTGGAAATATACACAAGTACTACTCTGCTCTACACTGGTCAGCTGGTGTAGGGGTGTGGGTAATGTTCTATTGTGCTCTGGATGTACTCCTCACAAGCCCCCTTCCGAAGGCCAGCTTAGGTGCCTGAATCTTCTGTAGTGTTGCCACCCACCCCAGAACCCCGCCACATGTCTAAGACGATGCTTGAGCCTGGAACTACCCAGTACCTATGACACAATCCAGGCTGGTAAGAGTGTTGAGTACTCCCAGACCTTGACAACTGAGGCTCGGACAGTTGGGGAGGGGACCTAGAAATATTTCAATTAACTGAAGAAGTGCCTGGCGGGGGGAAGTGGAAGGTAGACCGTCCTACAGGAGAAGAGACATCATTCTGAGTGGCAGGAGTTACAGAGGCAAATGTGGTTCATGATAAAAGCATTCCAGCCTTGAACAACCTCAAATTTGAACAGAGTGCATCCTAAGGTAGGGAGACCCGGCAGCAGCAAGTTTGCTGAACTGAAAATGTAGCCACACTCTCGTCCTCACATTTCATCATAATGAGGCACCTGGATCGTTATTAGCACCTCACAACCCGTCTCCCAAAGCCCAGATTGTCAGCCTTCCACGTGGCAGCAAAAATTATCTTTTTATATCGGATTATGACCATGCCCTGCCATCCTCCCACCCCTGCCCACTCCCTCAATGGCTCTCCATCACCCCCACTCAGCCTTGGCAGCTCAGACCATCCCTCCTTCGAGAAGCATTTCCTCGACCTCTCCATGCTTTTACCACTTTGTCCTCTCCATGCCCATGGTGCCTTACCCATCTCCATGCAAACATTCACCCCAGGTAGAAAGATTAGTCACGGCTGTATCTCCCTGATAAACCATAAACCCCGCCTGGTTATCTCAATCCCTAAGACTTAAACCCGAGGCTCCCAGGATGTGACACTTCATAGATATTTCTGAATGAGTCAGGGATTCTAAGGTAATCCAGTTCTGCATGTCCTGTCTGATCTTACCCCCATCGGCAGTGTATCAATGTGGGTTATTCCGCTGGTATAGAATAAGTCAGGGCAAATGTTCCATCATCTCGAGGCTACAGAAGATGGAGGTGGGCACCTCTCTAAGGAATCCAGGCAGCCTTAGTTGGGATACATCACTGGAACCAAAGTGATTACCTGACGGATTCTCTTGAGTATTCATTTGGCTGGGTTCAATCCTGCTTTCACACCTTCACTAACCATGTGACCTTGAGTAAGTAAACCTCTCAAAGCCCAGATTTCCTGGTCTGAAAATGGAGAGAACTATGGCCCTTACCTCAAAGGGTCACTGCAAAGATTAAATGCCAGTGTATCACAGAGGAGTTAGCAAAGGAATCAGGACATGGCGCTCACCTCACTAAATGGGGGCTGATCGCTAAGCAACCTCTTTCTGCCCACTTTTCGTCAACAGATGTAAATAATACCTACTTTGGAGTAAGGTGTTTCAGCAAAAATGTGTAAAAACGCCAGGCACAGAGGAGTCACTTGATTATGAATCACGGATTTTGAAACATTCTAGAAATTTACCTTTTACTTCCAAAAAGGCAGGATTATACAACTAGAGACATCTTCTTGAGGTTCAAACTAAAAAGACCATAATCACCTCACTGTCATGCTTTTCACATGCTGTGAATTCACCTTGAAAAGAGGCCTTTTATGTGTTCCAATAATTCATTTATTTGGACTGAGTTGAAACAGATCCTCTATTTCTCTAGGCTTCTTTTTTAAAAAAAAAGAAGTATACTGAAAAGTTTCATTAAATTCACTCAGATGTATCCCATCACTTTTGTTCATTGATTTTTAGACACAGTAACACTTAGCAAACCCACATATATCCAAGACAGAAATTTCTGAAGAATGTCATAATGGAAAAACCTGTAAAACGCTTATGTCAATGTCACGATTTTTTTATTTTCAAGGATAAATGCACCTGGTTCTAAATAATACATTTTTAAAAAAGAGTGTTGCACACCTCAAATGTTCATTTTTAACACTCTTCAAAATGGGACTCTGACACACAGCTTATTATACAAATACATGTTTGGTTTTTTTAAATTTTGGATAATATTGTACATACTGGGTTTTTTATTTTATTTTATTTTTGGCTGTGTTGGGTCTTCGTTGCTGCGCGCGGGCTTTCCCTAGTTGCAGCGAGCGGGGGCTACTCTTCGTTGCGGTGCACAGGCTTTTCATTGCAGTGGCTTCTCTTTGTTGCGGACCACAGGCTCTAGGCGCGCGGGCTTCAGTAGTTGTGGCACGCGGGCTCAGTAGTTGTGACTCGAGGGCTCTAGAGCGCAGGCTCAGTAGTTGTGGAGCACGGGCTTAGTTGCTCCGTGGCATGTGGGATCTTCCCGGGCCAGGGCTCAAACCCGTACCCCCTGCATTGGCAGGCGGACTCTCAACCACTGCACCACCAGGGAAGCCCCAAATACATGTTTTTAAACCTAGCATGGTATTAACTGGTTACAACCCAATTATGAATATTGTCATTTTCCAGGGTTTTAATGATTCTGAGTCAGTAGCTGGAAATAATATCTCATTTAGAAAAGATTAGTAAAATAACAAAGCAAACAGAGTTTATAGTGGTTCCAGACTAAATACCAGCAGCAGCTGGGTGGGACTGTTATTTAGATGCAGGAACCTGAATGTAAACAAGAGTGATCTTGCCATATTCTGTGGGACTAATACGCTACTCTGGGAAGAAAGAACAGAGGAGCTTCCTTCCTTAAACATTTGCAAACTTGTACAACACCAGAGATTTCCCAAATCCAAAATAGATTAAGAGAGATTTTCTTTTTGGTCAGCACGGTTCTTCCAAAGTCACTGTACTTCTCATACCATTTACAAAAATAAACTCAAATTGGATTAAAGACCTAAATGCAAGACCGGAAACCATAAAACTCCTGGAAGAAAACCTAAGCAGAACACCCACTGACATGAGTTGTAGCAATATTTTTTGATCCGTCTCCTTGGGCAAAGGAAGCAAAAGCAAAAATAAACAAATGAGACCTAATTAAATTTAAAAGCTTTTGCACAGCAAAGGAAACCACCAAAAAAACAAAAAAGACAACTTCCTGAATGGGAGATAATATTTGCAAATGATAGTCTGATAAGGGGTTAATATCCAAAATATATAAGTAGCTCATACAACTCAATATCAAAATAACAGACAACCCAATTAAAAACTGGGTAGAGGATCTGAATAAACATTTTTCCAAAGAAGACATACAGATGGCCAACAGGTACATGAAAAGGTGCTCAACATCACTAATCAACAGGGAAAAACAAAGCAAAACCACAATGAGATATCACCTCACACCTGTCAGAGTGGCTATCCATCAAACAGACCATAAATAACAAATGTTGGTGAGGATGTGGAAAAAAGAGAACCCTTGTGCACTGCTGGTGGGAATGTAAACTGGTGCAGCCATTATGGAAAACAGTATGGAGGTTGCTCAAAAAACTAAAAAAACAAAGTTACTCTTCTTCTTTACCCAGTAGACACCACTGTAGAAAACATGTATTTTGTAGCTACTCAAATTTTTATGTGCAAAATCCCTTACTAACCTACATTATGAAAAATATTTCTTTCAAGAAAAAAACATAGGAATAAGGAACTCATTACAACCTAAGGCAGAAAGCATTTATCTTATCTGGAGGCTGATCTTTAATTTTTTTTTCAATTTTTCTATTGTGCTAAATACATATAATACAAAATTTACCATCTTAACCATTTTTAAGTGTACAGTTCAGTGGTATTAAATACACCACAATGCTGTACAACTATCACCACCATCCATTTCCAGAACACTTTTTATCTTGCAGAACTGAAACTCTAGACCCATTAAACAATAACTCCCCATTCCCCCTCCCCCAGCCCCTGGCAACCACCATTCTAATTTCTGTCTCCATGAATTTGCCTAAGTATTTCATATTAGTGGAATCATATGGTATGTCTTTTTGTGACTGGCTTATTTCACTTAGCATAAAGTCTTCAAGGTTCATCCATGTTGTAGCATGGGTCAGAATTTGTTTCCTTTTTAAGGCTAAATATTATTGCATCATGTGTATCGACCACATTTTGATTAGTCATTCATCCTTTGATGGACACTTGAGTTGCCTCCATATTTTAGCTATTGTGAATAATGCTGCTATGAACATGGGTGTACAAATATTTCTTCAAGACCCTGCTTTAGATTCTTTTGGGTATATACCCAGCAGTGGAATTACTGGGTCATATAATAATTCTACTTCTATAAAGTATATTTTTTAAATGACTATCTATTAAATAAGTCACTATGTTCCTTGAAAAACAAAAATAGAAATTATGTAATATTATTTAAATAACCCTAGAATATCATGCTAAGAAATTTTGTCAACAAATTTCTGTTTTTCTGCTATGATTATAAACTGGCAATTTTCCATCTTCCTGGGCATCTCTAAATACCAAATAAGAGAGAGCGTTGATGAGATTAAAGTCTCCTCTTTTTTTTTTTTCTTAAAAAATTAGTCGCGGGACTTCCTTGGTGGTACAGTGGTTAAGAATCCACCTGCCAAGGGAGGGGACCGGGGTTCGAGCCCTGGTCCGGGAAGATCCCACATGCCACAGAGCAACTAAGCCTGTGTGCCACAACTACTGAGCCTGTGCGCTAGAGCCTGCGAGCCACAACTACTGAGCCCGCTTGCTGCAACTACTGAAGCCCGAGCGCCTAGAGCCTGTGCTCTGCAACAAGAGAAGCCACCGCAATGAGAAGCCCACGCACCACAATAAAGAGAAAGCCCGCGTGCAGCAACGAAGACCCAATGCAACCAAAAAAAAAAAAAAAAAATTAGTCTCCACGGCATAGTCAATGTTGGACTACAGGGGCTCCAAGTATCACTTAAGCTGTTTGAAAGACACACACTCCTTAATGCTCATCGAGCACATGGGCACAGCTTTCCCACATTATTTTTTGGTCCTCAAGAGAACAAACTTGTTTCACAACCCTGAGGTTTGGGGCTCTCCTGTCTAGGTGAGAAATGTAACTGGAGTCCCCTTCAAGTGCTTTCCAGAGCAGGTGGCAATGATTTCAGGCTGAAGATTCTCTACTTTTAGCTTTCTCTAAAAACAAAGCTATTCATCTCATTAACAAGCAAGTGGAGAACAGTGCCAACATCAACACTGGTATCTTCTGCTCTCCTACAAAAATTCAGCGTAATATCAATAAAATGTAATACAATCTATGGGGCGCTTTTTTGTGAACACTTAAGCAGGGCTTTATTGAGGCATCCTGTTTTACAGTATTACACTTTTTTAATCTGGGAAAATACATATAACATAAAATTTACCATCGTAACCATTTTTAAGGATATAGTCCAGTGGCATTAGGTACATTCACACTGTTGTGTGACCATCACCACCATCCATCTCCAGAACCCTTCATCTCGAAAAACGGAAATTCTGTACCGGTTAAATATTAACTTCCCATTCCCCTCTCCCCCAGCCCCAACCAACCACCACTCTACTTTCTGTCCCTAGGAATTGGACTATTCTAAGTACTTCCTGTAAGCGGGATGGTACAGTAGTGGTCCTTCTGTGACCGGCTCACTCCAGTCAGCACCATATCCTCCGGGTTCATCCATGGGGTAGCGGGTGTCTAATGGGCACCTCTTTACTTTTCATGTCACAGGAAAACAGCTTCAGGATAGAAACATAGAGCCAGGTGCTCTTCGCCTGTGAAGCCCTAAGAATGGACGGGCTAAATATACACCACTGTGGTTATGACAGGAAGAGCCTGACCGCAAAGGCCCCCTCCAGAACGACGAGTGTCGCCAGCCCTGCAGAAGGCTGCTGTCAGCTCCCTTCTCCCTGGCGCAACCCTCAAACCTTCAGCGCTGCCCCCCAGCATGTGAGCAAGGGGAGGTGTGAGCCAGGCTACTGGCACGTCTGTAAAATAAGTCAGGGTGAAGTTTCACCGAGGACCGAACTTTTCATCTTCAGTGTCTGCTATAGGCTATCTTTAGGGCCTTGAGAAATGAACGTCAATAGGAAGGACTGGCAGGGAAAGAGGGACGCTATGAGTAAACATCAAATCAATGGCTCCGTTACATTTAAGGCAGTTCTGCTATCTTAATGGCAATACTAAATGGCATGGTAAGGAATACGGCTTGCTCCATAAAATAGGGCATTTAGTATATGATCGTTTGTAGCATTTTTTGGCTGTTTGGCTCTTTTATGTAAGCCTTACTTTTCTAACTAAATTGTATGTTTCACAAACAGTCTTTGAATTCTTTTATGTCCATCATGTTCTACTCTCAAATCAATGTCCACAATAAAGTAGGTGTTAGATTAAAATATTATGGGTTGATCAAAAAGGGATTGATAGGACAATCTAAAACATAAAAAATAAATTGATTAATCATCCAAAAATGTGGTTAAACCAGGTAGTATTTATATCTTGGTGGTTAAAGGTATACTTGTTCTGAATTAAATGACAATACATTTAACACCACTGATTTGGAACCTGAAACATGGTAAATAATCCATCACCTTTAAACCATTAGTAGTAGGACCGTTATTGCAATGGACTAAATGTGTTCCCCCCAAATTAATATGTTGAAATCCTA
The DNA here is from genome assembly GCF_028564815.1 of Eubalaena glacialis. Lineage (NCBI taxonomy): Eukaryota > Metazoa > Chordata > Mammalia > Artiodactyla > Balaenidae > Eubalaena > Eubalaena glacialis. The sequence continues at coordinate 6,209,203 of NC_083732.1, read as the reverse complement.
AACCCCAATGTGATGGTATTGGCAGGTGATTAGGTCATGAGGATGGAGCCCTCAGGAATGGGATTAGTGCCCTTATAAAAGAGACCCCAGAGAGCTTCCTTGCCCCTTCTGCCAAGAAAGGACTCAGAAACAAGATTGTTGTCTATGAACAAGGAAGCCAGCCTTCATGATACACGGAATCTGCCTGCACCTTGATCTTGGACTTCCCGGTTGCCAGAACTGTGAGAAGTAAATGTCTGCTGGGCAAGCCACCCAGTCTGGGGAGCCACTCAAAGAGACTCAACAGCTATGAATGCACTTTATGCCCATATCTTTAACTCTTCCTGTTCTCTGACCTACATTTGTTTAGGCAATTTCATAAGTGAAAAGGAGTTTGTCTCAAGGCAAGTCCTAGAGAACAATGCTTGATTTTATTTTTTATTCCCTTTCAGATATCCTGTTCTGTTCGCAGTTATCAGTAACCAGTGGTGGCTCACTAGAATAACACAGATATCACAGATTTTAGTCTCAAGAAAAGGAAAAATTAGAAGAATGTCACTCAATACATTCAATTGGGTACTGATCTTCTGCCACTGCTTTCCATGGGTCAACCCAGGGCCACAGGGCAAGGGAACTCACTGATGGACTTCATACTTTCAGGCATTTACAGCCATAAAAGGAAACGAAATTGAGTTATTTGTAGTGAGGTGGATGGACCTAGAGTCTGTCATACAGAGTGAAGTAAGTCAGAAAGAGAAAAACAAACACCATATGCTAACACATATACATGGAATCTGAAAAAAAAAAAAAAAAAAAAGGTTCTGAAGAACCTAGAGGCAGGACAGGAATAAAGAGACAAACATAGAGAATGGACTTGAGGACACGGGGAGGGGGATGGGTAAGCTGGGACAAAGTGAGAGAGTAGCATGGACATATATACACTACCAAATGTAAAATAGACAGCTAGTGGGAAGCAGCCGCATAGCACAGGGAGATCAGCTCGGTGCTTTGTGACCACCTAGACGGGTGGGATAGGGAGGATGGGAGGGAGATGCAAGAGGGAGGAGATATGGGGATATACGTATATGTATAGCTGATTCACTTTGTTATACAGCAGAAACTAACACACCATTGTAAAGCAATTATACTCCAATAAAGATGTTAAAAAAAAAAATGCATGTGTGACTTCCATTTCCAGTTAAGATACAGGGCACATGAAAGGCCTTTGATCTCATGGTAACAAGAAATTTCACCTGGACAAAATGAAAACATACTTTTCTATGAGTCTAGGAAAGAGGAATAAATACAAAGGAGCCTTAATGATCCTAATTTCAACAAGAAAAAAAGGCCTGCGCAGGCGAGCTGAAAGCCCATGGAGGTTCCATATCTGAGGGCTGTGCCCTGCCAGCCTGGATCAGGGGAGGAGGAGCCCTCAGAGAGACTCGGCATGTACAGGAGGGACAGACAAGCCTGACACAACAGTGGGAACTGGTAGAAGAGACTGGAATCTGCAAGAACAACAAGTGAAAAGCAAATCACCTTTCCTAGTAAGTCTGCCCCAACCCCCAAAAGTATCAGAGAAAGTAACGGTATAAAGTTTAGAAAACAGAAATCACACAGCCTATACATTCTTATGATGCTTCCATCTCTGAAACCAAAGGCAAATCAAAAATAGCTAAAACTGTAGTCCTACCCTCTCCAAGCTGAAATACTGACAAAGATGAAAAAGGCAGATTAGGTGAACTCAAACTAGTTAGAAGTGTAACTCTGACTTTAGCTTGATTCTGAGGGATCTGAATGTCCACTTCTCACTCTACCCTTGCACTCTCTGAGAAGTGAAACAAAATATTATACTTCAATCTGTTACTTTATTCACAACCCTGGGCATACAATTTTTAAAATTACAAAACATATAAGTAAATAGGAAACTGTGATCGATAATTAAGAATTAACACAGTTAATAAGAACAGAATCTCAGATGACCCCATTAATGAAATTAATAGTTAGTACTTTAAAAGAACTATAATAAATATGTTAAAGAATTTATAGGAAAATAAGTATATAATGGGAAAAGAGATTAATTATTTTAGGATACGAAAGAAACTCTAACATAGAACTAAATAAAAATCTAGGACTAAAAATACAATATTTGAAATTAAAAGTGTACTGGATAGACTTGCTAATTGGACATTGCAAAAGAACAAGTCAGTAACCTTACATTTTCCAAATTAAACAGAGAAAAAGAACAGGAAAAAACGAACTAAGTATCAGTGACTTGGGAATTAGTATCATTTATTGTGATAAAAAAATATGGTAATTAGAGAAGAGGAAAGAGAACAATAGGATTAAAAATATTTGAAGAAATGTGAATAAAATGTACCAAATTTGATAAAATCATCCCACCAACCCAAGAAGCTCAATGAATCCCAGGTAAATACAAGGAAAACCAGACCTAGGTACATCATAGTCTAATTGCTGAAAATAAAACATAGAAAGAAAAAACTTTTAAAAAGCGGCGGGGGGTGGGGAAGACACACTAGGAACAAAGATAATGATGGCCAACTTCTCATCAGGGACAAGGGAAGCAGAATGGAATAGCATAGTTAAAATTCTAAGAGGAAAAAAAAAGCTACCATCCTAGAATCCTATATGTGGCAGAATTACCCCCCCAAAATGAAGGCAAATTAAAGAAGTTTCCTGTTAAATGCAAGCTGAACACTTTGTTACTAGCAGACCCACATTACAATAAATGATTGAAAAAGTTCTTCAGGTTGAAGGGAAATAGTACCAAATGGAAAAACTCACATATACAGGAAGGAATGAAGAACACAGAAATGATAAATGTGGGGATAAATGTAAAAAGGTATCTTTTTTAAAACTTTTTTTAAAAAAGGTAATTGGCTGTAAAGCAAAGCATAATAATATATTGTGGAGTTTATAGCATATGTAGAAGTAAAATATATAACAACAGCACAAAGTATGGGAAGAAAGTAAATGGAAATATATAGTTGCAATATTCTTAGATTAAATGTTAAGTAGTAATATTAATTCAGTGTAGACAATGATTTTATATATATGTATATATACCCCTTGAGCAGCCAGTAAAATATAAAACCAAACCTAGGCTAAAAAGCCAAGGAGGCAAAATAAAATACTAAAAAATACTTGATTAATCCAAAATAAGGCAGGAAAGAAGAAAAAAACACATCAGACAAACAGAATACAAATAATAAGAGAGCAGACTTAAAATCAGCCATATCAATAATTATATTAAATGTAAATGGAGAAAATCCTCAACTAAAAGGGAGAGTTTGTCAAGACTGGATAAAAAAGCAACATCTAACTATATGCAATTTATAAGAAACATTCTTTAAGTGTAAAAACCAGGTAAGTCAAAAATAAAAGAATACAACATACATATATATTTATAAAATATAGTAATACGATATATACTACATCATGATATATAATATATCATGGTACATGATTGTGTGTATATCCATAGGTATCTGTGTCTATATATCTAGAGATACACAGATGGATATAGATAGATATCATGCACCATGAATCATAAAAACTGGTATGGCTACATTAAGATCAGAAAAAGTAGACTCCAAGAAAAGAAGTCTCCCCAGAGATAAGAAGGGCACATTACATAATGATGAGTCAATTCAACGCAAAGACATTAAGATTTCTAAATGTATATGCACCTAATATAGAACCTCAAACTACATAAAGCAAAAATTTACAGAACTAAGGAGAGAAATAGACAAATCCACAATCATAGTTGGATAGCTGGAGATTTTTAGCGCTCTTCATACAATGACTGATAGAAGTAGACAAAAAAATTGATAAGGGTATAAAAAATTTGAATATATTGGTTTGAGCATTTAAAAACATAATAATTAACTAGTGTTCTTTTCTAAATAAACTTGAAATACAGAGCAATCCTTAACACCAAAGTACCTTTTTAAAATAATTCTTAGGAATTTACTCTTTATGGTTTTCTCTAGTTCTAAGGAAACCCAGGACATTAGTACTGGTCTGGGCTCTTGTGTTCAGGTATTTCTCAGCTTTTGGTTCCAGTATACGTATCAAATACCTCGTTAGCACCTTTCAGCTATTCACTCAAATGAAACATCAAATCAAACCAAATGACAAATACCAAATCAAATCAATCATCAAAAATCAAATGGTGTGTTGCTTTCCAAGATACTGAAGCTTATGGGTATCTTCTTTCACAATTTATTTTTTAGAAATTTTGGAAATCTTTTAGAAGAAAATACTCCTGTAATGTCACTCAGAATTTTCCCAATAAATCCTTTGGTCTTCATGCCTCTCAACCCATATATAACCTCCCCTCTCCCCCAATTCTCCCACCCACACTGAGACAAAGTCCCAGCCTAAAGCAAAGCTAGGCTCTCAACTCCACCAACTCTCAGTACCCCTGAGGCCTTTCCCCTACAGATAAATAACTCTAAGGTGGGGCTCGAACTCTCTGTTTTAAATATGTGCCTTGGGTGATTCTTATGAAAAACCAGTTTGCATTTAACTCTACCTTTACATTTTCACGTGGAGGCATATAAACCCTCAGCCGGTGCTCACCAGCCACATGAACCGGCGCAAGTCAATTCACCTCCCTCAACCAGTCTCTCCTCTGCGAGATGGAGACATCTCCCCCTCGCGGGAGGAAGGGGCGCGGTGCAAAGCCTTAAACCTTGTAGGTGCTCAGCCCTTAGTCAAAGGAGTGACGAGACAACGCACACACGATGAACAATGTGACCACGCATCCACACTGTGTGGCTCCGAAGCGCGGAATTACAGGACGAGGTGCAAGCCCTGCACCTGCCGCGCTAGGTTTCTCCATTCCCCGACTCTTGCTGCAGCTCAAGCATTTCACCTCACACAGCAAATCCAGACTACCAGAAGCACCTCAGGCTTGCTCTGCCATTTCACGCCTTAATCCCTCGACTTGGTCCTACCTACCTGGCTAGAATTTCCCTCTGAATCTCTCCCCGACCAGCGGCCTTCCGCCAGCCCATCCCTTCACCTACCGAACACCCACCCACCTTTCCCTAAGAGGCAGGAAGATCTGACTGGGCCCAGATGGGACCCTCTTCAGGAAAGCCTCCCTGGGCTGGATCCCTCCCACATCTGCGCATCTGCTCAGGGCATCGTCTCACTGGGGGCATGGAATGTGGTGCCTGGCACTTCCTGGCGCAAGGTGGCACCTCAGGGCAAATACGTGGAGCTGGGCAGCGAGCCAGTCTGGGACACTGTGAAGGATCACCCGTCTGGTGCTTCCCTGGCCAAGAAGTTGACCTCTAACCAAAACAGTTCAGAGAGTGCCAGGAAAGGTCCCAGGGGAGGGTGAACCCAGCTCTCCTGACCCACCTAGAGCAGCATCAACCCACCTGCCACCCAGCTGGGCCACCTCGGATGCAGCTCCTCCAGGCCCTGTCCCACCTCCAGGTGACTGTGGACCCAGCAACCCCCTAGACACCCGAATGCCACAGAAATGTGAAGATGGGAAACCTTTATCATTTGGGGACACTACGTTTTGGGGTCACTCATTATGCAACAGTAGATAATACAGATTTTATTTCAACTCCTAGTGTTCTTTTTGCCCAGTGTAATCATTTATCTAAAAGTATCTATTTCATAGATAAAAAGATCATCAAAGGGACACAGAGAATACATGTTCTGGTTCCCTCTGGCCACACTCACCAAAGAGACAGCCGATTGCTCAGATTCTAAAATAGTTTAAAAGATATCCTAGTTTCTGTTTTGTGAGGTACTCAGATTAAATGGGTCAACTATATAATTAAACCATAAAAATAGAATGCATTGAATGATATAATAAGAAATAGTTCAACATTCTATCTATGAGTCAAATTTGTTTCCAAGTGGGACTTATTTTAATTATAGAATATACATTTCACTAGATGTCACTTTAAATCCCTGTAACTAAAAAAAAAAAAAAAAAGTTTCAGCTCACTGAGGGCAATTTTACTTAAGGACCTAAGACTAAATTTAGAAATTATCTTCACTATATTCATTTAAATATAATCAATTTAATAGTACCTACATTAATTTTTGTTGAAATAAGTAAAAGTGTTCCAAGAATGTAAATTTTATGTACTCTAAAACAATTAAAAAAGAACCAAGCTGTCTGAAAGCAGGAACAGCACTAACGCAGCTAAAAAAATTAAAATTCCCAAGACAAGGATATTATTTCATAAAAACATTTTTTTAAATCTAAGGAAATAAAGTACATTTTCACAGTCCAAAGTCTTGATGTTAATTAACAAAGATATCTTATACTCACTTCACTTTAAAATATTTTATAAAAGCTGAATATGCTCCAAGAACAGATTTCCATTAAAATTTTTTTCTTTTAAAATAGAATATGAAGGTCATAGTTTTGCTTCCAAATGTCTTAAAATGCTTAATAAATGGTACCCCCCCCAAAGCAAACTATAAAGGAACTGATATTTTAACTATGAAAATGCACACGGACTAAAGACAAATGCAAAGTGGCTATAGAAACACATACACATCCCTGGCTTATTAAGCAGAAGTGTTACATTAAAAATTATCCACTCTGTTTCAGATTCTTGGTGAGAAAGTTAAAACCTGTGACACACAGGTCATCTCCCCAGTGTGAGCTTTTATAACGCTTTCTGTCTTCCCAACATTTTGCCTATAAGACATCCACCCTCAATCACCCTCCCTCCAGCCCAGGATCCTGCAAAGTTTTCTGGTGCCTGGGGGCTCTCAAATCAAGCACCAGGCATCTTTAAGAATGAGGACTTCCCCCAGATCAGGTTCAACATCACCAGGGAATCCATTAAAAATGCAAATTCTCAGGCCCTCCAGGACCCAGTGAATCAGAAACTCTGGGAACAGACCAGCTATTCGTGTTTAACCCCCCAGGTTAACTCTGGTGTGCTAGAGTCTGGGAATCACTGGCCCAGATCAAGGGCTCCTAAAGCCACCTGCGCATCACTGGCACCCCCAGAGGCAATCTGGGCGCTCCTCCAAGTTCCCACTCGGATGCTACAGAATCCCAGGTGTCCTTAAGGGGCCCACGGTGGGGACCACTGGAGCAGGTAATCTTGAAGGGCCTTTCGAGGAAGAACTGTGACACCAAGTTCACCCTAAGAGTTCCCATTTTGCTTGGCCCTTTGCCAAGCCAGAGAGAACAGAGGGCAAAAGCATAACCCTGCACACAAGAGGCCCGGATCTCAGTGCACAGAAAACCCCCGTGCCCAGGAGACACAGGTCCCGGCCTCCTTCCCAGCACGGGAACAAACACTCCAGAGCTGAAGGCCGCTACTTGGCTCCTCTTACAAGCATTTATCAGTTTGTCTTGGTGTTAAAGAGAGACGTGACCTTGTTTTCCAGCAACGTGCCCCTGAGACAGCGCCCTGAATAGACTCTGTTAAATCTACTGTGGAGCCGACTCAGAGCTTCTAAACGAGATGGAATAAACCCAGAATGAGAAGTAAAAAAAAGATGGTGCTAGAAATGGCAACAGCAACAGCAGGTTATGGGTGAAGCCGACACGTGTCAGGATGGAAATAATCTGGGCCTCGGTGTGGGAGACAGAGAGCTGACTGTCCAGCCCCTTCTGGACCCCAGCCCTCCCATCCCATCAACAGCCCCCTCTAGGCCTGGGGAGGGCGGGTGGGCAGAAGGGACAGCCCAGGGTAGAGCGGACCTCAGGGCCTCTGGGAGCAGCCCCGGGGCAGGGAGCTCCAGCCGGGGAAGACAAAGGTGGGGATATTTACTCCACCCCGCCAGCCCAGGTCGGGGGTGGTGAGATGCACGAGCCCAGGAAAGGGAAGGCCAGGCCAGGAGGGCAGTGAGGGCCTCTCTTTCCGCTCACGGCCAAGGCCACAGCCCTGGCTCCCTGAGTGCAGGCACTAGACCAGCTCTGCCCTTCGCCAGCACCTTGAAGATCCCACCTCAGCTCTCGGCACCAAGTTAGGTGGGACAGTAGAAACGCCAACCCTGCAGGCTGTTCTGAGAAAGGTATGGGATAACCCCAGGGGACCCCGAGCATCCCCGCACAAGCACAGGAGCCCAGAGGCCTGCCTGCCAGGTACTGCGACCACCCGAACACGCCCAGAGAGGGCCCCGTTCATGGCCCAGAAACATAACCAAATTCTCCTTGAGATTTTCTACCCAAGAGATAATTAAGTTGTAAGAATCCTGACCCTCCCTTCCTCCACACAAAGGTATCAATAAGTCTTGTAATTTTGAATGGAAAAAAAAAAATGTAACCTCTAAATATTTTTCTCATGTACAAAAAAATACATAAATAAAAAATTGGAAAGCTGCCCACTGCTGATCTAAATAGGTAATATGAAAGCTGTGATACAGTCAAATATAAAACTCCTACCTTCCCAATGTAAAGAGTTTAAACAACCATTAAGAAAGCGTCTAGTTTTACTTTAAGCCTTGCTTTCTTTCACAAAAAGATGCGAGATACCTTCAAGAAAAAAGAAAATAAAATCAGAGACAAACAGAGAATTAAAATTTCAGGACTTAGAGAAAATTAAAGCATAGAAACAGGACAAGATAGAGAAGAAACCAGCCATAATTTCCTACTAAGTTGTTATAGTCGAGCTTCAATTTTGCCTAAAGTTTACCGTTTATCATCAAATGATTTGCCTTGCATGTTTCTGACAAATTTTTAAGTGTGTAAATGGTTGAGCACACTGAGTGATAACAATGCAGGACATACTGACAACATCTCCACCAAAATACAGGCAAAGGTGCCATGTGGCCGCTTCTGGAATATCCTCCAACCACAGTGGAGAGCGGGATGGACCAGAGGGCTTCTCCGTCAGGAAGGCGATTCCAGGAGGGTCTAAGATGACTCCTTGTCACCTAAACTCTGCCTACGGCTACTTCCTACACACATGGAAGATGAACTTTGAGGGAAGCAGAGCAGTGGATGGGCTGCATAAACATGACAAAGAATCTCCCACAAGCTTCAGATTGTTAAGAGCTCAGAAGGTCCATAACTTTCAACTAAAGTTCAAAAACCCTGACCAGATGCAGAACCATCCACTTCTGTACAGATGCAGCCAAACGGGTACCTAGTGGGCAAAGCCAGAATGTTCTTTCAGAAACAAGTTTGAAGGTCACTCTAGAGGTCAGGGACAATACATCATTAGTCCTCACTCCCAGCACCCAACCAACGAGGTGCCTGGGCACACATGCCCTCAACACACGTGCTCAGTGAATGAGTTCCAGACAGCTGGCATGCGTAACCTTTTCCAGACTACCAAAACCTGGTCAAACTTGACATCTTCATAAATGACCTTCGTTTATGAAACAAGCTCTTTGGGAAGCCTGAGAGCATCCCCCAGCCTGTTCCCGACACCACCATCAATATATGACATTCTGGGAACTGCGTTCAATCAGCCACAGACACAGCCACGCCATCAACCACAACTCTACGTTCCCTAAGTTGTCCTCGAGCTCATCAGAGGAGGTGTTTCAAATATGAATCTACAGAACTGTTCTGATCTTCTAGCCTCGTAACCTTACGAAAAACAAATGAGGTTGGCTTGGCATGATTTCTTCTTCGGGAAACTATCCTGCTTTTAGCTCTACTTCCTTTCCTACGAGTGCTCAGCCATCAGTTCCACACTGTGTTGTAGGATGTTGCCAAGGATGTGAAGGAAAAGCAATGAATCGTAGAGTCTAAAACAGCACCCTCCCAGGGAAACAGAACGCAAGCCACAAACGTGAACCGTGTACGTTCTTTTAAGTTTTCTTGTAGCTGTAGTAAAAATTTTTTAAAAAGGTGAAATTATCTTGATGACATATTTTACTCATAAACTTGATAATATATTTTACCCAATCCGTCCAAAATAGTATCATGTCAACATGCAACGTAAAAAATTATTCATGAGCTATTCTACATTCTTTTTTCAAGCAAATCTTCAATATCTGGTACTTCACGCTTAGAGGATACAGCAATTCAGGCCAGTCACATAGCCAGCGGCCAGCACACTGGACAGTGCAGGGCTAGGATCTCTTGGCGTTTTCTGAAAATTCAGGGCATTTATTTTAATTCTGGCACCCCCTGTCTTCTCCACGATCTCTCAGGATATTATCAATAGTGCTACGTTGATCCCATCTGCAAACTGCCTCCGCACCTGAGAGGCCCTTCACCTCAATCTTGAGATGCAAACCACTCTCAGGGTAGCAGAGTGGACTTAGACTGAAGCAGATTCTCACAAGAGGCTACTGGTTTGGATATGATTCCCGTCCCTCTATCGAGTGACAAGGCAGAGACATACTCTTACACCTTTGCATTCACGTTACTTGAGCATCACAAAAGGCGTGATTGTTTCCTCTGTTCTTTTTATTCAGACCACAAGAAGTCAAGGAAAAGAATTAGAGAGGAGGCGTGACAGAGCCTTTTAGGATGACCAGGACTTCACGAAGCAGAGAGAGAGGAAACACCAGGTGCAGTGGACGGGAGGTGCCCAGGGAAGGGGCTGGAGGGGCACTGGTGCCAAGTCAGGGAAGCCTGGACGGTGGGTTAACAAGACTTTGTCCTGGGCACCTGGGCGGGGCCTGGAGCAGCTGAGCAACGTGACAGACCGGCGATGCAGCTAATTCCGGAGAAAGTGCAATAGAGGCAGGAAAGGGAAGAAGGCCGAGGCGGGGGTATCAGCCAGCAAAGAAGAGAGGATGGAGGCCTGGGGGTCGGTCTCAGTTGACCGAGGGTCGGGGAAGGTACACCAGGAACGCAGAGCTGGGCCGGGCAGGAGAGACATTTCAGAATCAGATGGAGGGGAAAACCCAGAGAGGATGTCAAAGGGGACGAGGGTCCTCATTTCAGGATGGGGTGACGGTGAGCTGCTAGGCATCAGCTGGCAGGAGCACAGGCTGAAGAACATCGACCTGCCTTCTGCCGTCAGCCTGGAGGCTTCTCCCACTCACAGGGTGGCAGCGTCAGTTCAGATGCAGGGGCGGGTGGAGAAGTCACCCCTTCCCAAAGGCAAGCTTTTCATGGCTCCTACACTGTCGCTTCCTTAGACCACAAAGCATTTAACATCTACGAGCACAGACCAAAGTTGTCTTGCTTGCTACTAGGTTTGCTATTTTAGGTTTGAGGAATTCACGCTCTTATCGGTAGAAGGAAGTTTCTTACAGGAGCTTTGCTGCTCCTTTTCAAAATGCAAGAAAAAAATACTTTCTGACATAATATTCTCTCGGTATTACTTTTTGTTCAAAGAGGGGATAGAGGGGCCAAAAAGTAACGGTAAAAAGAAAAAGGGACGAAGCTTTATTTTTCTCCTAGAATAAAAAGACGAATCTTCGCTTCACTGATGCTGCATTCCCCACGTCAAGTGGGCAACACTGTGAAGCACGTGACCCCACTCGCAAGGAACACTGACAATCTCAACAAGAGCAACAGGACATTTCAGAGGATGGACGCGGGTGGAAGCACCCTGAGGTCACGTCAATTCTCCATGACAGGCAGGAACCTGGGGTCAGAACTGAAGAAATGAAGTTCTAAGAGATGGCTGAGATGAAGATGCAAGTTCTAAGGGAGGTGGCCCATAGGCTCGGAGCCACCCAGAGCTTCAGGACGAGTGACGATGCGACGTCCACCCAACCCGGTAGCAGCACGGTCCCTGGCAAACAGCAGGCACTCAAGCATGCATGTGTTGAAATGGAAGTGGTGCCAGTGACTAGCGACACCCCTAGTCCCTGCATCAGCTGACCAAAATCTGAACACTGGTTTTGGAAAACAGCTCAGTGAAGCACGGCGTCCATGTCCTAATGGTGAAACGTGGCAGGTGAGAAGATTTTAGCTCTACGTACCTTGGCCTCAGCCAGTTTTATCTAAGGAGATCAGGATTCTAGATAAAACTCTCCTCTGGGGTCTAATAAAGACCTGAAAGTCAGCCTACTGGAACCTGCCAAGGCCACCCACTGTTGTCAAGGTTACCAGGCCCTGTACCAAACTGCTGCCTGTGGTTGCTTCTAGTCTCAAACCAACTCATAATCCAAACACGGCCAGATAAGGAACCTCAGGAAAGCCCAGACCATTCTAAACAAGTCAATCTAAAAGTGACCTCTGGGAGAAATTAAAGTTTTAGTTATAGGCAACTGATCAGTTATTTACCTCTTAAAGCTCAATGTCACTGAAAAAAATAAGCATAAATGCATCAACTATTTCAACTAGAAGATGGCAGAGCCATCACGCAAATACAAAGAATATAGGTAAAGTGCTGAAAAGCGTGATGGAACGTACTAAACACTGTATAAGGGTCTGACTTGATAATGGTATCGTTATCATTATGACTGATTACACAGGCTAAGGCAGGGAAAAATCAGAGGTATGAATAATCCTATAAAAAACCAATACTGCACTCAATTCCTTCCTATATTCACTAGGTTATGCAATAATAAATAGTATCTACCATCAAATCTAATAACTACCTTCTGTTGAAACCAGAAAAATGTATGTTTTCAAGTTTCTTTTCAATTTTTTTTTTAATTGGAGTACAGCTGCTTTAAAATGGTGTGTTAGTTTCTGCTGTACAATGAAGTGAATCAGCTCTACGTGTACATACGTCCCCTCCCACCTCGGACCTCCTTCCCCCCCAGCCTCCCACCCCCATCCTACCAATCGAGCTCATCACAGAGCACCAAGCTTTGAGACATTTCCCTAACAGGTTGAAATCTTAAGACCAAATAAGAGTGAGGGGAACTCTCTTAACAAAAGGCACCTATCTTTCATTCAGAAAAAAAAAAAAAAAAAAAGGGAGGCAGTTCCCTGGTGGCCTAGTGGTTAGGATTCCAGGCTTTCACTGCTGTGGCCTGGGTTCAGTCCCTGGTTGGGGACCTGAGATCTCGCAAGCCGCGGCCCAAAACAAACGAACTGTTA